>NW_027412539.1:9437853-9965917 GCF_025532065.1 Leptinotarsa decemlineata
AGAGTACTATACTAAAATTTTTAACAATAAAATTTTGTATACAGTTATTGTGAGAGCAAGCTAAGTATATTTATTAATGCAGACTACCATACAATATAATTTCACAAATACATACTCTCATATAACATGTAAGCTTATACACATTAAATGAATCGCAGTTAATATAGTTACGCATTATAGATACTGCATATAGATATCATAATTGATTCTGAACTTTCTAAATGTTAATAAAGTAAAAGTCTTCCAAATGTGTTTTCATTATATATATATATAAAAGTGTGACCATGTAAAATGTTGAATAATAAATATCAAGAGAAACTTTAGGATTTCAAAATACTCGAATACAGGTACTAACTGCACGTAGGATAACATTATGAATATCTAAAATTACTTTAAATTTTCAATTATTGACCGTATATAATGACGAGAGGATTGTTTTATAATCGGTTTTGAATGTTTTTTGAATCTGAATGCTGACGTTTCATTCTGCAGTGTTTCGGAAAGGAGATTAAATACTTTTGGTGCTAAATATTGATAGCATTTTGTCCTATTGATTTCGAAACGGAAGGTACTATTGGTCTCATTGAAGAACTGAGTTGTAGGGATGTTGTAAAAGAATATTTGTCTGATATCAACAATCTCAGACTCTTCATAGATAGCATCAGTCTCGTATCTGTTGTTTTTGAAAAGTATCATTCTTAGGAATCGTTTTTGCGTGTCTTTAAATAGGTTTTAGAAACCCCTCCTCATCCGACAATTCCATATTTTAGGTGTGATTCTATCAAACTCTGGTAAATAATTTTGAGCTGTCTGGTTTCAAATATGTCTGCTATTCTCCTGAATCTATATAGAATACATCGTAGTTTTTTCACTAGATAATGTATATGTGAGTTCCATTTGAAGTGCTTATCAATCATTATACCAAGATACTCAGTTTCATCTAGTATGGTTTTGATAAAAGCATATTTACTCTTCTACGGCTCGCCCTATAATTTTGTTTGCTTGTCCAAAAATACAGCATCTTCCGGATGTGTTACGTAAATTACTATTATTCAAAAATAAGTAATTTTTCTCAACCAATTTATTCATTGTGAGAGCAATATTTATATTTTATATTAGGTTTGAAATAACGAAAATGTCACTTTTCAAACGTCTATATTTCGAAAGTAGTTGAATTCATAATCAAAGTATTGAAGTAGAAATGTTCAGAATTAGGTATATGATCATATTTTGAAAATTGAATAATATACGGGATGTTCTTCAAACAATCAATTCAAAATGGCTCTCAGCCGCCATTTCAAAATCATGAGCCGTCATTTTTACATGAAGAAGTGTCTCCTATTTAAGCCCTATAAATTTTGTTGCCATATACCAGGTGGTTCAAAAAATGAGGGGAAACTGTATATATTTATTGAAATGAAAGACATCATGTAGGTATCTCATATAAATATTTCAAAACATAATGATTTTGATGAAGTGTGACAAAACAGATATGTTTTTCTATGCAATGTTTCCTTGTGCGACCAATTACACGCGACCTTATTTCGTAGACGCTAGTTTTTTGCCAGCGACATTTTGATGTACACCCAATTGTGCGTCACCAATTTTTGGTAATTATTTTCGAATCTCCATTTTTAAGGGCTTCTCTTCCTTGCTGGATTCTTGTCCTCTTCTAGTCAATGTCTGATTACTAGCAATTTCCAGTTCCATTTCGTTAAATATCCTTTTGTTGCAACACATTTCCTTACCGTGGATTATTTTCATATTACAAACATCGAATGTACGATCAATCAGATCAAACCATTCCTTTCAAATCAAGTCAAATCCTTTATTTTCCTGTTTGACATTTGTATAAGTAATTGTATTAAGAATAGTCAGTGAAAACTAAATTACAAAGATAAAAATAAGTCACAGACTATTACACTCAAACTAGACGCACATAAACACTTCAAAGCATAATAATATTAAACGCTTTTTTTTTCTGATTGATTCGGCCGTTACTTGATGAAGATCCATATTAAATTATAAAATGAAGGATTCATACACTTGAAAAAGCTACTGTGCTAGCGAAACATTTGATTATATTTTTCAGATAAAGTTTGTGGAGATCAAATCGTGAGGTGTAGTTTTTGAAAATATTAAAAGCTATATAAAAAATAGAATTAAATATATATATATATATATATATATATATATATATATATATATATATATATATACACGGCTACTTTTATTAAATAATTAACTATTGAAAAAAATGGAAAAAATTAATTCATTTCCAACAAATTGTTTTTTAAATAATCTCAAAGAACAATAGAATTTTAATATTTGGTCACATTAAACGATTGTAAATAAATAAACGCATTTTTAGCAACAAATAAACTTTTTTAAGGAACTGATTTTTCTCCTGAAATCATAATTTCCACCGATAAGTATATTACGAAAAAAAAAATTCAGTTTTACTCATAAACAGTGTATTTGTTCATAAAAATTTCTTCAACAATAACAGTAAAAAATTTAAAAAAAATTCAAGTAGCTTTTAACCGTTAGACATCAAAACATTAATGATATCGGAATAAAAAATTATTTTTTCTATTTTTATTTTCAATTGTTAATAAAAAAGTAAAAAGTTGAAATTTTGGAAACATTTTCTTGGGTTTCAGTTTCTTATTTATTAGCGTTTTTATGTTAACTTTCAGTTTATGAAAAAATTATAATTAACAAATGCATAGTTAGAGGAACAATTGAGATAAAAAGTTTTTAACCGCGGAATATTGTTCATTGATGTGTTCCAGAATTACATGAATTTTTTCATTCATCAATTTTCATATTCAATATGTTTAAAAAAAGTTTTGTTGCTGTGTCGGATTGAGGCACCGTGCGCGAAAGCCAGACTATCCGTTTTTGGCTTTAGTTTCAGGGCTCTGTAAAAATTATGTATAATAGAGGTACAGCTCCGGGAGTGGGAATTTGTTTTTAGCAAATTTGATAATCTTTTTGGATCTTTTTTATAATTCGAAAATTTTGAATAATTTTCGAGATGTTCAAAAAAACCAAACATCAATTTTTTTTACTAATTTGTTTATAACTGTTGCAATTTTTTTCAGCGCCTTTTCAAACTTCCCCTTGAACTTTCTACGTGACGATATTAATCGAATGACACCTTGGTAGTAATTTCTGAGACTAGGTATATAAAAATTTTCATTTCTTCAAGAAAAAATGGTACATGTGAACTAGACTAACAAACACGAAAACGCATGCATACACCACACATACACTTACGTTAAATAATCATTAACGTTGTGAAACGCATTAAAAACTGAAGAAACAAAATTTCAGTTTTGAACTTCTTTTGCTTTCTTTCATTTCAGTTAGGTTAGGTTATGTTAGGATAGGATAGGTTAGGTAAGGTTAGGTTGGATTAGGTTAGGTTAGGTTAGGTTAGGTTGGGTTAGGTTAGGTTAGGTTAGGTTACATTAAATAAACGACGACCTACAACATTGGATCTTTGAGAGTAATCCGCCCTCGAACTAGCAGTTAGGTTAGGTTATGTTAGGATAGGATAGGTTGGGTTAGGTTAGGTTAGGTTAGGTTAGGTTAGGTTAGGTTAGGTTAGGTTAGGTTAGGTTAGGTTAGGTTAGATTAGGTTAGGTTACATTGAATAAACGAGGACAAACTGAAAGAAAGTCCTCCAGTTTGTGTCTGAAAGTTACTTCTTTGCATTATCTACACATCCATGTATAGAGTTACTTATTTTCAAATTGATTACTTCCTTCCTTTCTTTGGAAGATTCTCTCATCACCTTTTTTTTGTATCAGATGGAGTAGTAGAAAGCCAAAAACTTTCTTTCCCAAAAATTTATCACTCCTAAAAATATAACCCCTTCAATTCAATTAATGAATTACTTTTGAATCTGAATCAAAAACAAGCGAGATACTAGAAAACCACTACAATGACATATTGCATTGTTTGCTCGCATTTTCGTTGTATACTTGTTTGATCGGAGCCTGTTATACGTAATCATACCAACGTCATGAGCAAATTTCACCCACTTTCCATCAGAAACAGATTCGACAACTTTATCTATACAGGGCGTAACTGAATAAGTGTAAAACATTCAAGGAGGTGATTCCTCATCGAAAAAAAGATAGGATCTTTCATATAAAGAAATTTCATTGGAGCATCCCTTGTTGAGATACAGTCCCTTAAAGGGAGTACATAAAATTTGTATAACAATTTTTTTCCCAAGCACTGAGAAAGTTACAATATTGAAATTAAACTGACGTTTTGTACTACCAAAAAGACACTTAGCCAGTAATTTATATGGTTTACCCCATGGTTGTGAGGGGTGGAAAACGCAACCCCTAAAATTTATTTTCAATGTAACTTTTTCTCTTATCATTTGTTTACCATTTGAAAATGTATTTTCGATAGCCTGTTTCATTCTAAACAAAAAATGACTCCTGAGTTTTTTGCCCAAAATAAACCAGTTCGCAGCAAAAAATTATTTTACGAACAACTACAGAGATACATCGTCATAAATGCGAACTGGATTTATTGTTATTTTGTAGTTAGTACCTACTAGATAGATTAGTTTCGTATTTTCGAATTTATGACGATGTATCTTTGTAGTTGTTCGTAAAATAATATTTTGCTGAGAACTGGTTTATTTTGGGCAAAAAACCCAGGAGACTTTTTGTGTTTAGAATGAAACAGGCTATCGGAAATTAATTTTTAAATGATAAAAAAATAATAAGACAAAAAGTTACATTGGAAATAAATTTTAGGGATTGCGTTTTTCACTCCTTACAACCATGAGGTAAACCAAGTAAATTTCTTGCTAAGTGTCTTTTTGGTAGTACAAAACGTCAGGTTAATTTCAATATTGTAACTTCTTTAGTGCTTGTGAAAAAAATTGTTATACAAATTGTATGAACCCCCTTCAAGGGGCTGTATCTTAACAAGGGATGCTCCAATGAAATTTCTTTATATGAAAGATCCTATCTTTTTTTCGATGAGGAATCACCTCCTTAAATGTTTCACACTTATTTAGTTACACCCTGTATAAACTCGAAATAGCACAGGTCCCAAGACTGAACGTTGTGGTACTCCGAGTGATTGATGTATCCGTTAAGACTTGATTGTTTTTTTATTACCCTCAATTACATTAAGAATAATAAAAGAGCAATCTAAATTTTCCCAAAACTATCTCACGTAACTTTTTCGAGAATACCTGAGGGTTGAGCCAGTCAAATACCTTGCTGAGATCGCAAAAATTACAAAAGGTCACTAGTCAGCGTCTATGCTATCAGCTTTACTTGATCGTGTTTTCTGTTACAAAAATTTTCTGTTCAACAATTTTAGCTACCTGTCTTCTTTCATCTGTACTTCGCAACACAACTCACACAATTCTACTACATTCAAAAAACTTCTAGAGAACTATTTGTTTACTTTGTTTACAGGTTGGAATCTGAACAAAATGTTCGTAGTAAAAATGAATCAATTTCATGCGAAATAAAGTTTTAATGGGCGCCAGGTATGAATAGTTGTTCGAAAATTCAATGCATTTAAAGCAGGTTCACAATTTCCTACGTCTCGCGTCGGCTGGAAGGAACGAACAAAGAAAATGCCGCGGAAAATGTATTCATGGAGTAACAGCGACGGAAAGTCGTTACCAAGACGCATTGTCGTTCGCTAGGAGAACGGTTCCCCGGGGCAATCTCAAGACATTTTCATTTTAGTTTTCCTCGATATACTTCACAGGAAAGCAATATTCGACAAACACATGGGGTTCAGAAGGTCATGCATATAGGTGGGAGATGGAGAGGTGTAATTAGGTCAACCATTTTGCTGAAGAATTGGTAAAAGGGGCTTATGAAGTTTCATTATGTCTGATGAACTGGGTTTTTTAGTAATCTGTTACTTGATCAATTTCACGTACGGATCTACCTCTAGAATAATAATATAAAAGGAGTTTATATAGGACTTTCAACGTAATTTCTCACATCATTTAAAATAGTGAGAGAAAAATTCCTAAAACTATATCGCCAATTTTTTCTGTGCAATCGTATTTTCTTATTTTCTTCCACTGGAACGGCCTGCCTGATCGTGTAGTTTGTGCTCCATCAATTAATGCTTTCAATAATAGTCTGGACAATTAATGGAACGGCTACTGAACATTTATTTCATAATGATAATAGGTCTGGAGTCCAAAATAGGGTGGGTTTTTCAGGGTGAGTTTTTCAGGGCTATTCCCCCTGTTAGTTCAGAAATACTAGCATAAGGTCACCCACTCATTTGTTTTATACGTATCATCTTGAACTTTGTACTTCTGGAGTCAACAGTCCTTGGTGGTGGAAGAGTACACGCATGCTATCGGTATGAAATTTGGCCCATTCCAAAAGAGGACGATGCGGGGACTACGGAGAAGATGTGCAGCTCGTAGATGGAAGCATCCTACACCATTTAGATGTCGGAGGGATTCGTCATGTCCTGCCAGGATGATGTATTCAACACCTTAGTCTACCGCAATCGCTTGATGGGTATGAAGGTTCCTGACACAAGATGCAGGGCCTCACACGAGGCGCCTGATACCCTTATACAGTTGCTGTCAGCATGTCCAGCATATACGATCTTAGCCTGTATCCATCGATATAACGCGGCCTCAAGAGTGCTTTATTACCAGTTACGAGACGCCTATATTGCTCGATGATATTAAATACGTTGTTGGGAATTGGAAGTGCCGAATTTATTGGAACTATCCATTTCCCACCCTCAAGCTGGTACGGGCTAATGAGCCTGATGTAGTTCTTCTCGACCATCAGAGCAAGACGATATTCGTCGTAAAGTATTGAGTTCTCGGTGAGACGGATATCGTTCGAAAATGGAGGAAAAACCGGATGGTATATCAAGATTGTCTTCTCGAATCCACAGACTATCTCGACCACTCTGTGCATGATCTTGAGATCATGCTGGTATGCTGCACGATGGTAAAAACCTTGGCCGGACAAATATAGTACACTGTCATTCTTAGCTTATTGCGTCTGCTTAGAGCACATGCTCTAATGGACCCAATGATCATTTACCCGACGGTGTGGGGATTGGTCATTGGTTAATAATGCTGTGCTTCCGACAGTGTTTTCGGGATGTATAGCAAAATATGTGTCGCGGTTTTGTGAACTTTCAAATAAAAATCTCATAATGAAGTGTGTTTTTGAATACGTTATAATGGATTTTCATCAAGTTTGGTCAGTTCTATCATACTTATCTTGGTCAAAATTTTCATCTATTTCATTCAAGTTGATCTAGTTTTTTCATTACACTTGCACCCAAATAAACATAAAAAAGACTGGATTCTATTTTTACTCAATAAAATTTAATTTGCCAAAAACAAGGAACTAATCATCAAGTTACCATTTGTATATACTAGTAGGTACTTTGGTCTCATAAATTTTCTCCGAATATGAAGAAGAACAAGACCGAGACAAGCTTCAGTACGCTGCTTTGCCTCAAAGTGAATTAACCAGCCCCAGTTTGGGCCAGCTGTCAATCACCTGGCTTAAAACTTACGATCCAGGTCGCAAAAAAGTCACTTAGTACAAGAATTGCGTTTGAGTTCATCTTACCAATCAAGAAGGACATTAACAGGCCATCAGTCCTCTGTATTATCAAAAATTATTTATTTATTTTCAGTCATTCATTTCGAAATATTCGAACTTAGCTTCCAAATAAATATCACTGTAGATTCTCAAATAAATTTGTGATGTTAATGTTGAAGTAATTTTTTTGAGCAAATAGGAGTTCTGAAACAAGAGGCGTTGGTAGAACTGCGAAAAACTACAGGCGTTGCAGATGGACTGATAGAGAGAAGGATTCCATCAAATGAAGAGGAAGAACGTGATTCTCCTAGGTATCAAGGCGAATAACATCAATTCGAATATAGGCAGATTGCCAAAGTAAAAGCGAAGGTTCAGGTTACCAACAGTCGACATCGTACACCAGAGAGAAGGCAACAGTTAGCTGTCCAGAGAAACGGACACTAAGAAGTATGGTTTTAAGTTCAATGAGGTTCAACACGACATCTGATTAATGAACCACTGAAACGCTGCAAAACCCTGGAGAAGGAAATAACCTGGCAGATGTTGCTTTTCCATAACGGTAAGACAAGATTAACCGAGCCATGAGAAAAATGATAATCTGTATCTTACTCGAAGCTGACTCAACAAGGGAGTTTGAGCCAATTGAGAGCAAGTCTACAAGTATGTTGGCGTTACCAAGGGATACCATAACCTTTTGTATTGCAAGTAGATTGTCCAGACGAGGCAACAGACATGTAAGGAACCAACTCGAACTTGGAAAGGGTGAAAATTTGGGATCAACAGAATTCTGTTCAACAGAGGAACTACTGGGCTAAGTACCGCCACATTATGACATGAGGACTTGTGCAAACGATGCGATTTTGATAACTGATAACTGACGCAAGGAATGCCAAGTTGTATTTTGGATTATTGACTTGTTGGTTAACTACTTCATTTATTCATTCAGAACAACATAGATGTAACAGATCTGAAGGAAAGTCATTGAGATACATAATGTACATCCCTGGTAGAAGGTTGTTTCAATTCCTCTGATAATCCAAACATGATGTGTTCCCTAATTCCATAATATTTTTCAAAAACTAATCATCTCTGAAATTTCTAATTATCATCTGATAGTGAATCTCCATCCTGATCCAGGTTGATTGATGATGAATCGATGTCGACGGCTAGAACAACTCTGTCGACACCGAGCAATAACTCAGGTGATAATGGCCGTTTGAATTGCCGGCTCCCCGGCCGCATTGCGATATGCCCGCACTTCGCCAAATGAACAACTCATCATCAGACTCTCTCTCTTCCTCCCGCCGACTGCGATTCATCCGAACGCTTTAGGACCGGACCGTACAAATTTTCGTAGTTCAACAAGGGCGACTACAAAACCAAATGATAATATTATAAATTATGGGATGCTTCTGGGTTTATTAGATTTATTATACCTGTACTCGGAAACTTGGAAACTTCTGCCAATTTGTTAGACATCGGCCGAAGCGAAAAACATTAAAAAAATCGGCACCTTTTAAATTATTATGAATAAAATTTTACATGGCGGAATGAAGGAGTCTTACCCCATGACTTGATGATTATTACGCAATTCCTTCAACTGTTGTAACCAACTATAGATTCTAGAAGGGTCATGAAGGAAAATTATATCAAATACAACGATTGGCTTGTTTGAACATCACAGGAGGTTGCGTTAATGGCCATGTTACGATTGTGCACTACTGGTGTAAACCGCGAAGTAGAAATGGGTAAATTGAGGCTGAGCCTATGGCGAGAAGCTTACTGCGCAACCTCTGCTGCAGGCAACCAGTGATGCAATTGAACTCAGGTTTGTGTTAAATAAACCTTACAAAATACAAATAAAACAGAACACAGAGTCAAATGCAATACGCCTATATACAGACGGCTCAAAAACCAAAGAAGGCTCAGGATGCGAGGTGTACTCCAGATCACTAAGCCTATGGATTAGATGGGGAATGGAAAAATATACCAGCATGGTTCAAACAGAACGGGCTGGTGTCTCAATCATCACAAAAGAAATAACCAGGAAAGGAATTTCTGGCAAAAACATTATCCTGAGGTGGATTAAAGGGCACGACAGGAGTAAAGGTAATCGCATTGCCAACTCTTTAGCCAAGGAAGCGGCTGGACTAAGAATTTTAGGACCCACCTACGGCCTGATGACTTCGACAACTGCGGAATTAGCCAAACGTTACACCCATGATCAATCCCTAAAGAGATGGGAAGAAATCAAAAGAAGGCAATCTTGCCAGGATCACTCTGAGCAACCCTGGGAAGCTGTCGCCGAAGATATATCTGACGATGACCCGGAAAAATCGAAGCTTAACAGTAGGATTTCTGACTGGTCACTGTCAACTAAGAAAACACCTCCATAATATGGGGCTAGTGGACACACCTCTATGCCGGTGTCCAATACAAGTGTCCGGAGTTATCGTCACTAAGAGAGTGTGTGTTCGGCGAGTCTTGGCCTACACCTGCCGATATAAAGGAGATGTCTCCTAGTGATCCGTCCACCTTCCTGGAAAGGACAGGAAGGACGATGACTTAGGAGGACAACTCCTCGGGAGGATGTACAATGAGCTGTGGGCCTACACTCACCCTCCCTACTATATAGATAAAGATACTATTGGAATTATAAAATCCGAAACACAATGGAAAAACTTTACGGCAATGTGCGTACAAACTTTTAAAGATTTTGGTGACACTCCCTGTTTTTACATGTACCTCTGAAAGGGCTTTCTCTTCTCTGAAACGCCTCAAAACTTATTTAAGAAACTCCACAAGCCAGGAACGACTAAACGGTTTGGCGTTAATGTCAATCCACCGTAGAATTGACATCGACATCGAGTAGGTAATTGATTTGTTTGCTGCAAAGAAAACTGGAAAAATAAATTTGATTTTCTAAAAAGATGTTAATATTTCTGTAATGGTTTTCTAATAAATATATATGATCATGTAACACCATTTTCTTTTTTTCGTTATTTTTATATTTCATGTTTTTCTATTGTTCCACCAAACCAAATCCACCCTCCCCCACCCCCGAAATTATTTTCTGGTTACGGCCTTGGCCACAACTAACTAAAAAGCGAACATTTGATGGAATGGGTCGGTACTTAATGGAAATCCATAATGTATTCAAGTAACACCTTATTGCAGTGTTTCTCAAAGTGTGCGCCGCGGCGCCCTGGGGCGCCGTGGAACCCTTACTGGGGCGCCGTGGGCCACGGGTGAGTCTCAAGGTACAACGTTTTACAACATAGATAACTGAGTAAAGGTAATACGTCGGTACCTATTGATAAAAATCCTCTGATAATATGATAATATCGGTAATTGCAAAATGCAATCCGTTCAGACAGCCACCTACCTACATTTATTAATTAAATATCTAGTGTAATCTTTACGTTCGGGGCGCCGCGATAACCTTCGAAAAATATAAGGGAGCCGTGAATTCGAAAAGTTTGAGAAACACTGCCTTATTGTGACATTTTCACTGGACAGTTTACAAAACCACAACAACCGCAACTCGTTTTTCGCTACAAAATTGATTTCCTACGGATGCTATACAATGTGCCACTTCTCTCATCGCTTTCATCGCTCACTGCGTTCTCACGCAGTGAGAAATATAAGTAATTACAGTGAGAAATAATTTCTCACTTTTATCGCGATAACTCAAGTCAGTCATGAATTGTTACATGTCAGATTGATATGACATGTTCTCCATGTTGACAATGCTACGCCGGCGATTCGCGTGCAATATCCAAATAGCCCATTGTCGGCGTTTCCATAACAACAAAACCGAAGCATTATATAAGTATTGCTGTCAACTTACCCAACGAAAAGAGTTTTATTGTTGATTGTTATAGTATAAACAGTTCAGATTTATTAAATATTGAATATAATGGAATACGAAGATTTAGAGTTGGAAAATACACCTCCAGAAATTGTTCAGAAAGCAATAAATGTTTGCAATAATTTGCTACCAAGCACATCAAGAGAAAAATATGAAATCGCTTACAGAAACTTCATGGACTAGAAAATGAAAGCCAAAGTAAATTCTTGTTCCGAATTGTTAGTTTATTTTTAAGAATTGTCAAGAAGATTGAAATCATCAACATTATCGTCTCAGTACTCGATGCTGAGGAGTACCTTAATGATTAAAAACTGTGTTGATATAAAATGCACGTAGTAAAAGTACGTGCATTTTTAAAACGCAAATCTGAAATTTGCAATTACCGAATCCTGAATTATATACTGGCCATTGTGTCCGAAGGTCACCTGCGACTATTTTAGTTAATGCAGGGGCAGATATTTTAAATTTAAAACGCCATGGGGGTTGGAAATCCAGCAATGTTACTGAATCTTATATCGATAACTACATAGCTAACAAAATGAAAATTTCAAAAAGTGTAGTAGAATCCATTCAGCCTCCAACGCCATTAGAACCTGAACACAAGAATGCTGTGGAAGCATAGTACGTTTCCCCATCAACTTCAACTTCGACTAATATTTCAGTTACCGAAAATATGTTGAAACAAAACGACCTACCAGGAATTACTTTACAAAATTGTTTTAAAATAACTGTTAATTAAAATATAATAATGAGTTAATGACATTCAAGTATTACTATATATGTATTTTAATTTTCAATACTTGAAAACAACGCAGGCGTAGGAAAAGTACAGTGTACAATCTGCGCTCCTGAGAAATATGTCGTTTTTCTCACTTGTTGTACAATATACTATTTTCCAAGCGTAGGTTTTACTTGAATCACGAGTAGACAATAACAACCGCAGGAGATCTGGAAGCATTATTGGGCAGATATTGAAAGAATAATCAATCTGGTGAATTCGCAAGCCTAAAAAAATATTTTTAATGAATTAAAAAGCAGACGTTCGTCGCCCGGTTGAAAAACACAGATATGGAGCATGCAAATATCCAACTTGATATCTGTGCTAAAGTTTTAGGCTATGAGAATTGCTTCAGAAAATGAAAATGTAGTTGAGAAGGGGAACCTTGTCCGAAAATGGTAAAGGCGTCGCAACAACAGCGACATTCTACAGCAATTGCAGTTGAAAACGAGCAAGGTCTCACGAAAAAGGGATCAAGTTAAATAAGAGGAGGATTAGAATGCTCCTAGATCAAAAAGAATCAGCAAAAACTCGATTCAAGAAGAGACCAAAGGTCGCAAACACAAAAGACAGATCACCAACCCCGAAAACAAGATGAAGCAGATGACTAATGGAGAGCGAGAAGTATGTGTTTTGATATCGATGAAGTTTATAACAGATTGTGGTACCGAGAGGAGCGGTAGAGCCAGTAATCCCGAAGAAATAAGAAATTTGGAAGCTGATACCTGCAACCCTAGTGTTGCAATCTGGCAACTGAGAGCTCTATCTGCATTTTTGAGCTTATACGTACTCAGAACGTTTTGACATACGCGCGCTATTTGTGGCCAAAAATGGAATTGAATCGTGAACATTTTCTTGCGATTATTTTTTACTACTTTCGTGGATTAACTCTGTAACAGTACATGGTTGAACTTAATTCAATTTTTGGCGATGAAGCTCCATCAAGGACCAGTGTTTATCGATGGTATGGTGAATTCAATCGTGGTCGTAGTTCACCCCAAGACGAATTTCGTGAAGGTCGTCCAAAATCAGTTGTTGTCCCGAAAACCATTGATGCTGTGCGCGAACTGATATTACAAGATCGTCATGTGACCTATCGTGAGATTGAGACAACTTTAGGCATTGGTGGGACCAGCATATATTCAATATTGCATAAACATTTAACTGTCAAAAAAATTTATTCGCGTTGGATCCCACACAATTTGTCAATCGCTCAAAAAAAGGTTCGTGTCGATTGGTCGAAGGAAATGCTCAGAAAATACGATCGCGGTGCTTTGAAACACGTCTATGACATCGTGACAAGTGATGAATCGTGGATTTATGCGTATGAGCCCGAAAGTAAACAGTAGTCGACTGAAGAAACGGTTGCTGCATTCAGAATGCATGTTTTGGAGATTCCTCAATCAGAGTGGCTAAAGAGCTTCGACAATTGGTTCAAATGCATGCAAAAGTGTATAGATCTTCATGGGGAATATTTTGAAAAACAATAAAGTGATTTTCAATGATTAATATTTCCCGAAATATAAAAGGCAACCTATCGAATTACAACTGTGAGATGGACCAGACCCATGGAAGATAGATAAGATAAGAGAAAGTCAGAAGAAAGATGATGATCCGAGGCTGGTTAAAAGCTGGTTCAACGAAGAAGTTGGGCCTAATTTCGTACACAATGGCCTAGTATATCGCAAGTGCAAATGTATTCAGTCAAAGAGTCGCAGTTTTAATGAGCAGATAGTTATCCGAACCCTAGATGGACCAGACAATATGTTTCAAATCACAGAAGAGATACTTGGTCTATACTTGGTGGCCGTAGAGAAAAAGAACCTGGTCGTGAACCAGTGGTTGTCAAAATCGAAAGACCGACACTCACAGTAGTGATGATTGTCCAAGAAGATTATAACAGAATAAGTTACAGTTTGAAAGTGGTATTCAATGTGTTGAGATCAGGAAGACTAAGAGATACAAAATCGATTGATTTGAGAAATGTTGCCATTTCAGAGTTTATTCGAATGACTTTCGAAAATTTACTGATTGAACGATTATGATAATGCGTCAGGGTATACAGGGTAGATTTCTTTCCTGTTTATATAAAAAAATAAAATTGTCAATGCTTTATCGGAGACGAAACGTCTGAAAAGTAATATGTTAACGCCAACTTGTCCGAATTGAAAAGAAGGTATATGAGAAACTGCTTCTGTTGTTTGATACTTTCTTTCATTTCTTTATTGTATAGAATATTGGAATTTTTCGGTATTCAACTCAGAAACAAATGGATTTTTGGAAAATTTTGCATTAATTCAGTTTTAATGTAATTTCAGAGATGAGTTCCAACTATGTTCTTGTTACAGTATAGCATCTGATTTTCTGAGGCTAAGTTGGTTAAATTTTTTATTTCGTCATTGTAATTATTCTGTCATTTTATAGAAAGATATGATTGCCTTATTGCATCTAAATATCGTTTTGTTACTTCTGTCCTATTCAAGTATTTTCTAAACTGACAGTCAACATAAAATTTTGAGATATATTAATGGTATCAGTATACTTCTTTCCCAGTGTAATGAATAGAACTTCAATAATAGTTTACAACTTTGGCATTTTTTTATGAGAGAAGTACTTGTATTATTTTACAATATACATCTTGATTATAACTGGCTGATCCCAAAATATTTCTTTCCAAGTCCGATCCTGTGCTTCTCACTGCCAGATCGTGGATTGTTTTCGGACCACCGCTTCAAATATACGAGTATCATTTCCGAGGCAACAGTTTTAGAATGTGAACCACTGTTTAATTTCGACCTTAAAGACAAAGGGTATCGTCACATTCTATCGTATTTTCATTGCGCCCTGACGGGTTAGTTATCTAGCGGACTTGATCCGTAGCTTTGCTGCTATCCAATTATCTGGATATACGGAGCGTTTCGATTCAGACCCCATTTGGGATTCATTCCGGTTTGAGGCCCATTTGATATTTTGGTCTCTGCTATGTATCGACCAGTTTTAATTCCGACATATTACGTCGTAATTACGTTTGTTTGAAGGGGATTAACAATTTTTCATGATGAATTTCATTAGTTCGGACTTTCATTGTCTGATATTATATAAAATGATTTGAAATCCCTGAAAGAACTAAAAAAGAAGAATTAAAAATGAATAGCTGAAAATAACAAGAATATTAAACAAACAAACCTGAAATGAAATAAAATACAAGTAAAATGGAACAATTGAACAAAAAATGAAAATAAATAGTTGAGAGATTCCAAGACAAGTTACTTCACGACGTTTCGATTGTAAGTATCCACAATCGTCTTTGGGTGATGACTGGACTGATTCCTCCGAGGGATGACTGTTTATGGGTCATTTGAGTACTTTCACTTATCTCCGCTTTCCTTTTTCCGCTTCACCGGTTTAGTGGGAGATGACCGTTTGGCGAGAGTTGGTCATTTTTCGCTTGATTATGGGTTTCCATATGTTGCGTATCTCTACGCTAGCTTGGCTGAATACGTTGTTGGACAACTTGTATGCGGCTTCCTTGAATTTTCTCCTAAACCAATGTTCCTTTCTGTGTATGATTTCAGATTGGGACCACTCGATGTTATGTTGATGGGTCCAAACATGGTCAGCTATTCCTGATTTGCTGGTTTTCCCTCGCTGTGTGCGTTTCTTGTGCTCGGCAATGCGAACATTCAATGGCCTCTTAGTTCCACCAATATAGGATTTTCCGCACGAACAGGGTATCCGTTAAATGCAATTATTGGAATCGCAGCCCGCGTTTGGTGGCCTGGTTTTCATGAGGCTGCTACGGACAGTTTTACCGGATCTGAAGCAGGTTCTGATGTTGTACTTGGAACCAATTCTTCTTATCCTCTCCAATAATCCTCTGATGTTGGTAAGTAGAAGCACTGGTTGTGACGGTGTCTCTTCCTTGCGATGCTCCTGCTGTCTTTTAGCCAAAGTCTGTCCCACCATCGCCTTCTTTTTTAGTTCTTCCAGGGATTTCAAATCATTTTATATAATATCAGTCCGAACAACTAATGAAATTCACGTCGAAATAACGTTTTACTTTTGTACGAGTGGACACCAAGAAATATGCTATTATTTTAGAGTCTTTTATAATTTTATGATAATAATGATATTTAATTTAATTGATATATTGGAATAGGTTTTTGGTTTCATTTTGAACTTGATTGATCTGTTCCGTGGAAAGTTTTTTCACTTTTTTGTATCAAGATGAAGAAGAAGAAAGCCAAAAACCTTTCTTTCAAAAAAAATAATCTCTCCTACAAATATTCCTCATTCAATTTGAACATATGAAAGTAGTTTTTTCGGAAGTTTGAAAATATTTTTTTGTGTAATTCACTGTTGAATATTACTGCAGTTCAATCCCAACGTATTTTGCATAGCAATCCTAACATTTAATTTCGTAAATTCCAGACTTTTACGAATTCTCGACTTTGTCCCTTGCATTTCCTAGAAGGTTCTGTAGTGTATGACTTGTTTCAAATACCACGTTCATACCTAGTTTTTTGAAAATATTCCCAACGTTCTTCGTATATTGGTGCTATGGAACTGAGATATATTTGTCTTGGTTTTCGTCTTTTCTAGAAGTCGAGATTTCATTAATTCTTAAGCTAAACTATTTCTTTCTTATAATATCATCTACAATACCCCTCGAGAAATCGTTACTGCCTGCAATTTCCTGTATTGTTCGTGTTTCTTTTGTAACCCTCTCATGTGTAAGAGGAAATGTCAAAAGACGATGTACTAGAAAATTGAGCCCAGCACGTTTGTGCTGTCCACAGTGAACCAGCAAAATCAGCAGTCGCCCATCATATTTTGCAACAAAACCATTCCATAGACTTTAGTTCATTAAGGTTAGTTAGACAACTGCAACAGGCATCTAGATGCCTATGAGAGTGTAGAAATAAGTACTCATAATGATAATATGAATAACGATAGTAGACCAATACCTAATAGCTTGTTGAAATGATATTTTATTATTAGATTTACCTGACTGTTAGATAAGGCAATATTGTAAAATTAATTTGAGAATAATAGATGAGGCAATATGTAAAATTAATTTTAAGACAATTAAGACGCAGGTACCTATGGTAAACATAAGGACAATATTGTATATAAATCAGTTTGATCTTCCTCTTGAAGATTATCACTTGGTGATTGAAACACGTGTCGAGGTGTTAAAAATAACGTTTTGGTGTTGGGATTAAACTCCATTACTACACGAAAGGTTCCAAACAGTGCATGCATCATAAGTATATAATTCACTGTTCATGTAAAAATATGTGTTTTGAGAGGGCTCTTTTCCAGTTCATTTCTGAAAGTAACTTCTATGCATGATCTACATGTACACTAAATTCGAAAGTGTTGCCACATTTTCTGTATAAAGATAAAGAACTGAAATCCAAAAACCTTCCATTCCTAATATGATATTGTATTCTGAGGTGCCCTTGAGAGATGGGGAAGAGTGATTCTTGATACGAGCTATTCAGTGAAATATATTTATTGTAGTTGTACTATATAGTTTTACGAATGAATACACAATTTTTTGCATGTCTCTCTTAAATCTGTTAAAATCTGTTTTTTCGTTCACCAACTGTCGTCCCCCTACGACAACAACCTTTAATAGTCGAAACTTGTGCGAGCTAAGGAACACAGTAGTCTTACCTTTTGACGTGCGATTCCCAGGACGTTAAATGATTCTTTAAAAAATTTGTGGATATCGAATGCGACTCTAATTTTTTCTTTCGTGTTACATTTGGTGGTTAATTAATGTATATAGACTTCATCTTTGATAGAGCTCCGGTGGATTGAGTTTAACAAATAGATAGCTAAAGCTATGAACCTCAATAGACTGAACATCATTTACAGAAATTTACCGACTCTCTATGGGGTGAAGGAAAGCACCATCCCATTTATACCGGATTTTCTCCCTCTCAGGGTTTGTGACATTTCATGTAATGACTTTTAGAATACCTTATCCAATATGCCACAATATTGCCTAAGTTTCGAGTTTCTTCAGGAAAAAAGGTAGAACTGTTTTTATGCTATTAACATGTTCTTTCTATCTTGTTTTCCAAAAGTGAAGTTGAGCTCTTGTAATATCTTCCATACTCTAGTTCTTCTTATATCAGGAAAGAAAACTGTCCTCACGAATAACTGAGAAAATTTTATTTTATGTAGTTATTTTATTTTTTATGTAAAAAAGAGTGTACTGTTCTTCTAATAGAATTCTTGACTTTTTAGTCGATAACCAAACACTTTTTACCAGCTCCAAAAAGCTGTTGTTTTCCTTGAGTTCCTTACTTTTCATTTTGGGTGGATATTGTATTCTAAAAGAATTATAAACATTGTTTTTTCATTTATATTTAATGCTGAAAGTTTCGGACGGTTCCCGAAGAACTACCTTCCACGCCCTCTCGAAATAAACTGAAGAATATCATTAAAACTAAGACTGATACTAAGACTAACTCCTCAACCATGGCCTTTTAACTCCCAACAGAAAATAATGTAATGTTTCCTTCCTATGGAAAAAGCCAGGTCGGTCCTATTGATGGGTGCAATGTGTCTGTTGACGGTATAATTCAATGGAGTATCTATTTATACCGCCTTCAACAAAACAATGTTTTTTTCAATTACCTTCAATTAAATACTTATTTGTTGGAAAATGTCTCGGTTACTGCTGGACATATTTTTTTCTCATTTGTCGTATATAGTTGATTTGTTATTTTGTTTTTTATGAATGAGATTTTTCAAGAGTAAATTTTATATATTCATTTATTCAATTCGTTGAGAGTAAATTATTAGAATGCAGCACGCCTATGGCACTAATATACAGTACATTCCATTTAAAACGAGCCACCCTGAATAACTTTTGGTACAATGATTCTCAGGAAAAATGAAAAATACCTCAACAACACATTTTGACATATTCACATTTGATCTATCTTTCCCTATCGCACCCCAGAACATGTCACCATTTTTTATTAAATGCATCAATTGTTTTGCATTATCAGATGTCTCATGATGAACAGATTTCAACAAAGTAGAACACATCATGGTCTGAAGCTCATAGTCTGAAAGCTGAAGTTGAAGTTGAAAACGAGCCACCCTGAATGAACTGTACAATCTGTTACCTTGGTTTCAGAGGTGTTTTTGTGAAGTTTACTTCAAAAAAGTCTTATTCTGCCTGGTTGAGTTGGAATTCGATATTACGATTACCTAAGAGGTGAACTTACAATTGGTGTTTCTGTTTTTTTGAATTGTTGAGAATCAATGGTTTATACGCTTCGAGAACGTATTGAAATAGTGAGTTTGTACTACCAGAATGGAAATAGTGAGTGCTAGAGCTGCTGCCCGTATGTTCAATGGACATCATCCAGGAAGAAATGCACGACACAAATTTGTTTCGAAATTATTGAACAAATTTATGGTAACTGGATAAGTTAACAATAAAAAGCATAACTGTACAGGAGGTGTCAACGATGAAGCTATTTGTACTGCAGTTTTAGGGCACGTTGAACTAATGGAAAATTCGCAATATCTTACTAAGTTATCTCGAAAATCAGGAATCAGTCGTACAAATGTTTTCAGGATCCTTCATAAGGTGCGAATTAAAAAAAAATAATTAGAAAAGAAGAGAGGATTTATTATAAAAAAATCGAAGATGGTATACATACTGAAGTGAATGAATTTTGGAGTTTTGTAAATAAAAAAAAGTCAAATAATACAAATCTAGGAAGTTTTGTCTATAATAATGAGTTTGTGGGCGAAGATAAAACTGCCGACGTATTTGCAAAACTCTTTTTGTCAGTCTTTTGCTCCGAACCTGCAACTTATAACATGCATTTCAAAGATACACATGGTATAGGAATTTGTAATGAATCATTTAACATAGACTCTATTTGCGTGACTGACTTTAATGCAGCTATGAAAAAACTGAAGCCCAAGACAGAAGGTACAGATGGTATTCCTCCTTATATTTTGAAAGGCTGAAGTGAATGACTGAAAGTTCAATTTACAACTTGATCATTAAAACTGGTTCATTCCCAACTGCTTGGAAATCTTCTATAACAATACCAATACACAAGTCGGGAATCAAATGGATGTGGAAAATTATAGGGCAATTTCCATAATGTGTGCTCCAGCGAAACTATTTGAGCAAATCATTTTTATCAAACTCAGCAATTACACTCATAAATATATAGTACCACAACAACACGGATTCATGATACAAAAAACAATCAGCACTAATCTATTGATATTAAGCAATAAGGTTTTTGACACGTTAGAGAATAAATCAAGGTTGGATATTGTTTTCATGGACTTCAGAAAGGCATTCGATCAGGTGCATCATGACTTACTCCTAGAAAAGCTTAGTGGCTATGGATTGTCCAGAAATTTGCTTGAATTGATGAAGAATTATCTTCAAAAACGATATTTCACGGTCAAACATAATGAAAATACTTCAGGAAAATTTCTGGCTAATTCTGGAGTTCCACAAGGCTCGAACCTAGGACCTCTTCCGTTTTTACTTTTTATTAATGATTTGTCTTCAACTCTTGAATTTTCGGAGTGCTTACTTTTTGCAGATGACTTAAAACTCTATAAACATATTCAAACTGTTCGAGACTGTATAGGACTGTATAGGTCTGCAGAGAGATATTGATAAAACCATGGATTGGAGTCTAAGAAATAAATTATATTTCAATTTGAAAAAATGTTCTGTACTCTCAATCACCCGTATTAAAGAGCCAATTCTGTTTGAATACAAAATGAAGGGAGAGATCCTATAGAGAAAAACTGAAATAAAGGATCTTGGTGTTACCTATAATTCACAATTCAATTTTTCCACTCACATTAATAACTTGATTAGGTCCGCTAATCGTATTTTAGGTTTTGTTATCAGACAAACATCGAATTTTGCCAATATTAACACCATTATAACATTATATTATTCCCTGGTCAGGCCTAAACTAGAATTTGCCTCAATTATTCGGTCCGGGGAATATCAAACATACCTAAATAATTTGGAAAAAGTACAAAACAAACTGTTGAGATATTTGTATTTTAAAAAGTACCAAGTGTGGTCTAATTATAATACCGTCAGGACATATCAATTAAGATCGGAATTCAAGATACTATCCTTAGACCAGAGACGAACTTCAACATCAGTGATATTCCTGTATAAATCAATAAACAATTCAACAAATTCCCCAGAAATCCTCAATATGCTTCCATTTAATGTACCTCCACGATGTATACGTTCCGCACCAATGTTTAATATCTCTGCAATATGTACATCATCGAGAGCACCTCTTTTAGCTATGATTAAATTAGAAAACAATTTCAATCTACTTATGGATTTAAATTGGACCTTACCTCTATCAGTTTTTTGTAAAACAATTGTAGAACAAATATTGAATTCAACTCTGTCAAACTGAAAATTTATTTGACGAATCCACTCAGTGCAGTTATGGACGAGTCCCTACAAATCTGGTATCAGTAAGTAATAGTTTAGTAATCTAGATCTATATTTAATAGCTATCATTGTAAGGTATTTGCCAACAGTTTATCCATGTAATTAGTATATAATGGACTGTATGGGTAATAAATACAGATAAATAAATAAATAAATAAGTACTCTCCGCTTCTCAACCATGTGAGGGCGGCAATAGAAGCTCGTTTGTACCATTGTATGGAATTGGTGGAAACGTTTTTGAACATTTACTATAGAAAATTTTTTTCTTCTCATCGTCCAGTCATCAGATTTCGATTCATGAATTAATAAAAAATCTCTTTTTCTGATTTATTGCTAACATATTTGTCTCTAGAACGAAAATTTCAAAATGTGGCCTCCTGTATAATTGTTGACCTTTTCTTTTATTTCTCCTGCAAATCATTGTTTCAAAAGTTATTCAGGGTGGCTCGTCTTCAACTCAAATAATTTGTAACTTCCGAACCATAAGCGTCAGACCATATGTTTTGCTGAAATCTGCTCATCATGGAGCATCTGATAATGCGAAACAATATAGGGTGATCCATTTAAAAAAAATTGGTGACATGCTCTGGGGGTGCGATATAGGAAGTAACATCAAATGTGAATATGTCAAAATGTGTCGCCCTCTATACTATTGTTGACGTGTTTTTTATTTTTCCCGAAAATCATTGCACCATTAGTTCAGGGTGGCTCGTTTTAAATAGAATGCACTGTATATAGATGTACTACTGTAGTCTCTCTCATTTCTGGACAGACTATAGCAAATATCAAATTGATATGATTAATGTTCAATTCTATCAACATAACCTTCGGCACGTTGATAACTCAGGACCGAACTAATATTGTATTCCCAGGCCGCCCCAACAGGCTTGACTTCTTTTCTCGAAATAAACTCACCCTCAACTCTTCTCCATAAATAATCTTCGAGTCCCAATAATCTCGAATACGGCTCGACAGAGGATATCGGAAATATTTCCACAAAAAACTCTTTACGACGTTATCAATGTCATCCTTCAGTGTATGAATAACATTCGAGAGCATCATGTTTTCAATAACGAGGCTAAATATTCAATGGGCCACTCGGAGAGCGCTACTTGCGAGAAGATGGCCCATTCACTGCGGTATTGCCCATTCCGGTCTCTGTAGGGCCCATTTTCGCCGTTACATTGCTCGTTGTGTTCGACTCGATGGGGCTCCATGAGCGTCGGAACAAGGCCGGGGACGGAATTATGCCGATTTCATTCAAATTCGATTTCTTTTCTGGAAAGCGTTCGGCGACTGTCGACTGTTTTTCCGGTACTTCGACTTTCTTATTCTTGGGCTACGAATCATTACACATACGTCATCAAATATCTACCGCGATAAAATACATGCTTTCATTTAGCATCATTTTCTTCTAGGTGAAAAACGAAGACGAAAGTTAACGTTTGCAACTGATAAGGGAGAGTAAGGTAATTGATATTTCGTTGTGTGAAGTTCTACGCATTGAAATTTCTCTGTACAAATAAACTACTCAACATGAATATAGAGAATATTTCATGATAAAAACTTCTGGTGTGTACTCCATACTGATTTTTATCATGTTCCTTTCGGTTGTTATTTACTTTTTTTACTTCTTTTTATACTTTTAGCTACATAACCATTAATATGAAACATTCTGTATTTAGTGTCACTCTACTTTAGCTCGTATTAGGTATTAAATTTTAAAATTTAAACAATGAATGTTGATGTATTGGGTAAAAACAAAATACTTAGGGTGTACCTTAATGAATTTCAAGTTGCTAGAGCAATGGCATTGATCGAAGTAAGGTATTCAAGGCGTCGTGGAGCCCAAATGCTTAATGTGAGTCATTCTGCGGTTTCCAGAGCTTGGAATCGCTACCAAATTCACGCCATAGTAAAAAGAGCCCCTTTTCCCAACGACAAAGGCAACAACCCGTCGCTTAATTGCCCAAAGTCGTTTGTTACGACTTTGGGCAGTTAGGGGTCGCACCGGTTCTGCTAGAACACTGCAAAATCGTCTTATAGAAGCTACGGAACGCGAATTTCGAACCAAACGATATGAAACCGACTTCACGAAGTACAACTCCATGCAAGACAACCTACTGAAGCCCCTAGATTAACTCTAGCTCATCGATGAAATCGTAGAAACTTTTGTCAAGAGCATCGTGATTGGAATTCAGAGCAGTGGGCCAATGTAAATTTACAGATGAAAAAAATTCATGTTATTCAACAGTGACGGACGTGTTCGGGTATGGAGATGTTCCTGTGAACGCTATTTGGATGATTGTGTGCAAGAAATTGTTCCATTAATGGTATGGGCTGGTATAACTTTGACAGGACACATGTACCTTGTGGTATTTCGGAAAGGGACTTTAACGGCTGTCCGTTACAAAGAGGAGATATTGGAACCTCCTGTCGTCCCATTTGCCCAAAAATATGGGCGCTGGGTTCATTTTACAATAAGATAATGCCAGGCCACACGTAGCCAGGGTCGTGAGAAATTTCCTACAGGAGCACAATATTGATGTCATGAGATGGCCAGCTAATAATCCGGATTTAAATCCTATTGAGCAGCTCTGGGATGAACTGGAAAGACGTTTGAAGGATCATCAACCCTTCCAAAATCTGAACCAAGTTGCAAATGCTCTTTTGACGATTTACGAGCAGTTACCACAACAAATAATTGGAAATTTGGTGAAAAGCATGCCTAGTCGTTGTGCCGAACTTCTTTGAGCCAGGGGTGGACGTACTGACTATTAATGTACATTTTTCTTAATTTTTTCTGAAATAAATTTAATTTGCTTTTGACACTCATTTGTATTTCTTTTTATTCGTATTACCAAACAAACAAAATGTTTGACACGTCTCAATATTCATTTTGAGTAGTTTAGTTGTTGCCATAACTAATGAATTGCCAAGTGAATTTCATATCACAACCTCAAATTGGAAATAAATCAATCTAATTTTTTTAAAGGAAATTTTTGTGAAAGAGTAAATGCTTCTTTTGATCTTTTGGGTGTGCAACTTTCAGCAATCTGAAAAATGAAGAAATCTAACTCAATAGAGAATCTACGGAGGTGCAACAAAGGGCAACCTGAAAAGTTCATTCCGATAACTAACTGGGTAATATCGTTAATTCAGTTCGGTTTTGTTTCTCATTAGAGAGTAGCACGCCACTGGAAGTTGCATGATTACATTATGAGCGGCTCATAAAAGCTTGATGACTGCGTGATAGTGTTTGACGTAATTACGTCAGATTTTTATTTCTTGGCTTGTTGCTTCCGAAATTATTTCATAAATTATCTTGAAATTGGTTCAATATAGTTAAAGTAATTTTATTACCGAATGGAGAAAGACTGCGATAATTAGCGCATACTTCAATGTTGTACCAACACCAATAGTATTTTCAGAAATGATATTAATTTCAGATCTACGGTTGAATGTTTTTATGTAGCATCCGTGACAAAAGTCATAATATCATGAAATTATTGTTTCGTCTTGAAATATTCTCCAGAACAGTAAAAAGACAAGGAGTTCATTCCGAAACTTCGAAGTACGTTATTGAGGATGATAGGTCAAAGTGAAATTTAAGTTTAAGTAACTTTTTCATGTATAATTTCGTGTAGCTCTAGTGCTTTCGATTCAAATAGTTATTTGAGGAATGAAGTGTAAAAATTTCAATAAAAAATCGTTTAATTTTTATGATTTACTTTGGAGTCTTTCAACCAACTATGCTAATATTTCGTAAGTTTGTCTGCAGCCAAATTCGTTTCTTTTTTCTCAGTTGGATTACAATAAAACGAATTACTGGAATTAATGTCGCCACTCACGATACACATTGTATATGGACCCTAAGTACAACCAAGTTTTCTTCTTTGAAATTAGTCTCAACCAAACGTATTATTAAACTAAATTACTGGGAAAAGTGTATAGAGCTGCAAGGAGATTATGTTAAAAAATAAATAAATTTTTTTTCGTGTTTTCTTTGTTTGGCTGAGTAGTTCTGAGACCATCCTCGTATAGCAATTTTCATATACTACATATCACGATTTCTGAATTCGTTGAGGCGTTCTTCTGAAAATATTTTTTTTTTTAAGGAAAGTATACAAAATGTCTTCAGATTTCTTGAATAAGCATATCATATAAAATATCTATCTATGATATAAGTGTTGAAAATATGGTTTTATTTTGTGAGTGAACTTTTAACACAAATATACAAATGTCCTGTTCTCATAATGAAATAGATAAGTTTAATAATTCTATAAACACACATTTCGACATCTCTTGTCAGTTTACTGTTTTCATGTATTTGGTACCACCTGGTACCAACAAACACTATTGTTTACAGCTCACGCGTTTTATTTGAAATCACATTTGAAGTTCTTGCTGGTCTTTAATGTCTTGCATAATGAAAAACAATAGTAAGGAATTTTGTGTTCCTGACGATATTGAAGAGGTTGCAAAAAGAGCTTTAATAGAATTGTTACCAAAAAAATCGGCTCAGCAGTACGACATCACATATTCTAATTTTCTTATCTGGTGTAGACTTAAAAACGTCGAAGGAAATTTCAGCGAAACCATTTTCTTAGCCTATCTAGAAGAGAAATCAAAAATATGGAACTCGTCAACTTTGTGGAGCAAGTTTTCAATGATAAAGTCGAGTGCGCTCGTTGAAAGTGATGTTGATACAAGCAAATATTTTAAGGTACTAGCATTCTAGTACCTTAAAATATGAAAATATGAAAGTTGCTACTATTTTCGGAATATATAGAGCCTATCGGCGTGAAGAGCTGTGCCATTCATTAATAGAATTAATTAAATTAATGGATAAATCATTGATTGTTCAAATTTCAAATACAATAATGAAAATAGGTCGTTCTGTTTGCATAGTTGGAAAAACATTGACTATTTTAATAAATACGTTGCATTACGACCTTCTGTTATCAATCATCAACGTTTTTTTTCTGAAATACTGAAATTGTAAATGCAATGCCAACCCAGTTGGTATAAACAGGTTTGGAAAAATGCCCTCTTCCATTGCTGAGTTTCTGAACCTCCCGGAACCAAAGGAATATACAGGTCACTATTTCAGAAAGTCTTCTGCTTCTTTGCTAGCAGAATCAGGAGCAAATATAACGGATATTAAGAAGCACGGAGGATGGAAGTCTACAGCAGTAACTGAGGGTTACATCGATCAATCTATTTCTTATGAAAAGGCTATTTCTGAAAGAATAATCCTAACAGCTAGCACCAGCATTACAGCATGGTCCTCTTCACTTCAAGAAATAAATGTTAATGCCTATGAAATTGTCAACTCAGATAGTTCAAATATATTACAAGGCTCTGCAATATCGCAAGGTATTGATATCAGCAATTGTTCCAATTGTACTTTTCATATTTTCATAAATAATAATAATGTTATTAATGTATATGATACATTTGTAACATAATTTAATTGTCTCTACAGCTACTGTTCATATTAAAACTTCTTTGAAAATTGAATTGTTTTGTTTATTGCTATTTGGTCGAAAAAAATCGAGTTGAAAGTACTTTCAACACTAGTTTTGAAATTATTCTCAACACGCTACTTTGTAAACATTATCTTACAATACCCTTGACATCCATAAATAATGTCACTTTCAATGACAGTTGTACAAAAGAGGCGTTTTGACTTGTTCATTCCCACTCATATTTTATTGGAAACAAACTTAGATGTTTGTGCTCGCTAACACAGTTGGCAAAAAAATAATTCAAATGTTTTCAGTACAACCTTGATAGCATCCAGTGATGAATATTTCAGATATCACCCCACAGAGAAGTAAACAAGTTATAAGTCACGTTCATTTTAACAAATATTAATTTCCAGAATATTGCAGCCAAATATATGCACGGAATAATTTGCTCTAAATTAATAAACACATTAATATTAAAACTAATAAACACTCAGTGTATCATTATTATTTATTTTGTAATAATTCAATGAAGAAAAGAAATACACAGAAAGTGCACTGATTTTACCAATGGCAAACGCTAATACATAAAGATTTCTTTTTCTTCTACAGAAATTGTTTATTCTGTGTAATTGAAAAATAAAACCATTGCAATTTGTTCTCCATGAAATACTTTTCATAGGCAGTTCTTATTTTATAGCTCCTTTTCCTTTAGCATTCATTTTTCAACAATAATAGTTTGAGTAACACTCTACTCACAAATTAAGAAAACATAGTCTTATATACTTTCAGAATACATCAAATTTACAGATGACAAGCTGATCGAACGAAAATAGACGTAAACATCTCACTGAATTATTTAATATAATCTCTAAAAGTCCGATATTTTTATTCACTTTATTAATGAACCTTGCAAAATTCTACTCTGGATATTTAGATTTCATTGTTCGTGATATATTTTTTGAAATAGTATATGAACGGTAGTAATTTTATTATCTGTCCTTCTCTGCCTGAGTATTCGATTTTCCATTCCGGGTGACCTAAATACCTCACAAAGAAAGCTCAGGTGATATTTCAGAGAAATGTTATATGCCATTAGCAAAAAATCCGTATCCCCTTCGTGAGAGCTTCATGAGAACCTCTAGAAATGTCTTACAAGATCATCAATCAGGCCGGTCCCTCCCTTAACATCTCAATGTGCTCTTTCTTACAATATACCGCAGCCATTAGCCATTAATCTTGGGGAGTCTTTGTAGAAGTTCCGTGAACCGTGAGCTGTTCCCGAGGAACTTTTAAATTGTAATTATGGCTGTGCTTTTGGAAATGTTACCCTCGAGTTTGAGTTTCATTAATTTTTGGTTTCGCATCTTCGGGATATTTGATACATTATATATTTGGAAGATTCCCTCATCCTTTTTTTGTATCAAGGTGGAGTAGTAGAAAGCCAAAAACTTTCTTTCCCATTATATATCAATTTTGCAAAACAAACAATGGTTGTATTAAGCTACCATTTTTTGAAAAAAATCCCTCAAGATATAAAAAATGATGCATTTATATTTGATGAATTGATAAATAATTGATTTTGAATAAATAATGTGGTCCAATGGTCCAATAATATGACTTAATCAATAAAATAGAGAATCTATTTCCTAGCATACCTCCTGATGAAACTATTACTTTAGTAATAAAATTATTACATTAAAATAGAGTGAACCCAGTTATAAAACGAGAAATCATTGACCTTCTGCCGTTATGTCTCGAACAAAATTATTTTCAATTTAACAACAATATTTATTCCTCCTCAAAAGGTTTAATTATGGGAAATCCTTACTTGCAGAAATTTTCATGGATAATCTAGAGAAGTCGATCTTCAAACATCCTTTGATTAAGAATTTCTTGTATTGGCATGGATATGTGGATGACGTTTTGGTATGTTTTACAGGTACTAAGAGGCAATTAGATACTTTTCATAGAGATATTAACAAAATTCATGAAAACTTTAAATTCACTATTGAAATAGAAGCAGATAACTCAATCAATTTCTTGGACTTAACAATTAGTAGAATGAACAACAAATATGATTTTTCAATGTATCACAAACCGTCCTATATACGGACATTACAATACATTACGATTCTACCCATCCTTATCAACACAAAGTAGCAGCTTATAATAGCATGATTCACAGATTAGTCAATTTCCTCTAATTTCCTCTTTCAATAGATATTTTCAATTAAGAACTCAATATCATCAAACAAATTGCGGTGAACAATGGGTTTAAACCCGAATTAGTAAACAAAATACTTGCCAAGAAAGTCTACGCAAAAGCGATTCGAGACGATTTTTCTATTGATAAGGTAGATTATAGAGCTTTAACGTATTTTGGACAACCAACGGAAAAAGTGGCTTCATTTTTGAGGAAACGAGATAATAAAATTGCATATAGAACAAGTAATACGTTGGGAAAGTTAGTTTGAAATAATAAAGACAAAACATCCAAATTCGAGAAATAAGGAGTATATAAATTAAAGTTTGGAATGTGTCCTAAAGTATATATTGGTCTAACTGGCGGAACATTTAGGAATCGAATCCAGGAACATCATACGAGCTATGTAAATAAGAAAACAAACTCAACATTTGAATTGAAGGGGTTATATTTTTAGGAGTGATTAATTTTTGGGAAAAAAAGTTTGTGACTTTCTACTACTCCATCTTGATACAAAAAAGGGGTGAGGGAATCTTCCAAAGAAAGGAAGGATATAATCAATTTGAAAATAAGTAACTCTTTACATGGATGTAAAGGAGGACTTTCTTTCAGTTTGTGTCTGAAAGTTACTTCTTTGCATGATCTACACATCCATGTAAAGAGTTACTTGTTTTCGAATTGATTATATCTTTCCTTTCTTTGGAAGATTTCCTCACCCCCTTTTTTGTATCAAGATGGAGTAGTAGAAAGCCAAAAACTTTTTTTCCCAAACTCAACATATTCAAATCATCTTCTAGAAGAAAATCATTTTTTAACGAAGAGTTTGAAATTCCACAAAGAAAATAAAGGTTTGAAACTGAATCATTTGGTAGCAATGGAAATTAATAAACTTAAAAATTCAAACATACTAATGAATGACCAACTGGATTTGAAAAGATCACCATTATTGAACTTGTTTTCTTGAAAACCGAGAATGAATTATTAATGATGTAGATGTGAAGTAATATGCTTCAGGTGATCATAACTGAATAGGTACCTTAGCTAGACGTTTAGGTAATTTTTCGGAGGTAGTCTCAATTATTGTTACTTGTAGTATATAAATATTAGTGTAAGAAATAACTTGAAGTATTAAAATCACTTGATAAAGCTACTGTGCTAGCGAAACATGTTGTGATTATATTTTTCAAATAAAGTTTGTGGAGATCAAATCGTGAGGTGTAGTTTTTGAAATTACTATGGATCTTCATCAAGTAACGGACAAATCAATCAGAAAAAAGGTCCAATAATATTTATTGAACATAGAGATGAACTGCATAGAGTTTTCTCAAAAAATAGCGATGTCATACAAAATTATAATAACAGCAAGTCACTGAATGAAATAATGAAAGTACCGAAAGAAATATTTTATGAAACTGAAGTAAATGATACTAATGGTGACAGGAAAAAGTTGTGATGTAATAAGTTCTAGGTGCTAGTTATTATACCTACCCAATGTTAGTGGTTCCAGACGATTTTCTAGAAAAGTACAGACCATTACGAAGTGTGGTATAAGCTCATATTTAATTTTTTGGAGAACCAAGACTTTTTGATCGTAAAATTAAAAGTTTGAACGAAAGTACATTTTTTGTGGAGGAAAATCAGTTTTTATCGACTCAAATTCAACAACATCCAACTCAACAATTACCGACTCTATATACATCCACCGACACCTTTTACAACTGATATTATATTTTACATTCCAGGACAGTCTGAAAAGGTAAGACGAATTGGAAATTGTTTTGACGAAGCTCTAACATCATATCTATCACACTTAGATACTTATACATACAAAACCCAACAACACAGAAGAAATTAAAAAAAATGGCACTTATAAGATAACTTGTTCTTGTGGTAAAAGTTATATTGGTGAAATTTAGAGACCTTTGAAAGGTTGTGAGAAAGAACATCGAGATGACATCAGAAATAGACAAATAACATAAAGAAAATTATCGTAAGGCATTTGAAAATCAGACGGTGAACATCGAGTTGAATGGAACAAGATGAGAAAGACTGCCAATGAACCTCACTCTAAGTGACATAAACTGAAAAAATCAGCGTATATTCTCATAGAATGGAAAAAGTGGCAAAATAACAACAGACTGATATTGAGGAACACTTTGTACTACATCGAATGTTTTAGGAGTCAATCAACAACATTGACATAATACACATTTCAAAACTACTTTGACATATGTCGAAAAAATTGAGAAATAAAAATCAGCAATCAGCAAAGGAATAACTGCATATATTTTTTAATTGTTCATTTCTGAAGACGAAGGCAAATTTTGTCCTCCGAAACATTAACATAAGTATTGTATTAGTTCTTAGCTATTTTTTTGATAGGCAAAATTATTGAATACGACATATTACTGATAAATAAAACATTTATCTTTGCCGGTGGCTGTTAAATTGAAATCAATTTGGGAATGATCAGAAAGTACTTATTTATTTATTTTTTGATTGTTTTGATTTTCATTGAATTTATTTCCAGCAGCTCGACTGCTGATTAGTTGGAAACAAAACCTAGGAACTTTCTTTGGGTGATCAGCAGAACGGCAGTGTACTCTTTTATAACACAAGTTATTCCAATCTGTTTAAAAATCTGTTTAAAATCTGTTTTTCCGTTAATCAGCTGTTGCCCCCATACGAACGACAACTCTCAGAAGTTGAGCAATTTGTGCGAGCTAAGGACTAACGAGGTCTTACCTTTTAACGTGTGATTCCTAACACGGAATCACGGAGTATTTCCACAAAGTTCATTATCATAATCAAGGAAGGGATACAAAAAGTGATACAATAATATAAATTTGTTACAAAAAGGCTCAACTGTTAGTGAGGATGGCCATATCGAAAAGAATGTTACATTTTCAAGTTAAGTTTATTGACATGTTTCAACTATTTAAATGTAACATTCTTTTCGACACGGCCATCCTCACTAATAGTAAGTTGAGCCTTTTTGTAACAAATTTATATTATTGTATCACTTTTTGTGGCTCTTCCTTGATAATGACAATAAACTTATCGAAATTTTGGAATAACTTGTAAGATTATATATATAATGTATTTTGAACCAATATGAATGACAAAATGAAATAGAAACGAGGAAAAACTGAAAGAAAGAAAAAGATAAAAAACCAAAGTATGTAAAGAAGTTGTGAGACCATCTATGATATTGAATCATGGACACTAAGAATAGAGTAGAGCGCCAAGAAAGAGATAGTTTGTAATCCGGTGAACAGCTAATAAAAAAGCGCAGAATGGAAGGAAACCAGGAAAGCAGTACAGGACAGAAAACTGTGGAAAGGACACTAAGAGCAGGAGCAAGTCTGAATTATATATTCATATTCACATTGTAACCCTGCTACTTTATTTCTATTGATGTGTCGTATCATAATGTATGTATCGTTGTGGAATTGGCCGCGGTGGTGTGCGCCCGATTCACGATCGGACCGTGGGTTCGATTCCTGCCTCGACCAGATACTTTTCTAGAGAGAAGTCATCTGGTTGAAGCTGGGATGATTCTGCAACCGTGTTAGGAATCACACGTTAAAAGGTAAGACCTCTTTAGTCCTTAGCTCGCACAAGTTTCTCAACTTCTGAGAGTTGTCGTTCGTATGGGGGTGACAGCTGATTAACGGAAAAACAGATTTTAAACAGATTTAAACAGATAACGCTGTACCCTTCGACGCCCTAACAGGTAAAAGGACGAAAGAATAGAAGACGGGGAAATTAAAGGAAAATTTCAATGTTTCCCTGCAAACATTCTACTTTTCTTTCCTTAAAAATGTGTCAAACTCAATACAAATGTATATTGAACTCAATGTTTTATTCCCAGTCAAGAGATCGAAATGCAAATCGAACACCTCCCAAATTGAGACACAAAAAGGTCCCCGCCGATCCGACCTAATAGAAATACATCTCATCAAGCAATCCACGACGCGTTACCGTCGTGCCACCTGAGCCCCCAATCAATTCTGCCTCGACTAAATCTTGTCTCGCCCCCATTGGCTGGCGCTGTTCTTCTTCTTCTTCGGTAATTTAGTTAATGGTTCCCTGCAGCGCGTTCCACGGCCATAAGTCTTCTCTTACAAGAAATAATGGCCGACTGTCACGCTCTCCACCCCTTCGTCGGATGCCTGCTGTTGCACCCCCCGCGGGGTTGGAGCGACTCCCTCCGCTTTCTGTTTGCGTTCCTTTCGTCCGACCGTCGGATGTTTCTGAAGGAAACCCGTTTCGTCGTCGTTGGCTTTTGTTTTTTCGACCGAAGAGTATTGAGATGTTGCGGGGTAACGAGAAAATTAGAGGGCTTTGACCGACTGCATGTTGTTTTATAGATGACGTTTCGGAATTTGTCGCCTCGTTTGGATCAAGGAATCGTCGGTTAGGTTGAAAGGCAATGCTCGTTTCGTGAAATAATAATTCACTGTAGTTGTAATTTATAACTTGAACCTTTCATTAACTGTGATTTTTTAAATAGTTTAGGTACATATTCTGCCAACTACTTCAGGTGAAATATCTTTTTCCATCAGCTTTGATGTTTTGAAAATTACACCTATCAAGTAAAGGATATAGTGCAACCTACCTTTCAACAGTTTCTCTTTAATAATACTTATAGTAAGGTAGCTAACTAATTTCGTAATTCAATAATAATTTCTGAATATGTGAATATATAAGAATCACAATAACTATATATAATAAAAATATAATGATAATATAAATAAATATATATATATATATATATATATATATATATATATATATATATATATATATATATATATATTATTATATGATGAAGATGTTGATAAATGATTTTTAATTGATTTGGGTTTTGTAAAATATAATTTTTTTTTCCTTAGGAAATATAGAACAGTTTTAATTGTAAAAGTAAAAATATGTTTGATTCAGAAATATATAAATTTTTCAATTGCCAAAAGAGAAAATTCCTTAATTCTAAGAAAGTCCGAAATCTACACCGAACAACGAACTATTCAATATAGAAACACCGAACAAATGTGGTAATTGTCAGTTTATGAATTGCAGGTCACTGTAATTCGGCAGAGTCCAATTTCTGGTTCGGATTTCAAGTACTTTTTATTGTCTTATTCAGTTCGTAGGTCTTTTCATTAATATATGCATATATTGTTTATAAATGGTTTAAGTAAATACCTTACTTTCCTCCAACGCTGGTGTGTGTGTGTGGTGTGATATCTCTGTCAAGCTGGAACTCATGGATTTCTTACTCGATTTGGCTGGACAGATAGGTTTTTTCACTGAATTTATTATTACTAATCAGTATTCACTACTATTCTGTCTAATTCTTAATTCATATACTATATAATTCAAATTTTACGGAGAGAAAAATTTAGCGTGACATCTCTTTCGTTGCCTCAAGAATAATCCCGTTGTTGATAAAAAATTTGAAGATCTATCTCGTTCCTCTAGTTACCATCTATCAATTTTCACATATACAAATTTTCAAATTCTTTTTCAGGAAAATTTTCTATTCTAATAATTTAACATTGGCTCTTAAATTTAGACACATTTTCTTTTTATAGTTTCGTACAACAATAGTTGTACGTAAATATAAATATTTTTCGAAAGCATCACTTCATGTCAGTTTCTAAGGAAGTGATTCACAATAATAAATTTTGAATTTTACATCATTCCTAAATAATAACAATTAGTTTATCATGCCTTTTTCGTTTTTTCATCACAGATGTTAATTTAATTTTATCTGACATTTCTTTCTAACCTATATCGGTTATCAGTTTTTCGTATTTCGATGCGTATCAATGTAAGAAGGTTAATATTTGAATTTCCCACTCTTATTTGCTTGTTTCCGGCCAAAGCTGTGGGTTTCAATATATGTACAGGGTGTCCATGCTGTATTTTTGGATCTGAATTCCTTCGTGATGTATTCTTAAAATTCCCATACATTGTTGTATTTCGAGTCTTTTCATAACAATATATAGATATATAAAAAAATTATGAACTTGAGTATCAATGAATAATATAAAATACTAAAAAATCTACATGTTTTAATTCAAAGTCAAAAAAGTATACAAATTTCAAAGGTAATGAACTTAGGTTAATTATCACAAAAAGAATCCATGAAGAAACGAAAACTAGAAAAAAAACTTTTCAAACACATATCTAGAAGTTTCAGCGAATGCCAAACTTATTGATTATTTGTGCAACTCTTACATTTTGGCTTGGAACACTGTATAATAGACATACTGGCTTTCTACAGTCCATATTTTGTCATTCGATGGGTAGTTTTGTGACATAAAAAACAAACTTTTCGCTTCTCCAAAGCAAAATTTTCATTTCCCTCAAGTAAATTTTCAACAGGTCTTCCGAGGATACGGCACACAACAAAACGTAACTCACGAGATGAACGGGGATGTTGCAGACGCCTTTCCATATTTTCCTGAACAAGCTTTGCAGCCAATGTTTGGCACGAACAGACTTTTTTTATTTGTTCGTTTTGATTAAAACACTGGTGTGAGATATAAGTATTCACCACAGAAATATCCAGTATAGGAAAGAAAATAGTTAATGGCCACCTCCGTGTACGCCGACTACAAGAACTCTTAGCATCGAGAGAATCAACTCATCCTTTATTAGCATTGTAATATTTTATTATTTCAGGTATTTTTGTTTCTGAATCGGTAAATATTCTATCATGTATTGTGGATAAAAGTATGGTTGCCTTGTTTTTTCGTCCAACATGTCAAATAATTATAGATTCTTCACGAAATCCGTACAAATTTGATCTAACTTCTCAGAATACAAGGTAGAACTTCTCTTTTAAATTTTTCTCAATGTACTCATCTAGGTAAGCTTATTTTTCAACAACATGCTTGCTAATTCTACAGACGAAAATCAGTTGTCTGCATTAATGTTGCGGCCATGCCGCCATGCCTGCACTTGTTGAAAAATTGTCACATTAACCGTACCGAGCCGTCTGAGAGACTGATTGAAAAGAACTATCGTTGATAGCTCATTTGTACGTTGCCGTCAGGGGGGGCAAATAACACAATACATACAATTTTACTAGCTCAAGGATTAGATAAATTCATTGGTTCTAGAAATTTACCATTTTGCAATAAGCCTAAAAATAAATTTGAGCGCAGTCCCACAGACGGCACGTTACCAGTTAAGGGTTAAACATATAAAATTGTTAAGTAATTATAACTGCACCAATATTGAGTTTCAACACTCAAATTGCGATCAGTTCCTGAACTGAACACGACGGCGATAACCATCCCCGCATTCCCCGATTCACATTCGTTACCGTAACATGACTTCAAATTTAATTTCATGACTCTTCAGCCAATCATAAAACTCGGTTAGTAAAAATTATCCAATACGAACCGCCAATTCTACAGTATTGTATTTCTCAGCCGGTTCATTTCTATGTATTGGTTTTTTTACCTTTGAGAGTGCCGCCAATTTTGAGAGTGCACAATATCGTTTACTTCGACTATATCACCCAATCTGATGTACGAAAAGAGATATATGATCTCTGAATTTTAAACCAAAAAACAATTATGTACATACATTCTGAACTTTATGTATTATTGATGACGTGATTGGATCAAGATAAGGGTCATAGACATATCGCGGTAGTTGAATATGGATGAAATTAAAGTATCGCATAAAATGACTTTCATGTTTCGACTGACAGAATATCTGTTCGAATAAAGTTTTTTAACAATCCAGAAGCTTTACGTATTTGTGAGTTGACACGTGATTGGAAGCGTAATTTGTAGTCAACATTGAGTCAACATTTAATTTCATCGTTATATTCAATCTCATGATTATCGATTCTGATTTTGATACTATCTATCTGTCTGTCGTTAGAATTTCTGAATATAATACAAGATTATTTATTGGGATTTATGTTCAAACAGTGATTTCTAGAAATTTTCACCACATTTTTCATATCGTTATTCAAAGAATGCTCTTGTGCCTACACATTTTCTAATTTACCTAAGATATATGAACTTGGCAACACCGTAAAACTCATTCATATTGCATAATTTATTTTTTCATTTCTATATTCTGACTCTGTGTGACTTTATATTTGAAATTTTCAATAATAATAGAAATAATTAATCGACTTTATTCATCTAAAAAAAATGTGGATACCAGTGATAAAAGTAAATTAGATGAACAGGCCGATTATCAGCATAAGCTGTTTTTTAAATCAACTTCACGAAAATATACACACGAATAGACGCACACACTTTGGACCTAACAAATAGAACTAAAGAATAACATCGATTTTGTCAATTTTTTTTCGAAGTGTCCATTTTCCATACCAGGAGTTAGAAAATTCTGAAATTGGCAATAAACATTTCCGCACAGAACAACATTAGGCCTTTGGAATTTCGTAATAATTGGATAGCGGGACGAAAGAGAGAATGGGTCCCACAGCCCGGCTATATTGCCATTCCACTCACGGCTTCTACACATTCCTGAAGGAGTTATGACGCAATAATGAAGAACACAGGTCTTTCTACAGATCGGGGGTGAGATATTTACTATGTTTACGGTTTATTCTCGACCACCTACCTTGTTTCACGACATAAAACAGTCGACAGTCGCGTTCCTAAGAACTTATTATAACGTGAAAATCGTGAGAGCGAGGAAGGATTTTTCTATCACATTTATTTCTGGATTCCGGCGTCTGGATGAGGCCGGAAATTTTTGTTGTTTCTCCTTTCGGATGCAGAAGTAAAAATATTGTTTTTCAGCACAATGAATGTGGAAGTGTAACTCTTTTATTGATGCTGATAGACTTTTTCCGTTGGAGGTGAAAGAAGCAGGAATTATCAAACATGCTGAGTAAAGAATGAAAGGAAAAAAGAAAATAACTACATTTGTTGTTCTGAGTGTTTTCATTCGATGTATAATGATTACATTAGTTATATTTGGAATTTTTCTTTCTGATAAAATTATTGGTAATAGTCACCACTTCTACCAAATCAAACAAATGTTTTTCTCTTCTAAAGACAATATATTAGGTATATATTGACAAATGATCACTGGTTTCTTGGCAGATTAAAGTTTTGTTCTTCAACTAATCATTGATTGGAGAACAAGGACACTGAGGCACCAGTCAATCTAATAATAACACTGATGATCTTCAAACAAGACTCAACCTCTGACGGAAGCAAGAAACTCTTTCGAAGGTTCGAAATAGATCAACATTTCAATCTAGCAGAAACTATTATAATATTCATGCAGTTATTGTTCACTGTGGTTCTGACGTTGAATTTGGTCATTATTACGCCTTGGTCAAAGACGAAACGGACTGGTTTAAGTTTGACGATAGTCGTGTCACGAAGTGTTCTGGCGATGTATTGAAGCTATTGGAGCCTCTGGAGACACCCTACATTTTTTTTTCATGAGAGAGAGAACATTGGCAGATCAAGATCTTCAGATGATGTGGTGCTGCAGGTTTTTCCGGGTTTTCCTGCAGCTGAAAAAGTAAATGCGCCACTGGAATCAGGAAAGTCACCCCGGAGCGCCAATTAATTTTTATTGTTGTTTTCATTTTTATCTTCGAAGGTAAAGTTCACATATTGTAAAGGAAACTGTTAAAAGTTTTATAATTATATCACTATTTCATTATATGATACTGAATGTGTTTAGATACATGTATATGCTTATACAGAAAAATTTATTTTTTATGAGTACGTATGTTACATAACTCGCTTATTACGGATTAATAAATGAAAATTTTCATTCCAGACAATGTCATTCCAAAATGTATTTTCGACACACAGAAATTTTTTCGGCTTGTACTATTTATAAATTAAATAACATAGTTATTGTCGAAATATATGTATATTTATCATTCTCAGCAAATATACATTATACATTTTCAAATGTCAAAAACTGTCAAAGGGATCATGATGAACTTTAAACGGATCTGTAAATATACAGGTAGTTTCGAAGTACCCCAATAATTTTAATTTGGATATTTTGTAGCTGAAATTTTAGATGAACAAAAAAAAATAATTCGATTATCTGAATATTTGCAACGAATTGTAAAATTCAACTAACAATTGATAAACGTAAATATCCCTCGAAAATCAATTAAGTAACAATTTTGCATATTTTTCATTGGAAAGTATTACATTGGAATATTATTTGAGAATCACTGAAATAAAAAATTACTGTTCTGTTATACACTTTTCTACAAGGTGATTTAATCACCTAGTGTCAGTCATGAGAAAAAATATTTGAATCAAGTATATTGATAAAAAAGATAAGTGGAAAAGTATTGGTGTGTGGGGAGTTGAATATTATGAAAAATAACACCGTGTTTATGTTGATACACTAATAGTAGAAACTGTCTTCTTTATTTTTATTGAAAGTATATATTAACTCCAAGATTCGACAGAATTACCATAAAAATTGTTAAAAAGTTAAATCAGAATTAGCACCTCTGATAAGTAAATTGATGAACCTTTTTTTATCAACAGGATTGGTACCTAATAATGCTAAAACTGACAAAGTAAAACTATTATTTAAAGCAGATAGGAAATATCAAATGATGAATTATAGACCAATTTCAGTTTTACCAGCTTTATCTAAAATTATTGAGCACATTCTAGATTGTTTGAATATTTTGAAGAGACAAAATTATTGTATGACGGGCAATACGGATTTTTAAAAAATAATGACAGATTTGGCAGTATTAGATGTCAATACTCAAATACAGCTAGGTTTAGTTTCGAACAGAAAATGTGGAGTTCTTTCATTAGATCTGAAGAAAGCATACCTTGAAATTCTTCTGAAAATAATGCAGAATTCAGGTATCCTATGTTTAGTTTATAATTGGTTTCAAAATTATTTATTGTACCTATAGGAAGCAATATTTCTATGTGGGCGACATAATTGGTTCCAGAAAAAAATAATATGCGGATCAATACTTGGACTTTTTGTTTTTTATATGTTTCAATTCTTTGATCACTGTGAATTTATTTAATAAATTACAAATATTTGCTGCTTTAATTTACAATGGAAATGGTGTTCAAAAAATTAAAATCAATATTTCAAAAGGCATTGATCCTTGATATAAAAAGGTCTATATCAATTGATTCAAAAGAGTAAATGAAATTCCGTATTTGGATTTTTATCCAAAATAAGAAATGTTTCACTACCAAAATAACTTAAATTTATTCATTTTCCATTAGTATAATCCAAAATTCATTATCAATATCAGTATGGGGAATGGCAATAAATCCCTTATTGAAACCAATTAAAAAACTTTAGAACAAAATTATAAGGTATATATTCAAGTTAAACTACAAGGAGCCTATAGTCAACTTGTATAAACCAAAAATCTATTAGATTTGCCATCCTTACATAAATTCAAATTATGTACCTTCATTCATTTCGTCAAAAATAAGTTCAAACATTCAAATCTGACATTCAAAATCAATGGCGACCAACACAATCATTCGACAAGATATTCAAACAATCTAATATGAATTAAAATGAAAACAAATAATGGGCAAAATTAGATTTATTAAAAAGGTATCAAATTTTATGATGGGCTACGGAATGCTTTAAAAAATGTTAATAAACAAAAACTCCGAATTATTAAAACAAAAATTGTTTGTATAAATTTATTCACTGAAGAGTACATTTAGCATTTATGTGTATGTTGATGATTATAATATTCAATTGTATATAATTTTTGGTAAGTTTCAGTTCCGATTCATCTTTTTTTTTGGTGGTCTGTGCCTACTTAGAAATGTTATAGAGAGTTTTTATATTATTGTTTTTTTCCTCCCTTCTATAAACATTGCATGTTTCTTGAAAAAACAAATCGTTATTATCCAAATATCGTTGGAAAGTTACTATTCAGAAAAACGGGTCAAAATTAAAATATTGTTTCTGTGCAATACAAAAAGTTGTGCGGGAATTACAAAATTCATAAAATTTCAATTTAAGTATACATGTATACAATATTACTAACATTGTAAGAAATCACTGAAAATCACAATCAGAAAAGAAGTTGTTTCACACATTTTCCGCACGAAATTAAGAATGGTACTGAATATCTGGGTACCCACATTTATTGTGTACATTGATTCTTTCAATTGTCCATTTAATTATGCGAAAGTTGACTGAATAACCATGGTGATTAGATTTAAATGATTGAAGAATATTTTACTACAATCACATATTTGCGTCTTGATATAAAAAAAAAAATCATTTCTTTGAGGCTTTTATTGTAATTCCAACCACTGTAAGGTAACCCGTGATTTACAACCTACCGGAAGTTTTGGAATGATAGACAATATTATAAATAAAACATATCCTATGGTTGACCAAAATTCCTTAAAAAGATCACGGGTCTGTGAGTATACCCGAATGGAATAACAATAGACTTACGTATTGAAAGATTGATGTGTAAAATGATATTCTCATAATGAATTATTTATCGTATTTATTAAAAATTATATTTTGAAGGGTGCACATGACAAGAGGTTGAAAAACAACATTACTTTTGTCGAGCTGGGGAAAATTGTGTTTTATCAACTCCTAACCCACAGCGAAGGGAAAGGAGGCGTCCAAGGAACAATTTCATCGTCTAGTTCTGATAAAAGTATTTCCTATGAAAACAACAACAATATTTTTATATATGAAATCACTTTGATGAGTCTCAAAACACTGAAACTATCTCTAATGAGTTAGCAAAATCGCTATGTCTAGTCGGGCGGTATTCTTTACAATATTATGAATCTGATTATCAACATTATGGGAATGATGATGAATTTTATTCACTTGTAATAGTTGATAAACCTCTTAAATATACGATATATCGATAAAATATTCAATTTGAATTATTTTTGACCAAGTTGTTGTTTGAATGTGACATTTTTATTTGTTGAATAATGAAATGAAGTTGATTAATTGCAAGAATCATTTCGAGAAACAAACTAAATTGAACAATATTATATTACATTAAACATTTGCAGGTTCCGTTAAGTTCTGTGAAATAAAAAGCATTTCAAACTCTTTATGATTTCGTTTTGCAGCTCTTGTCGGAATTAGCTGAAAACTTTGGTCAAACTGAAACCCATATTTTGAATTCCTCTACAAAGAATTCAACATAGCCGTTCGAAAAAATCCAAGGTTTTAAAACGGAAAGAGGTTGCCTTCTAAAACGTCAGTCATTGTAAAAAATACCGAATATATAAATGAGTTTTTCCATTAATTATCTCATTTGTAAAGAAACAACTGCAACAAGTTACTAACTGATCAGACTTACAGGCGTTCATATAACCCATATAATTTTCATGGTGAAGTTTTCATTTTGCTTTCGTCATTGCGCAGATCTAGATCTATTCATTTTTCAGATTTTGGAAATTGAAAACCCAAAGAATATGAAGAAACATGTAAGGTATTATCTTTGGTACAGCTTTGGAACCGACTTATTTATAACAAAACAACCCAATATATTTGAAACGGCTCGTCAACATTATTGTTTTTGTATTTTGAAAGATACCAAACCATTATACAACAGTGAGAAACACAAGCATTGTTGGGAGAAAAAGAGTTTTTAAATTTGAAATTTCAAAACTGTTTGTGATACACTCACATGAATACATAGTTTTGGAAAATACTTTTTGTAACAATTGTTAATATATAGAGAAATGTATGATATGTCTTCAAAAAACATCAACTTACCACTTCAGCTTTCTACACCGTGTATTTCTACTAGAACTTATCACTGCTGGAGAAACCTCGTTCTTCTATCTGTCTCATATTGTATATCTCTCACATTATATATCTTTTCACCTTCAAACAAATTTTATTTATATCAAATGTTTTCAATTTTTCTTTATTCCATAAATTTGCAATAAAGCTTTTTAGAATATTTATATCTAAGATTTTTATTAATCATGATACTCCTAATGGAAAAAAATTCAAAAAATACATAATGACAAATTAATTGATATGTTTTTCATTAACTGGTTTCGAAATATAAGGAACATATTACCGAAGATCTAAGCAGGAAATATCTAAATATGAAACACAAAAAGTTTGCATCAAAAGTTTTGTATTCAAAAATTTCAAGAAATGGGATCTATTTTGCACCAACATTCTCCTTTCTCCGAGGTACGAAATTTTTAATCTAATTTAACCCTTTGTATTTTCTATTAGTGGAGATCTCAATACTATTTCTTTAAAATAGAGCTTTAGGCTACATTTTCAATCGTATATGATTGATTAGCATAAAGTTAAAATACTCAAAAGGTTTGGGAAAACAAATAATATTAATAACTTCGGGTTATACAGTGTCATCCCTAAAGTATGCATCGTAGGGGACACTTATTTATTAAGGGTTTTTCGACAAAAAGTTTTTCCTGATAAAAGTTTGTGCATTCCCTAAAACTGAACATGCACCATCAAAATACAGTAAAACACACATAATATACGAGGAGCCTTCAAATATTTGATATTGAGGCAAGAGTAAAATACCCTTATTTTGGAACATCTTGGAAAATGGTATTCAGTAAAGTTGTTCAGCATTAACAGAAACATCAAGATTTGAAGTCATGACCATCTAAGTGACGCTTTGTTTTTTTACCAAATATTTTAAATGGGGACTACAAAAAAATTGCTAAAACAATAAATAGACAGCATCTTGTATACGACGTTTTATTTCAAAAGCCTGTAATATTACGAATTACACAACTATGGTATTAACCACGGTCAATTTTGTTGAAGAGTAAAATAATTTTCAAAGTTTTTGGTGCAAAGTTATTTTTATTTTTTGTAAACACCGAACATTACTCAAAATTACACAGTATTGTAACAAGAACTCAATATTCAATGATATCTAATCACAAAACAACAAAATAAAATAGGTATTTTGGACAAAACTCATTGACTTTCTGTAGATTTTTTGTAAAATTATTTAAGGGGCTGTATCTTAACAGGGGATGCTTCAAGAAATTTCTTTATATAAAAGATCCTATCTTTTTTTCGATGAGGAATGAATGTTTTATACTTATTTAGTTACCTGTAGAGTATTGTAACGAGAACTTGATATTCAATAATATCAAATCACAAAACATCATAATAAAATAGGTATTTCGGAACAAAGTCATTGATTTTCTGGAGATTTTTTTGTCCAAAATAATTTTCCAAAAAATCTACAGAAAGTCAATGAGTTTTTTCCAAAATACCTATTTTATTTTGTTGTTTTGTGATTACATATCATTGAATATTGAGTTCTTGTTACAATACTGTGTAATTTTGAATAATTTTCGGTGTTAACAAAAAATAAAAATAACTTTGCACCAAAAACTTTGAAAATTATTTCACTCTTCAAAAAAATTGACCGTGGTTAACACCATAGTTGTGTAATTCATAATATTACATGCATTTAAAATAAACCGTCGTATAGAGGATGCTATCTATTTATCGTTTTAGCATTTTTTTTTTCGTAGTTCCCATTAAAAAGAATGGGTAAAGAATAAAACTTTACTATGATGGCTGTAGCTTCAAATCTAGATGTAGTTTTCAATGCTGTACAATTTTTCCAAATAACATTTTCACAGATTTTTCAAAATCAGAATACTTTACTATTGTCTCAAAATGAAATATTCGAAGGCTCCCCGGATATTACAGGTGTTTTACTATATTTTGTTGGTGCATGTTTAGTTTTAGGGGATGCACAAATTTTTATTGGGAATAACTTTTTGTCGAAAAACCCTTAATAAATAAGTTTCCCATATGGTGTATACATTAAAGATGACACTGTATATTTTGTTTTTGTTCTCGTTAAAATATATCTTGAAGAAACTCAAATTCAACTTTCAATTCATAATTGTGAGTTAGTAGTCCAGATTATGGGAAATATTTTATAAATTGAAAGGGGTATACTTTTAGGACAGATTAATTTTTGAGAAAGAAACGTTTTGGCTTTCTACTTCTCGATCTTGATACAAAAAAATATGGGAATCTTCCAAAGAAAGTAAGGAAGCAACGAATTTCAAATTGAAGATCCCACATTTTTTTGTAGGAAGCCAATTCCTCTAACCTCATGTGCATGGGAAAAGTTTGTGAACTCATGGTAGATTATTTTTGTTCCTTCTGTATTTCTTACCTTCAACTTTAATTTCAAATTTCACCTGTTTGAAGCACCCAAAACTGAGAACTGTATGCAACATTTGAACTCTAGCACTTCACAAATCAGTGTTGAATAAAAGAGAATAAACATTCTCAGGTCACTTTTGTTGTCACACAAATCATCAAACAGATTCTTGTTTTGATTTTTCGAAACTTGTACACTGCATCACATGTTTACTCTAAGGATATGAACCAACAACTTAAAACGTGCATTTTTCTGAAAAAATCTGAACCACACTGACAATTCATGTTTTTAAAAATTTTACTGGAATATAAAGTGTAATAAACCCTTTGTGAAAGAGTAAGGACAAATTGTAGGTAGGTAGGGTTGTAAAAAACAGCAATACAATAAAATTCGTCCTAACCTAAAAAACGACTAAGGTCAGGGAATGCTGTACCCATTAAAAGAGTAATAAATAATAGTCACCCCAAATATTCAACCTTTCCTATGTTTATCCTTTAATAATTTTCCGGAACAACCGCACAAGGATAGAGTAACAATACTAAAAAATATTGCGGATGGATTTGGGTTGGGGTAATAAAAGTACCAGAAACTATGTGAGGAACAACAGTTATTTGATTCGAGTGTTGATGGATTCGAAAGACGACCGTAGCAATTTACCTTGAATTTATCAGAGTACAATTTTCAGTTTATGGTGGGTATTTATGATTTATTTCTTTAGAATTTGGAAGAACTGTTTTATGACTATCATTTGTATATTCAACTAAGGGCCATGCAGTGTCAGAGTCGGCAGCATATACTTATCTGGCTCACTTGAAATTGCTTATGAAATTTATATTTGTTTCGGAAAAAAACAGAAATAACGCTTCTTGACCGGATTTCGAAAATACTGATTCACGTAACATGTCCCGAAAATACTGTTTTTTGGACGTGTAACATACACTAATTTTCAGCAAAGAAGGTAACTGTCTGGAACAATACAATGGTCGAAGAAAGTTCACGGGGACTCTCGCCCTTCTCGAGTTATACGGGGAAAACAAAAAATGCTGTTTTTCGTTTTTTTCGAATGGAATTGTTTTTTCGGAGAAAATCAGAAAATGGAAAAGGAAAATGTTATTATTCAAAGTGTATTATGACGATGTAATAATGAATGTTTGATAAAACGTTTCGTGTCAACTTGGCCACCATCAACTTTTTTTAAATACGGACCTGTCTTATTTATTACATATATTGATAAAGCTATAAATTCACAATCCAAGGGTATAATATAATATAATAATAATAATACGTCTTTATTATTTTCCACATACAGTAGGTACATCTATAATAAAGAATGTTTTTCAAAGAAAGTTGAAAAATAAAGAGCGAAGTTCATTTTCTCCAATGAAGCAATCACTTACTTCATCAGGAATATGTTCTTCCACTTAACTCTATATAGAATATTTTTCCTCAATAATAATGAGGTAGTGAGTATAGACAATATAGAATACATAAATTACATTAATAGCTATAGTAAGGTTGCAGGAGAACACAGGGGAGCAAGTTATGATAAAACTGACTTTTATTTTTTAAATAGGAAATTTTTATAATTTGACCTAAAACTTGTAATACTGAGATTTTGCATGGATTTAAGAACGGAGTTGCAAAGGAACGTCTGAATGTTTCCGTTTTAAATGCCGGTGGAGATAACAAACCTCCGAATCTCGAATTCAATTTGTGCACATCCGTTCTAAATGTTATTTTTCAATAGAGATATATAGGAATTTTTGTTAGGATAATTTGATGATATAATGAATTTGCATGGTGAATTCTTCTAAGTCCCATATCCAACCATTCGATTTCAAGCAATTTGTCTGATATTCTTTGAAACTTTATGCCATATATCATTATTAAACAAGGGTTTTGTATATTCTGGATTTTTTTACTGAAAACAGTAGTCAGATTTGAACCATATATAACGAATCCGCATAATTAAAGTTTGACAAAACTAATGTTTCACATAATTTTATTTTAACACTTCTTGGAAAAAATTGCTGATTCCCATAAATCAATTTTAATGAGCTATATGCACGTTGAATTAACTTATTGATACGTTTTTCGAATCTGAGATCTGAGTCTAATATGACTCCTAAATTTTTGGCTTCATTTACTACAGTTAACAAATTATCTTTGATTTTAACGTTTATTTGCTGTGTTTTAGCACGATTATATGCAGATCCAAACAACAATAATTTTGATTTAGTAGAGTTGAATAATAAGCAGTGATCAGAAGCTGAATCAATGAAGGTCGCTAATTTCTGATTTATAATTTCACAAGCATTATCTACTAGTGGGTGAAGAAAACTGTAATAGATTTGGGTGTCATCTGCATAGACGTGAATATTGCATAACTTCAGAGATTTGATCAAATTGATAGTGTATATGGGAAAAAGCAACGGGCCCAGGATAGAGTTCTGAGGTACCTCTGATTTCAGTGTCTAATATTCAGATTGGACCACTTCAATTTCTACACACTGCTCCCTCTTACTTTAATAATTTTGTTATAGAAAAGTTGCCATATCAGAAAAACCTATATAGCCCAAAATGTTAAGTAGCAAGTCTGTATTTACATCACATTTGATATTTCTATAGCGTTTCATTTGAAATAACCACCACTATCAGTGACAACGATCAAACAGAAAAACAATTGATTTTATCATGAACCAATACGAAAACCAAAGCTACATGGCAATCTACATTAAATGTTCGAATTGACGACCTCTTTGTTGAATGCGCATAAGTTGTCGGTCCAGACAATTCCTGTGGCAATTTTCTAGCATAATAGGTGTAATACTAATACATGCATCTGTTATTTTGGTTTGAGATGGTCGATATCTGTACTTGGTACTGAAAAAAACTTCATCCTTTATGTATCCCCAGAGAAAAATTCTAAAAGAGTAAGATCTGGGGATCGAGCTGGCCAGTGAATTGGTCCATTGTTGTTGTGGAATTGGCCGCGGTAGTAGTGCGTCCGACTCACGATCGGAAGGTCGTGTGTTCGATTCCCGCCTCGACCAGATATTTTTCTCGAGAGAATTTATCTGGTTGAAGCTGGAATGATTCTGCAACCGTGTTAAGAATCACACGTTAAAAGGTAAGACCTCGTTAGTCCTTAGCTTGCACAAGTTTCTCAACTTCTGAGAGTTGTCGTTCGTATGGGGGCGGCAGCTGATTAACGGAAAAATAGAACAGACAGATTGTTTCCCATCCATTTTCTTGGGAATATTGCATCTGAATGTTCCCTTACTATTGCTGCATTATGAGAAGGAGTGCCGTCCTGTTGAAAATATTGTATTTCATGGCGTATATTCAGTGGCAGATATTAGGTGAATCTAAGTAACCATGGAATTTATTGAACAGAAAAAGAAGAAACATTCCAATATTCAAATGATCATCGTAAAAGAAAGAGCCAAGGATGTTTGTTCCCACAATTCCCAACCAAACATTTATTCCGAACCTTTCTTGGAAATTAGTTTTCCTATGTAGATGTTCATTTGTAATATTCCATCTATGATAGATATTTCTGGTAAACCAACCATTATTGGTGAATTTTGATTCGTCCGTCCTTATTATTTTTTTACAAATATTTCCAACTTTCCTATTTCTAACGTCTTGACCACTTCGCAAATCGTACTCTCCTTCCGTAATTCCTTTCATTGAGGTGATAAATTTTGTGTATCCTGTAGCATTTATATTTGTTCTTTTGCAAACTAGTTTTCGTAAAGAACAATCTTGATAAGCATAATTTATAAACTAGCCAATCCCAAATAAAAAAAAAAAATATTTTTACTATGTAAATTTTAATGTGGTAATATTTGCTTACACCTAACATTCATTTGATTCCTCACACTTCCAGTAACCACACATTTTCTTGTTTTTTTTCTGACAAATGCACCATAGTCCCTCAAATTTCTTTTTAATCGTCTAAGCAAAAGCTTACGCGTTTGAGATGGTACATGAATTGAGATGCTATATGATCATTCCAAATTATACAACAATCGAATTTTGACCAAAAACTGATATTTTCGGTACTTTCAGAATTGAGAATTATAAAAATATTACGAATCATAATTGATTAGGGAGAAATAAGACTTGAAAGAAGGATTACGGCAATACAAAATTTCCAAAACGAAAAAGTGCGAATTTTCATTGTGTTAGGATACCTATCTGTCGAATTTATTGGGTTTTCTGAATCATATTTTGAAGAAACCGAAACAATTTACAAAAGAATTGACGACAGAACCGTAATTCAAAGTTGTTGTCACTGGTGATGGTAGTTATTTCAAATGAAACGCTATACAAATATCAAATGTATTATCATCAATATCTGTAATAAAAAAGACAGGTTCGTATTTAAAAAAGAAGTTGATGGTGGTCATGTTGACACGAAACGTTTTATCGAATATTTATTATTACATCGTCATATTACACTTCAAATACATTTTTGTTCCATTTTTGATATTCTCCTAAATAACAATTCCATTCGACAAAAAACGTGAAACAGCATTTTCGGTTTTCCCCAATATTATCAATTATTCTCAGTTTCTTGTATTTGTTTGAGAATGTTCTTATAGGACGAAACTACAGTAAAAACATAGAAACTTTTTCAAAACATTATGATTTTTGAGTATCACTTTTTCTTCCTCTACCTAATTCATGAGAAAAATGTTGATACTTATATTACTTGCTTGTGCAGAAATAATGAAAAACTCATTTCCAAGTTTCACTGTCCACCTTTGAGGATTTTTTTTGTTATAAAACCTTCCATAATCTGTTCAATCTTTAGGTATCAATGAATAATCTTCAAGTACAACCCCTAACTTTTAAATTTTGAAGTTGACTTCTCACTTCCTTCAATTCAGTTTACGAACCCCCATAAATGCATTAATGCAACGGAACCGGGAATCCTCGCTAGGCCTTCTATCGTGACAGTTCTATCAAAACAGTACATAAAAGCCCCATAAAGCTTGTAAATGATTCACCGCAAACGGCTCAGAACTATTCGCTTAATGAAGTGTTAATAGCAAAACGACATTAACAAACGATAATGGCGCAAAACGGCACTAGACGTCTGAAAATCCAAACGAATAGTCAAAAATCTTTGAAATAGTAAACGCAGACGAGTTATATTAATGCTTGTGAATGGGATTTATTTTATGTGATCGTAAAAGAAAATGTCTTGCCAACCAGCAGCAACTGAGATAACAAGTAATGATGCCGAATGACGGATACTGAGTGCTGTTTTATCCCTGTTGTGCATTTAGTATTATTGTTTCCATTGCAGAAAATCCACTGCAATTTTCGTCTTGCGGTTATTGCTAGAAGGTACGGAGGGATTACGATGAATTATGACTTATCCTATAGGAAGAAGTGAAATCGGTCAGGCACTTGCAGAGACTTCTAAACTTCGCGAAGATTTATTTTTATAGAAAGTGGCTTCCTCGAAATTGAAAAGTTGACCTGATAAACATTTTTGAAGCTAACGACGTGCATAATTACCGTCCAATTTCTATTCTTAGCGCAATCCTTAACGTTTTTTAGAGCATCATTTTTGATTATCTTACTTATGACTGCTCCACAATTATAGGGACCCAACAATTCGGATTTACATTCAAAAAGTCAGCCGAACTGGCTCTGATTACCTACGTTGATTTTCTGTCTTATGCTCTGTCTAAGGGTTTGCAAGTAGTACTCTGTTGACTCTTGCAGTGGCTCAAGAGCTATCCTACGAAAAGAACACAAATTGTTAGAGTTAATCATTACTATTCTCATACCATCGCAGTTACATCGGGTGTTCCACCAGGTTCAAATTTGGGCCACTGTTGTGTAACCTTTTTATCAACGATCTATTCAGCTGTTTCCATGAAAGCGAAGCTTTGCTATTTGCCGATGATTTGAAATGTTTTAAAATAATTAAAAGTGAAGCTGATACATTGTGTCTACATAACGATATAGATTGCCTATCTAACTAGTGTTCGCAAAATGGTATATGTTTGAATGCATCCAAATGCCAAATTCTTCGCTTTCATCAAACACATCTCCCAATCATTTTCGAATATGGTATAAATAATCGGAACATACATTCTGCTACTGAAAACAGATATCTAGGTGTGATCTTAGACTCCACAGTTAGCTATAAATCACAAATTTCCGCTGTAATTCAAAAATCTATGAAGATGCTTGGCTTTATAAAGAGAACCACTCGTGATTTCACCAACATCACTGCTTTTAAATCTATTTATTTTTCCCTGGTTAGATCTCATCTCGATTATTGTTCCACAGTTTGATCCCCTCATTACGATACACATAAAGTGAAACTCGAGGCCGTACAGCACAATTTCCTGCGATATATTGCTTTCAAAATGCGTGTATACTATGACTATACTGCATTGGCATGCATTTTGAACATACCTTCTCTTGAGGCTCGCAGAAAACATAGAGATTTAATACTTCTATTCAAAATTATCAATGGACTGAGTATCAGTCCCCAGTCGTCTTGCCACCATACTCCCCCCCACCATACTCCCAAGACCTCTCGCCAACCGACTACCATCTTTTCGATCACTTCGATATATACAGTTTGATATATTACAGTTTGAAAATACACATAAAAACGAACTAAACTTTTGAAACAACCTAATATTTCTTGACAAAGATATGGGAGTAAATTTTGTCTCATTAAAAATATCAGTTCGATTTGAACATATATTTGAAACAATATTTTTCATGAAAACCGTGCCTTTCATATACAAGTGCCACAAAAGTCATGAATTTTTTTGTCGAAATCATTTAATGCTCGACCACTTTAATCTTGTAGTGTTTCCCACTTGCTATAAAACGTGTTCAACTCCCACTTTCCCTACCATTTCAATGCGCTAATAATAAAAAGAAGGGAAGTCGCTTCAAACGTCATATAGAGATTTTTAGAGGCATGTTGGGGAAGAAATAACCATCATCTGTATTACCTAAGAGCAGATTCTCCCTCTCATCATAGAAATATATGTTGTTCGTGTCTTTTGGAAGGATCCGTTTCTACAGAAACACCTATTACCATTACTGTAGATATATCGGTAATAATTTTATGAAAGTGAGTCGATTTGTTCGAATAGAATGGCAATAGTGTGAGGCAGATTTTTTATGGAAACATTTTAAAAAGATGGTTGTGAATTCTAATTTTTTCATTTATTGACGAGCACATTGACAATTCATATTATTTATCTATAAAATTCTCACAATTTATTTATTTAACTTAGCCCATCCGATTCAACTTATTGAAACGGAATAAAGCATGATTGATTGATTGATTGACTTGTGTCTGACTCTCAAGTGCGACAGCTGGTTAACGGAAAAACAATTTTTTCAACAGGACCGCCATACTTGTGATACCTTATTTAGAAGGGAATTCAGTGTTTGAAGTTCAATAAAAAATAAGTGTGAGTCAAAATACATTTTTTTATTATCACCTGGATTGTGATCACATGAGAGGTTCGAAATGTGATCCACTATGTTTCGTACAACAGTGATTTTTAAAATAACTTCGCATATTTTCCAACATACACATCTGCAACATTTCAGACTTTTTTTATTTTTTTCGATTATTTGAGAAACCCACATTTGGATTTTTTTTTTGTAGATCGAAGCAGGAGTTTTTGCCAAATTCATAAATTTTCAATGGAGCTATTAATAAAAAAATACCATACAATGAGGACTATACTTGTCACACCAGTATATGGGCAAAAGAGATAAACAAGGTATCTGACAAACTGAACATACTAAACAACTGAAATTGTGTGAACATATACCCCATATTTAAATCCAAGTATGGGATTTTCGATTTTCGGATTGTCGACATTGAAAGGCGAGACCTCATTAAATCTCTGAGGGTTGTCGTTCGTAACAAATGTTAACATATTTTAATCAAATTGAAATCAAATGTATGTTATGGGCATTTGAAATGTATAATTATATTATCCTCAAGATATTTATGATGCATTATTTTGCAAATTTTCATTCCTCTACAAAGAGGACCAGTTTTTGTTCATTTGTGGGACAATGTCGAGCTACATCGTCAACTGCAATTAAACTGTTATCCTCGAAAACAACGGAAAGTGACCGGGGGACCGAAAGGGTATATTTTCATTAGTCCCATTAGAATTACACGTAAATGTGCTCAGCTAGGGCTTTCACATTGCAATGCTTTCAAATGGATTAACCATGACTTATGAATCCTGGAAAACAAAAGTTGCTTTCATGATGCACTACCTACCGTATCAGGAGAGCATATAAAAAATGGCGGTACAAAAATGTGAACATTTTGCTGAGTTCAGAAAATACAACTGGAATTTTGGTTTTTTGAAAAAAAAATCATTCATTCGTCTACATTAATGTTGTCACCTTCAAAATAGTCCCCATTAGATATTATGTAGGTACTTGGGCCACTGTTGCGCTTACAGTATCAATTTTTTTTAAACAACCGCCTTTAACGGTTCTCCTTTCTTGAAAATAGAAGAAAGTCACACGAAGGCATGTCGGCAAATATGGCGGTTGAGGCATCGTTAAGGCATTGTTTTTGGCCAAAAAATCGCGAACAAGCAAGGAAGTGTGAGCAGGCGTTTCTTTCGGATTGCTTCACGCAAACGGCGTTAACCGTTTGAACTTCTACCAAGAATATATCATGCACCAAGCTATTGAAATCGAAGAACGTATTGAACATAACCTTCACATTTGATCGCACTTCTAGAGCCTTTTTGGCGAGTCAGAATTCCCCCACTGGGTCGGTTGAGACCTATTTTAAAGTAAAATCGGTAAACGCATGTTTCGTCACGTGTTATAACACGTTTCGGTATTCTTTAAATTACTTTTTTTTTGAGGAATCACTATGTCATTGAGATATCTTTTGACACAAACTTAACCCGATAATACGGTTGAAAGAACGAAATATTGTATATACAATATAAATTGATGGATGTAGCCGTTACTACGTGGTAGGAAATCGTAACGAAAAAAAGAGAATTAAAACTTTGTATGTTTTTTACCACTTTTATTTGTAACTAACGTTACTGCAGTTTCTTCTTATACGGACATTTTCAAACTTATACATTAAACTGTTTGAAAATATCCTTATAGAACGAAACTGCAGTAACGTTAGTTACTGGAAAGTTTCAATTCTCTTTTCTTCATATTCAATATACCTTGTTTCTGTGGAAAAAGTTATATAGGTGAAACCTCCAGACTCATAGATGTGAGAAAAAATGAACATCGTGAATATATAAGGAGAAGACAGATGGCAGGATCGGGGTTAGCGGAACATATTCTAAAATCGTCTGGTGATCATGCTACAGAATGGAGTGGAACACAAACCATCACCAAAGAAACTCATGGAGAAATTCGAAAACTCAAAGAATCCGCATATAATTTTTTAGCAGGAAACAAGTGTATTTCGAATAGTTCTGTAGAAATGGATCGTACCTGGTTGCCATTACTAAGAAGAGCGGTTGAAAACGGAAATATGAACCTAAATTGAATTGAATTCTCAAAAAACTGTGTTCATGTAGACTGCGAGATTTTTATAGTGAATTTTAGGTTTCGAAAACGGAAAAGGTTTGTTTTCCGAAACGTTAACTACTCAAGAAAGCTAAGTATCAATATTTAATGTTCCGAATTGATTTTTTCAATTTGTAGGCAAAAAATACAATACAAAATTAAACGTTTCAGTAATTCTGCATAGTCATTCACTCTATTTAATGACCCTTGAGCATTCCATTCGCCGCTGTTTTTTTTTCAAAACCTAACAGTTCTGGAACAAGTTTTGTTGCCCCACGTTTCATACCCAAATTATTCGAAAAACTCTATGGTATGAGTATGATGGTATGACTTCTGTGATTTTGATTCGGCGCACAAAAAAAATTATCAAACACAATAAATATACAATTTTAGTGTCGGATAGGTCGGATGTATTTAAATTCACCACCTTAGAATTTAGATGAAAAATTGCTTTTCTATTATTTTTCTATGGGATATTGCATAATAAAGTAGATAATAATTGATCTACAAAAATTTAACTGAACTGCAGTACATACTTACTTCAATATAATAGAAGGAAAATATATTTGTTTTGCCTAAAGGTTTAAATTCCCCACTATAAAATATGTGTTCTTTTGCAAATTGTTTGAGGAATATAGACTTGATCCTTAGAAATTAATACTAATTGTAACTGAGAGTCAATTTAAATGAAAAAGGTCCATTTGTCATTTTCAGCCAAATGTGTCTTTGAATTCGATTCAGGTGATTTGGAGTAATTTTAGTTTTAGTCATTGTATTATAGTGAGAATGGTTATTTAATTAGTTTTTGATATTGTAATCGATTATTGGAGTTGCTTGTTACTCAATGAATAAAGTAAAAGTATAAAAGTTAACTTGTGGTTCTTGTCCCAAACTTTATATTGGTCAAACGGGAAGAATTTTTTCGCAAAAAATAAAAGAGGATATAAGAAGTTTTTGAATGTGTTGAGCAGTTCCAGTTTTGCATTCTATTTTTCTGCAGGAGAGCATTTATTCAACTGCAACCATGATGTGTTACATTTGTTAGAGAAAGGTTTTGAACTCAATCTTATGGTATGCTTGAAAATAAATTGAATAATTCGCAACATTTAATCAATGACCAAATAGAACTGGATAATTCTCTTGAAGATCATTTCAAGAGGAAGATCAAACTGTTTGATCTTCCTTTCGATCACTTGGTGATCGAAACAAGTGTCAAGGTGTTAAAATTACGGTTTGGTGTTGGGAAAAAACTCCAGTAATATTCATTTGGTAACTAGTTGAATATTGCAGTATCGATACATTCGTAAACTCAAACAATTTTATATCATTACATCTTCAAATTAATGAGTTAAAATTAGGTGAGTATCTCGGACTTGCCCATTACACTGGCCACAAGCTTAAGAGCACTGCATCCACATCGCGATCGACAACCACTCTTGCAGTTGCAGAATATTGTGTTGAGATATTCCTCTGGAGCAGGTGCTAAAATTGTCATAATAGGTTTCAGGAATTCGTTAAACATTGTCCACCCGCATTCCTGAGGTTCCAAATCATACCCTAACCAAGTTTGAACTTGATAATAAACACGATTAAAATGTTGGTGGGCTGCTGCACCTGTTGGCGTAGTATTTGATAACTGCACAGTTTTATTCAGTTTTGTAGACTTAACGTATTGTGCATAACGAAGATGATCGATACTGTCCACAGATTTCGGAGCACATAGACTGCCAATAGATTTGAGTTTCATTCTCAAATAATCTTTGAACCGGACAGTTTTTGTCTTCAAATGCTGCTGCAAGTCTTATCATAAGTATACTTATCAAAGCTTTTGGAAGAGTATATTTTTGTTTTTACATTTTCTTTGACGACTTTTTTGAAGAAAATATTTTGTAGATGATGTGAATAGTTGATGAGAAATGAAAATTAATAATAATTACATATTTATTAATAATTACTATAGTTGAATCGAAAACTATTCAACGTAAAACAAAATGAGTTAGAAGTTGTAAGGAATCAAATCTTCTACAATATCGATAATAAATACAGATAACGAAAACCCCACAGGAAAAAAAAATTTGGAAAAAATTTGCAAAACCTCGATTTTTGTGACTTTAGACCTTAGATCTTAATATTCGCGTATACCCTACCATAGGTAGGTTTTGAAACAATTTCAGGATATCAGAATACAAGTTTATACGAGTTTACAACTGAGTACCTCAAATTCCGACGTGAATTTACTGAGATGACTGGACTATTAAAATGTATATCAGTAATGAGGAGCACAAAGTAGTTAGAATTTGTATTCAACACGACTGAAAAAGCTAGTATACAGTGAAACATATCTTGGGGGTATGGAAATCGTTTATTATTTACAAATATATAAATAAGTATATATTGATGGATGTAGGTAGCCGTTACTACGTGGTAGGAGATGATCATGAATAATGAGAAATATATTTTACCACTTTTATTTGCAACTACCGTTACTGTATTTTTGACTTATAAAGACATTTTCAAACTAATGCAATAAAATGTCCTTATAAGACGAAACTGCAGTAACGTTAGTTACACATATAAGTGGGAAAAAAACATAGAAAGTTTCATTTCTCATATTTCAAAATAAGATTTTCTTTTAGTTATGCTAATAGTTATGCTGATCATAGAAATATGAAACATCAACAAAAACAATTGGCGTTCCGAAGCGACTTCATTGATTCCAGTGGCGCATTTGCTTTTTCAGCTGCTGAAAAACATGCAGCACCACATCATCTGAAGATCTTGATCTGCCAATGTCCTCTCTTTTCATGAAACAAAATGTAAGGTGTCTTCAGAGGCTCAAATAAACTCAAAACATACCCAGAACACTTAGTAACACGACCATCGTCAAACTTAAATTAGTCCGTTTTGTCTTTGACCAATGGGTAATAATGACCAGGTTTAACGTCAGAACCACAGTGAACAATGACTGCATCAAGATTATAACAGTGGTCTGCTAGGAAATGTTCATCTATTTCGAACCTTCGTAAGAGTTTTGTCACAGTATACTTATATACCGTATCCTCACTTAGCGTCGGTCCCTTTGATGTTGGTGTCCAGGAGTTTCAGTTTTTACAGTGCTGACGTATTTGACACTTATGACATTTCTCCCAAAAACAATCTCAACCAAAGCGTCTAAACACTGCTCAACATAACAACTATTCATATAAACTGCTCAAAAAAACACAGTCGATGAAAACCATGTTGGGCACCTGAGAAAATTGTACAAATGATAATTTTGAATTTGTGTAATATTCAAGTAACCCAGATCATTTGGACAACGATGAACTATGTTTCAAGTGGATATTGAAAATTCATGGGATTGGTAGATGTTCATATTCAGATGTGACAAAACATATTTTCATTTCAGCAAGGAAAAAGACAAGATAGAGAACGAGTTTTGTTATTCACGAACCATGGTACGAATCCATGCGAAATTTCTTTGTAGTGATTTTTGGGGCCAAATATAGCATATTAATTTATTGATTTCAGAATTCAAGATGGCGGACGAGTTTACCGATTCGATTATATCAAGGGCCAATTATTAAAAATATTCCTAATCGAATTCATCACTCAAGATTTAAGAATCTGTAGAGCCTATTCTTTTTGAATTATGTAGTACTATTTAGGGCTTGAAAAATTAATAAAGTAATTGTTTAGTGTTCAATCATACAAAAATAATTTTTTTGCATGTATGTTCTAACTATAAATGTATGTGAGAGTTTTTGGAGTCGGAAGATATGAATTATTTACACCGTATGATGATTAATAGATTATTTTGCTGTTTTCAGCTTTTACCCAAGTGAAAATTAACAATAAAATCACTGACAAGCCTAAATGCATTTTGACTATACCTTTATATATGTTCTCTGACAGATAACAACTACTTTTTTATATAATAACTCGAAATATATTGAAAATTGTACAATTATTATTGGAATCTATACAAGTGTAGATGTCTAATCAACCCCGAAATTTTGCTGCGTTGATTAAAAATAGTTATTCTAAATGAAACAAGTCCTACATGTCCTATTAGTCAGCAACTTCTTATATAGTGTAAATTTAACTATCAAAAATACCTTACGACTGTTAACGTTCCTAAATCCAAGTCTCCTCAGACATAAGTGCAAAGATTCTCACTTTGGAGAAACAACTTGGCAAGAGCTCTCTAGGACAAATAGTGGGACTTCGCCTGATTCGAACAAGGAATCACAAGAACAAAAAATCACCTCAGGCTTTGAATACACTTTATTCAAAAAACAAACAAATTTTTCAGTAGGTTGGGTGAAACCCATGAAATTCGACAACTATGGAAGGTTTATGCGCCTGTCTTGAACTCGTCGTTCGCGCAGACCTGAGACTGCTACTCCTGGGTCTGCGTGTAGAAAATTCAAACCAAAAATCACCCGAAGTGAGATTACTGTATAAGTATACTGCGGTTTGGTGCTTCCGTTAGAGGTTGAGTCATGTTTGAAGATCATCAGTGTTATTATTAGATTGACTGGTGCCTTAGCTATACTTGTTTTCTTATAATAGTCAGTTAGTTTGGCGCATGTTTGGCAATGCAGTTGATTGTCACCCGTTGAAAGTTCCATTTTCAGATGATTTAACAATAATCTGTATATTAACATATATTTGAAAAATTTTGATTTGCTGTTCAATAATCCATATTGAACAAAAAAAAATAACGAAATATGATTTCAAAATATTACACTTCAAGATCTTTTCTAAATTTAAATTTTGACACCTTAAAACCGAGGTAATCGATCAAATATAGTTGTGAAATGAAACAATTCAAACATATGTGGAACGGTCGAAAATGAAGCTGTGTCAAAAAACATCTAAAATCAAATGATAATAATTCTTTTCATAATTTTTATGGGTGAGAAAGTCATCCTCTGCCTCCACACGAAACACGATAGGAGTAATTTCTGCCACGTAAAATCCTCATAACAAAGTTATCCTTTTTTGTACATGGAAATAAACACAGTTTTCATGTTATCTTCAAGACAAGTATAATTCAGTTTACGACCCTTCAGAGCGCCATATACGAAACTGTCTGGGGAAACTCCGAATCCACATCGGAATATAGAATGTGACCTATCGTATCTCGTTTTTTGGGGCTGAACACATTCTGGTATAGTTTCAGTCTGAGGGGTTGGAGGCTTCAACTATGAATGGGTTCAACTTTATTGGACGAGTTCATATGAACGCACAGTCTAAGCGTAGCGCCAAGTAGATCGAGAAATGAACCGTATCAGTTTACTATGCTGGTTTGTTTCGAGTTATAAAGAAATTTCAATGATTGATGTCATAATCGTGTTTGTATAGTCTATTTTCGGGATTTGCGGGTTGTGTCAAACATGAGAAGAACATGTTTATTTTTATGTATGGTTGAAATATTTTTCATTGGGCATGGTCTTCAATATACTATTCTAGATTTTACTATAAAAATATGAACTTAAATCAAGGTAAAGTATGTGGTCTTTTAATAATAATGAACATCGAAGAATGAAACTTTGACTTCCCCAAAACTTCCAACATTGAACTAAGAAAAATCAAAACTTTTAACAAAAACCTATCATAACAATATATACATACATATATATATATATATATATATATATATATATATATATATTATTTTATTATTAAAACAACGATAAAAATAAAATAAAAACAACAATAAAAATTAATTGGCGCTCCGGGGCGACTTCATTGATTCCAGTGGCGCATGATCTAACAATGTCCTCTCTCTTATAAAACAAAATGTAGGGTGTCTCCAGAGGCTCCAATAAATTCAATGCATATATATTATATAATGTTATTGTTATTCTTATATAATCAGAAATAATTATTGAATAACGATATTAGTTAGCTCCCTAACTATATTATTAAAGGGGAGCTGTTGGAAGGTAGGTTGCACTATATCGTTTACTTGAACTATACTTTCCAGTACTTTTCAGAAATTGACAGATCTTCCTCCAGGTTTAGAACTGATTCGGCGGAAGATTTATATTGTATTTCTAATTGTAATTAATTATACATATCATTGTACTATAGAGTTCCTGAAGGAGACCCAATTGAAAGTTTTCACAGAAAAGAGTTCTGCAGTATGTACTGTTTAGGGTATAATAGTTATTGCTTGTATTTAACTGGACTATCGAAACGAATCCAATAAAAACAAAAACCAATTCCACTCGCGGTTCCCGCGAGCTCGTCTAGATGGCCTTAGACTTTTGAAAACGGAATTAAAAGTGAGATACCTGCTCAATCGAAGCCGCGGTTGATTGGCGCCCCCGCCAATAGAGAGTGCGACGATGATCTTGCTTCGTTCATTTGTTTTGAGAAGGAACGGAAAAATTCCATTAGATATAAAGGCCTGTTTTCGGCGTTTTGTTGATCTCCCGAAATTCGGCGTACTTCTTACTCAGCAAATATTTGTTTGTTTTCGTGTGGTTTCTCGAGAGGGATACTTGGAGTTGACAAACAAAAAGTTTAAGGAAAACAGAAGAATTGGTGAGGAAATATTGTAATTGTTGGAGGCTTCAACTTGCTGAGATATTGAGGTTGGAGACGCCTTAGACAGTTCCTATCGCTCAAATATAAATAACAGAAATGTTTGGAAGGAAAACATGTTATTCTACTCCATCTATTTAAACAATAACAATTAAGATGATGACAAAAAGACTTTCATGTTAAATTCAAACAATCCTTGAAATCATTGCGTTTCGTGTCTTGAGCAAAAGAACGAAAATTATTTATTAAAACTTTCATTGAGATATTCATCGATATTGGTTGTGTGAAGTTTCCAACCAAAATAATTTGAGAAACTGTAACAAGAATTCACATACACATAAATTCAAATTGGTTATGTTATGGTAGCAACGAAATTGCTTGAAGAATGATCGTATATTTTTTATTGGAATCCTGCAAAAGAAACATTTTCTTAGACAACAACTGAAGAAACAAAACAAGTGAACAGTTCAACAATTAAACTTCCAGATGTTATATATACCGAACAATTTTTCACAGAAACATCACCTCTCAAAACAATTAAAGGATCAGTACTTTATGATGATCGTGTACAAGAATGAGTTTTTTGATAAGTACAATAATGTAACTTCTGGAATTCAGTCTTTTTGGTAATGGGGGTGGGCCAGAGTTTACAGAAGAAGAAATGAACGTTTTATTTCCTGCTGCTCATCTTCAAAGGCCCCATTTGGTGGAGGATCAATAACGGTGTGGGGTGGAATAAACTCATTGATCGTACAGACCTTGTAGTCATCCGCAACGGAGCCCTGACCGCCCAAAGATACGTTAATGAGCTTTGGATGTCCAGATACGTCACAGAGCAGAAGCAGAAAGGCACTTTTTCATTTTTATGCACAAGACCGTCCTTATGCTGCATGGATCGTACTTCAGTACCTACAAGTACAACAATATCACCACTTTGGGGCGGCCCGCTTGCAGCTCAGACCTGGATCCCATTGACCATGTATGAGATCAATTGGGAAGAAGCATCCGTAGCCGTCAAAACGAACCCACAACTTTGGATGAGCTGGAAATCACTCTTCGAGGGGTTTTGGAGCGTTTGTCTCAAGAAAATCTCAGAAAGCTCATAAGAACCATGCCATGGCAAATCCGTGCTGTGATTTCTGTTCGAGGAGGAAACTCAAGATACTGAGTCGTAAATTGTAACACATTTTGATATTGGTAATATTTTACTTTTCTCACGTAAACCCAATGCACAATAATCAAGCATGGATTTGGTAGCCATTTAAATTGCTTTTGAAAATAATATAACATATTATAAGTTTTTTTACTGTTAAAAAAATCACAAACTCATAAAGAAGTGATCCTTAAATTATTTTGAAGTGTTTATTTGAACAGATCATTCATTGAAATATTTTCATCACCATAAAATGACTAAAGAAACTACCTGAAGAATCATCAATCATTTTGTATTATATACGAGAAACATGTTCACATATCAACTTACGAAACAAAAGAAGTGAAGAGTGCAGAGAGTAACCGTCTTCTACAGGAAATAATTTATACTTAGAATTCTAAATGGCCGAACAATTTGTCATAGAAAAATTTTAATAATTCTTCTAGAGAAATATTTTCATCTTTTGATATAGCATTTTCATCACCAAATAATATTGTCTTAATGTTATTCAGGGGCGTACACGAATCATTTCTGGTATTTTACTTCTCTTTAATAAAAAAAATTAAAAAAAAAATTTGAAAACTTTGTCTGGAAATGGAAACAGTTTCATGAAGAATACTTTTAATTTCACTGAAAAATTTAATGAATTAAAAATCCAAAACGGATACCCCTTGGTGAGTGTTGATGTTGTGAGTATGTTCATCAATGTTCTGGTTGATGAAGCCTCAAGAATTGTATAAACTAAATAAGAAACTGATAGTATCTTAAAATGGAGCAAAACTAAATGAAATTAGGTACCGATTGAACTTTCCCCAGTTCAAAGATGACTTTTATCAATATTACCACCAAGAGGAAAATTAATCTTCCTCATGAAGATGATCACTTGGTGATCGAAACACGTGTCGGGTGTTAAAATAATGGTTTGATGTTGAGAAAAAACTCCAGTAATATTCATTACCACACCAAAGGTTCCAAACAGTGCATTACAAGTATATGATTTTTATCAACAAGAATTTGAAATGGCGATGGGCTTTTTCTTGTCACCGATTCAGAGTAACAACATTTTCATGGAGCATTTTGAGGAAACATACTTCGAAACTCACCAGAATGGCTATCTGGGTCCATAACCCAGATGATATCAACGTTTTCTTGAGAATTCTGTTATTATTTTTCATTTACCTCGTCTATACACGCCACTGTATCCAGTATGAAGGAAGTATAAAGTAAAAATATAAATCATATTCTAAATGCCAAATTGGTGTGGAGAATTGTATTAGCAGGTCATTGCCACAGATCTATATCAATCGTGCGTTCACATTTTTGTGGAGAATAAAAAGTATACCTGCTTCAAGAGGCAGTGATTTCGTGACGGACGTCATTATTTTTTGTATTAAACCAGTTTCTTTATTTATCACGAATAATTCGCTATAATTACTATCACAATATATTAACTTTTGGATGTTTTTCCGAATTGTAGAGTGCCAACGAGCAACAAATAGTTTCAAATCACGAAGGTGAAAGTACACCTTCCAACTTGTGCTGTGACTTGATTTTTTGAAGCCCGACAGAGGACCATCATCAATCCAATACCATGAAAATATGTGGGAGAGAACGTATTATCCTGTGTTTAACTGACTCGTTTCATATCGAAATATTACTTTCTGGCTTGGTTTTTCCCAGTAAGTCACAAGCCCAGTGGTATACAATAAAGAGAGGGTTGGAGACAATGAAAGGTTTTTTGCCTTTTTTGGAAAAGGCTGAACGCGAGCAATCTTCCAACAAGAAGGAAAACCCCTTTCATGTAAGACAGGTTCAAAAGACTGCAAAATACGGGTGCGAGTTCATTTGCGCACTTTTTTCAAGTACGATGACGGCCACTTCATCAGGGCCAGACGCCTTGTTAATATTGAGCTGTTTCAAAATTCGACTGACTAGACTTTCTCGAAAAGTAATTTCTAGTGTGGGAATAGTGGGTGGTGCCTTTCCCAGAAATTCGTCTGTGGAGTATGACTCAAATTGATCAGCAAGTAGATTTGCTTTTTTTATTGCTGTTGTTGCAGTTGAACTATCCGCTTGTGTTAATGGTGGAATTGTGGATTTTGTAAAGTTCTGATTAACAGCTTTAGTTACCGACCAAAAGGATCTAGACCCGTTGGAATTGGCAATCAGTTCATCCCTAACTCTCTGATTGTGAAGTTCTTTGCTTTCATTTATCCTAAATTTACTGCTGTTGCGAGCATTAATACCTAGTTTGGTTTTCGGCACTGGGAATTTTGCGCTACTGCCGGTAGGCGAGATTTTTGGAGACAACAGTTTGCTCGCAATTTTTATTGAACCAAGGTTTGCCGTTAGAAAGTCGTTTCATTGAGAAAGGAATATATGCATCCATGGATGATAGAATAACTTCGTGACTTCTGAAGCACAAGTTGATATATCTTTAGAGCTGAAACAAGTATCTAGCCAGGGGAAATTTCGGAAATGGTCTTGAAGATCCTCTTATTCAGTTCATCTGTAATGCCGACATTGCAGACTTCTTTACTTTATAACTGACATTCTTCCTATTGAAAAATGCGATAACCTTTAGAAAAGTGGCTATGTTTTCATGTTTCTTCACTGAAATGGTACTTTTCAACATAGAGTACATGCTCTACAAGGTAGAGGATTTTACAGTTTCAGATTTTTGCGCCAAAAAAGCCCTAAATTCCATCCATTATAATAGTTTTCCATTTCTTTATATCAATCCATTTCGAAAAAAAACATAAACGTTTTAGAACACGGACTGATTTTTCAGGTAATAATTATGCAGTAGCAGCAGCTGTCAGAGGTGTACAAACAGTTCAACACAAGTGAATTAGTATTCAAACTAGTTTGTTTCATGTCGTTTTGTGTTGGTGTTGTCTCGGAAATTTTGGTTGTTTGAAATGTTTTTTATGTTTTCCAAATATGTATCTAATATGTCTGATGATTTTTAAAATAGTAATATTATCAACACGAAAAAACTTCTTTTCGAAACCTGAAGAAGAATTTAATTAAATTCGAAACGTCGGCAAGAAAACAATTTTTTTTTAAAGAAAAAATTGATTCTGTTACCCAACCAACCTTTTACCAGATAAATTAGTATTGTTGGATTCGATGAAAAAGCAGTTAGTTATCTCTACGTCTTCATAGCTTTTGTTTCCATGTAGGCGAATTTGGCAAACAGCAGTTAGTAACAAACTCAACACTGGTTGTGTAACGTATAAAAAGTATGAAAAACTTGTGCGAACTATCACCGGTAACTTTTCATAGTTTAATTTCGAATTTACATCAGGAGTATAATAACGAAGATATCCATCGTAATTTTCACCTTCCATCAACTAAGCGGAAGAAGCATGAAATTTTTAGTAAGTAGCGATAAAATCGACTGTTGGGGAGAACAATGGTCGGATCAAATCCTGATATTCTGATTTCATGAGCCTTTCACGTTAGATCATCAAATGGGAGACGACTAATGCTGTTTCTTTCTCAAGAATAATTGGTATGTTACGTAAAAATTTGTTTGATTTTTTTTTCAGTTTTATCTAGTATTCAAAAAGCATACTTCGATGTGAGATTTCCACTTGGAAATTTACAAAACCGCGACACGTGTTTCGCTATATAATTGCCTAAAGATTGTCTAAAAATTACTGAAGTCATCCCATTGTTGAAAGGAGGCGATTTCAACATACCCGCGAACTTCAGGCCTATTTCTTTACTGCCAAGAACTATCCAAAATCTTGAAAAAATCAATGAGAAAACGAATACTTGATTTTCTTGACAAAAATCATATTCTTCACTTCAATCAATATGGCTTTTAAGCCTCTGAGAGCACAAATGATGCAATGTTTGCTTTTCTAGAAGATCTTTACCTTCGACTGAATGTTGGTAAGGCTGCAGTAGCAGTATTTTCTGATTTGACAAAACATTCGACTGTGCCGGAATCTGGAATCTACGGGTTCAGAGGTAACAACTTGTTATGTGATTCATATCTGTCAGATCGTGTTCAAGAAGTGAATTGTAAAAGTTTATCTTTAGATATAATGAGCATTAAATGCGGAGTACCTCAGGGAGCTGTCCTTGGCTCTTTGATATTTTTATTATAGATATATAAATGGTCTGGCAAGGTGTTTTTTAAACATGCGGTAAAAATTCAAGGGACTATTCCTTGGACTATTCTAAGTATATTTTGTCCTTGGATGAATTTTGATAGGACGCTTTGTTTCGAAGATGCGAAGCAAAAAATAATTTCGATAATAACAATTCATTACCAAAAATTACATGTAATGTTTCTTAATCTACAAGAACTGTTGAAAATGACTACCCGCCCGCTCTGATGCAAAAATCCAATCTTCTCCTCATCGACTCCCGAACTCTTTCAAAAACACCAGGATCGTTTCTGATTGCGTTACTCCCTGCAAATTAAATGTTTGCAGCCGTTTGTAGTAATCGGAAGTTGTTGATAGGTACCATCGGAATTGTTAGATTTTGGAAGTTTTCCTTGAAAAATGATATTTGAACAGGAAAATGTCATTTTCTTACATCACGAGAAGTCCTAACATAAGTTATCGTCCGATTATGGGCACCTAAAACAATATAAAACATACTTTGAAAAGTGAAAAACATCACTTTCGGATTCAAAATTGTCTCAGAAATCCAAATGTGTTGAGATATACAGGGTGTCAGTACCAAATCTAATCCGGAAACTGCTTATCCTCTGTGGGTTTTCAATTTTATTCAAATAATTTGTTCTGTCCCTAATCATTTTCCGTGTATGTATATTTCTTTATATTTATGATTGTTGGTGTTTTAGTAGGTGTAAGATGCTTTGTAAAAGGCTTGCACAGTCTTTCATGTTTCTGGGACTCTAATGCGACATGCATTAAATAATCACTCGTCAGATAGTATCGCCCCCGCGCCGTCCCCTAAAGATGATAAACCAACACCGATTCGATAACGGCGCATCGGCGGGTAGTAATAACAATGGCGGGGTCCCCATCATCAGCATCAGATGCGGGTACCGGCTTCCAGACGATAAATATGGATTTGCCAGGAGCGAAATCCCGTGCGCTCGGTAGTAACCATACGCGTAATTAGAAGATAGTGAGATTACGTGTTCATTAGGATAGTGGATATTTATGGGAATTTCAACGGGATTAGGGTGTCGACATGTGTGCGTTAGCCCCCGAATATATGTCTAAGATAATTGCGTTAGCGATGAGACGAAATCGGTAGATTGGATGTGCATATTACACGTTCAATGTCATTGTTTGTATGACCAGATTACATGTCTAGGGTCTTTCAATAAGCGCTTCCTATCTTTAAATTCAAATAAAACAGAGTGATGTGTGTTAGATATCGTAAAAAATTTTTATTCATTTGGAAGACCTATTAATGCCGTATAAATATCCACCACGGTTTCTCTGGGTAGAGCGCAGCCGGAACGTCCAATTTTCCATGAATCTGAGACATAAATCAGGCTGAATTTGACGGATTACATGAGTTATGTTGGCTTTAAGGGACCGCTGTGGTTTGTGGCTCATTCGCATACACCTGTGTTTCAAAAAAACCCCAGAAGAGAAAGTTCAACGGGGTCAAATCGTACGATCCCTATGGCCGGTTCACATCACCTCCACGGGGGATGACCATGCCCTCAAATTGCTCTTGCAGCATATCCAATGTGGCATGAGGTGTGTGGCACGTAGCACTGTCCTGTTAAAACCACATGTCGTTAGTGTTCAGATCATCTACTTCCGGCGAAATGAAACTGGTAATCATCTATCTATAGTGCTCTGCGTTGACATTGATGGCCTGACCAACGTCGTTCTCAAAGAAATATGGACCGATGACGCCGCCAGCCCAAAATCCACACCAAACGTCAAAGTATACGTCGAATGAGTCGTGTGAACATGTACTCCATTTCAACTACATATTTCCATGTCTTTTACAACACGGACTGGAAATAATTTTACCTATTCTCACAAAATTATAGAGGATAGAGCTAGTCACTTTTATTCACTTTTTTGGGTTAGTAGTTTACAATTTGTTTGAATATTTGTTAAGACCCTGCTATAGGCTCGTGCCTCTTCAGGGTGTTGGCAGCAATATACCTAAAGTGGGCCGGAGAGATCCACACCCCAAATCGGTACGACCAATCAGCCTTACATCCTTTCTGCTGAAAGGACTTGAGAGGATACTGGATATCAGGAGGGTAGCATTATACGCATCCCCCCTGAATAACCACCAGTATTCTTATCAAACCGGCAAATCGACAAATTCAGCATTGAACAACTTCGTTGAGAAAATCTCCCAATCCCTTGACAAGGAGATTGCGGTTGCTGTATTTCTTGATATTGGAGGGGCATTTGACAATGCACTACCTAAATCTATAGGATTGCCTCTGCCTAGGAAAGGTATAGAATCGATCAAAACTGGCTGGATCTATGCCATGGTAGTAAACAGAACTGCAACTACGACTCTTCAAGGCGAGGCTATCAGGTCCCCTTCTGTGGTCGCTCCTGGTGGATAGTCTGCTTGATGCCCTCGACAGAAGAAAAGTTGATCCGCAAACTTATGCAGATTACTTTGTCATCCTGGCAAGGTCCACGTCGGGAAGGGTAGCTTGTAATATCCTCCAAAGCGCGTTGAACGTTGTTCACAGTTGGTGCCTGAAGGAGCAGATGTCTGTCAATCCCAGCCAGACTGTGTTAATCCCCTTCACCAAGAGAAGAAAATTGGACGATCTAACGCCACTTTTCCTCAATGGTGTGGTCATTACATTCAGAACGGAGGTGAAATATCTTGGCATTGTCCTTGATAAAATACTCACCTGGAAGGCTCACTTGGAAAAAGTTTTACACAAAGCCAGACTGTCTCTATGGACATGTCGAAGGATTTGTGGTAAAACTTAGGGTTTAGGTCCCAAACGAATCCATTTGATTTATGTGATGATTGTCCGACCAATGATCACTTATGGTGCAATTGCTTGGTGGCCGAAGGCTTTACAGAAAACGACCCAAGCGAAGCTCTCTGGTTTACAGAGACAGGCTTGTCTGGCTATCAGTGGTGCCATCAGTTCCACACCGTCAGCGGCCATGGAGATTCCTCTAGAGATCTAACTCCTCTCCACATTTTTCTTGACTGCATACAGGCTTGTGAACATTGCCAATTGTACAAATCAATTCAATGCAGAGTGCAACAGACTGTTGGTTGACATTGGAAGTCACAGAATTCTGGAAATGACCTCTGACTTTATGCCTCCAACTGTCAACTACGAACTGCCTTATAAAGTTCTATTCCTGAGTAGAGAGAACTGGATCCTCCCGGAGAGGGAAATATTAAGAGCAGATAGTTGTTGGATCGAAAACACCTTCCAACCTCACTCACAAGTCAATAAAAATATTCTCGGATAGTCAAGCGGCGTTGGAAGTTCTTGGCTCCTGCCGAGCAACGTTTAAATTGGTAGCAAATTGCCAAAAACGACTCTCTTCGATAGGAAGACTTAACAGATTGTTTCTGGTCTGGATTCCCGGCAATACTGGCCTGGAAGGCAATGAAGCTGCGGACTTTCTTGCAAAAGAGGGTGCTGCAAACGGCTTCATTGGACCCGAACCTGTCATTGGCATCGCTTTAGGCTTTGCCAAACAAACACTGAACACCTGGATGGCAAGAAGATTTATGGACTTTTGGCAGAATCTTCCAGGATTGGCTCACTCCAAGGCGTTTATTCACCCTTCGAAGCTTGATTCCAAACAGTTGTTGAACTACAGTAGGGATGAACTACGATGTCTAACAGGCCTTCTTACATGTCACTGTCATTTGAATCATCATATGCAGAGACTTGGACTGTCGGAAAACAGTGTGTGTCGCCTCTGTCTGGAAAATGATGAAACAGCAGAGCATATACATTGTGCCTGCCCCGCTGGGGACCAAATCAGGTTCTTTGAGTTCAGCAGATCCGTACTCTCACCATCTGACCTGAAAGACTACTCACCATACAAACTAATCGCCTTCGTTAAGAAACTGGTTTATTTAGCCGAATGTGAATAGACGTGAGCCATAATAAAACCTTGCGGGTTACGGTGGAGGGTAGAATAGACCCACTCACTTTAGCCCTACCTATACTTGCTACATATTTCAAGTGGTATAGAGTGCAGCAAAATTTTGAATTTCACTTACAGTTGAAATTGTTTCTATGCTTCCGAATTTCGCCTCCCTATATGGTCTTGGTTAGTAGCTATGAGTTTCCATCGAGTACTACGGTCTCTTCAAACGTAATTATGAAGGTGCCGTAGCCCGCTAAATTTGAACACTCTCCTCAGTTTTGGCCTCTTATATGTTCAATACATACTATTTTTTTAGGTGCAAGTAAATACAGAAAGATACGGCCTAAACATCTATCGCGAAGTAGCTGTGTTTAAATTATACTAAAAGTTATACTCGTTAATAATGAATATATGAAGTTAAATTTGAGAATGGTATTTGGTTTGTAACCTAGACTGGACTAGTTTTTGAGATTGAGATTATAATATTTGACATGTTTAGTTGAATGTTTCCAAATCATTTAGTCGTTGGTAATGAATTTATATTATTTAGACTATATCAAAACCAGGTATTTGTTGAATAATAATGAGATTTCTTGAATGGAAATGAAATGTTTCACCATTTCAGTTTGAATTTGTTCAGGATCAATTGAGGTAATCCGTTGACACGTGGTATATGTAAAAAGATGTGAATCTCAAACTATTTAAACTGAAATTTTCTTCGAAGTTTTTTATATTGTCATGTTTCTCATGACTGCACTTCATTTGTCTGTAATATCTCATTTTTCCTATTCATAACCGTTGAAATAAAATTTTATCATTATAGCCGATGTACTAAAATATCTATTTCAATTGTCAATCAATCCAAGTTCGAATCACTGTGTCGTCATAAATAAACCATCTCATCATTGTCATCTCCTATTTGAGACGAGCCGAAACGAGCCGACTTCCACTTTTTCTATGTAAACCAGTTCGGGTTTTTATGCAATACATCCTTCGACCGATCTTCTGAATAAATATTTGTTTATGTTTTATTTAAGTTGGGAAAGACATCATTAGAAAGTCAAATGCCAACGAGATGGTCAGACTAATACGGTAGTATTTGCCGGATGAAACATGTTGATGTAAATCCTTGGTACGTTTTGTTTTTTATTAATAATAATAACAATAATAATAATATACGAAGCATTCAAGCAAGGGTTGAGCAAGAGTCCAAACAGGGTGTGTCACTTTCAGAAGGGGTGTATTTCAGGGTGATTCCGTCAGTCCCCTGCTCTTCTGCATCTCACTATTGCCATTATCCGTTGCGCTCAGAAATACTCGAGGGTATAACTGTGGCACCCCGGAAACCGGAAACACAAGGTCACCCATTTGTTTTATATGGATGATCTTAAACGTTATGCCTCTGGAGAGAAGGATCTCCATCAGTCCTTGAGGGTGGTGGAATAGTACACACATGCTATCGGTATGAAATTCGGGATAGACAAATGTACAATGGTCCATCTCGAAAGAGGACGATGCGGGGACTACGGAAAGGATGTGCAGCTCGTAGATGGAAGCATCCTACACCATCTTGATGCCGGAGAGGCGTATACTTACCTCGGGGTGGAACAACGCCACTCACAAGAGGTAACTGCAGTAAAGAACTCTCTCCGCGGCAAGTATCAGCACAAACTTCGACAGATCTGGTCATCGGAACTGTCGAGGAAGAACAAAGTTGCTGCAACAAATATGCTTGCCGTTCCAATCTTACTGTACTCGTTTGGAGTAGTGAAGTGGACTGGGGAGCAGCTGTATCAACTAGACGTAAAAATCCGAAAAATGATGCATCTGTTCCACGGTTGTACTTCCCCCGACAACAGGGAGGCCGTGGACTTTTGAGTTTGGAGTGTCTACATGACAGAATGGTACTAGATACAGCCTGTAAAGTCATCAGGAGTTCGAATCCTCTTCTCTGCATGGTCCGTGACCGTGAGAGAGCAGGAATTGGAGCATTTCTCCTTAGGGCAGCTGCTCGAGCAGCTGATGAACTCGGTATAGTTTTCGACACTGAACGAGGTGACCACAACTCTGTCACCGAGTTGGAACCTGTTCAGCAAAAAGCTCAGATAAAAACCGCAGAGATCACCTTACTTCTGCGGAAACAAAAGGATAAGCCAATGCGTGGGGTCTTCTTCAATAACATTGGAGACCTTGGCTTATCAAAGCGCCTGACGTTAGCTTTTCTCAGGTCGAGGGGGCTGAACTCGGAAACTGAGGGGTTCATCATGGCTTGCCAGGATGGTGTCTTCAACACCTTAGTCTACCGCAGTCGCGTGATAGGTATAGAGGTTCCTGACACAAGGTGCAGGGCCTGCCGCGAGGCGCCCGAGACCCTAATGCACTTGCTATCAGCATGTCCAGCATATGCGGTCTCGCCTATATCCATCGACATAACACGGCCCTAAGTGTGCTATATTTATATCTAGCCATCTACGGCACTCTTACGCTATTGACGAGACACCGGTGTTACCCTACGCTCCGGGGGATATTGAATCCGCTGTGGGGAACGAGAAGTGCAGAATTTATTGGAACTATTCTTTCCCCACCCACAGACTCATACAAGCTTATAAGCCTGATGTAGTCCTTCTCGACCACCAGAGCAAAACGATATTTGTCGTGGAGTTTTCAGCTCCTGGCGAGACGAATATCGTCAGAAAAGAGGAGGAAAAACGGATGAAATATCGAGATTTTTCTCTTTGAACTCCGCAGACTCTATCCAGATCACTCTGTCAAGATGGTTGTTCTGATTATTGGAGTTCTTGGTGGAATGATGTCCTTTCTACTCTCGAAACTTAAAATCATACCGGCTTGCCGCACTAAGGCAGAAATCTTAGCCGCACAGATGCAGAAGGCTGTCATTCTTGGCTCACTGCGCTTACTCAGGGCACATGATTCTCGGACCCAAAGATAACTTACCCCACGGTGTGGGGAGTGGTCATTGGTTGATAATACTGGCGCGCCCTCCCGAATGTATCGGGGCTTCGGGGCCTGACCAGCGCACACTACGGTGAAATAATAATAATAATAATATACGTCTTCATTGACCATAACGAACCTAAATAAATACATCAAACAGACATCCGGGTGTATAGGTGAAAAGACGGGGTATATCAGCCAAGGCAGTTTTTCAACTCAAACTAAATTGAATCGTATTGAATTGTTTGTTTTGTATCTGAGAACCCAGAAAGACTTAGGAAGGGTTTTATTAAAAATACTTTTCCAACACCAGAACAAAATTTCTGATTAAATGTTAATGCCCATGAAATTTTCAACTCAGCTGGTACAAATATATTACAAGGTTCTTCAACATGACAAGGCATTAATATCAGCAGTTGTTTTACTGTTCATAGTAATGTTCATAAATAATAATAATAATGTAATTAATATATGTAATACATTTGTAACAGAATTTGATTGTATCTATATCTATTTTTCATAATTAAACTTTCTTGAAAATTGAATAATTATGTTTGTTTATTGCTATTTGGTCGAAAAAAATCGCTACTCTGTAAACGTCATCTTTTAATACTTATGACTATATTCACTCGTGAATATAGTCATAAGTTAGGCAGCAATGAAGAAACATTCTGAAAGAAAATCGGTCGTATCGAACTACTTTCTCTGAGTTGAATAAATAGCTTAATTTCATAAACTATACCATACAATTTGTAGATAACATACTACGTACGTTGTTGGCTACGAAAAAGCTATTATGTTAGCGAAACATGTGATTTTTTTTCAAATTAAGTTTGTGGAGATCAAATAATAAGGTGTAGTTTATGACATTCCAATGGTTCTTCATCAAATAACGGTCGAATCAATCAGAAAAAATTAGCTTCACGAAAAAGTAGATAAATTTTCTGGTGGTCACCTTGTTACAGCGTTTGTCCACTTGATCTCTTTTCATTGAGTTATCATTATAGACATTCTCTGCCATGTATTATTTCTAACGGTACCAAGCGGAGCAATCAAATGTTCATCAACCATTTTATCTTGGTGAAAATCTTAGAATGGGGAATCTAGGACCAAAATCTAGAAAGTATCAGTCACGTCATCCAAAAATGGGCCTCTTCGCTGAAGAGATGGCCCTTATCAATTGTCAAAGTTCAGAAGTTCCTGTTGGAAGACTTGATAGATTTATACTGTATGTGCCAGGTTTACAAGAAATGAAAGAGCTAGTGATCGTTTTTCATTTAAGATACAGTTGACATGTAGAATAGTAGGAAAATGTATCTGTGAATATACCAAAGAAAAATCTTCATAAAGCAACCTTCTGACATAAGAAACAGAAAACTGCTTGATCAGAGCAAGAATTGGTTGAGAATTTTAACCGGGCTACTGAGTGGATACTGTCCACTAAGAAGGCGCTTCAACAACTCTCCACTTCCAAATATCATTGCTAAATTTATTTCACTCCGCCGATTCTGATGACCTGTGAGACCTGTTAAAGAAGTATATGTACTCAAACAGATTTTCCACTCTATAGAAAGTAGAGCAACTTCTCTCATCGGTGACTTCAATGATCAACTTGCCCTCTGGCGTGGAGATCTGCGAAACATATGTAAAAGGTTGTTGTGCATTCGATTTATGAAACTTATTGACAAGAGGTTTTTTCTCACGCCATACAACTGAAATATAAGCTCATTCAGTTCTCCCGATGTTCAATAAACAATATAGGCTATGATGTCTCTCGGGTACTAGCCAGTAATAAAATTAAGAGGTTAACTTGTAGGGGCCTCTGATTTCTATATCTCAGTCAATGCGGATCAAAATTATTTTTTTTGCTTTATAAAAAAATATATTTTGATCTTTGTTAATATTGTTTTTCTTGGGGAACGTTTCAATCTTCTCATACGTAATGAAAGGGAAAAAACAAATCGTTACAGATAGCCAACATTTTTAGTACATTCTCTCCACTGAGAATATTCACCAAAAAAATTCTGACCGTATCCAACTCGATTACATCATCTAGATTCTTGATAAAAGCACATCGATCGTGGTCCGTAAGATTCCGCATCGAGTTTGTTGCCATTCGACGTTTCCTGGGGCTTTATTCAAATCCATATAGAAGATTTACGCGGGCATTATGACAATGGACTTTCACAAAGATAGAGCAATATGGCTGATGCTTCGGTGACAATACAGTGTGGTTGGTCTCTCCGTCTCTCGTTATCGTTAATCTCTTTCACAGCAGGACTACAGGCTATATAGGGGAGCAGTGCCAGGGCCGTACTGGCCGGTACTCTGTTGTGAATAATATAGTGCGTCCGCAAAGTAACGCATAAATTCTTCATGAGCTGAATGAATTATATTACTAAAGATTTCCGAAATAATCCAAAGACTGTCTGTATTTCGCCACCTAAGACACTCTTCAACTTTTTAGAAAAATATAAACTGCTGACACCTTGCCAACATGGAACAATTTATATACGATAACATTGAACGGAATAATTATGTGATAATAATATTTTTCGACTTACAGACCAATTTCCTTAATAAGCCATGTCGGAAAAGTTTTTGAAAATATTCTAAAAATAAGAAAAGAGACATATATAAAAAAATATCAAATAATTAGTTATGCTCCACGAATAAACCCGGTACTGCATCCAGCATGAGGTACAATGTATCTTGGCTAGTTTATTTTGTTTTCATTTTATGGTTGTATTTACCTTGCACCACCAACCTTAGTCTTTTTGACACTTTTTACGTTGAAATCTTGCCAGGATCGCTCAAATGGTACCATCTTTGAATACCCAAGATTCATCCAAGAATACAAACTGGCGTAAACCCTCTGTTTTAAGTTTCATATAATCATGTAAAAAGTGTATACGTTTCATTGCAATACTAGGCAGTTCCATAAAACTACGACGTGGATCATCTTTTTTGTATGTAAAACCAATTTTCTTCTGAATTTTCCATAAAGATGTCTTACAACATTTGAAAAGATCAAGTTTTTCCAGTTCATTTTTTAAATTAATATGTTTTTCTGAAATTATTTTTGTCGTCAAATATTGTCTATTGAATAAATTAATACAAAACACTTATGGGTTTTGTACATCAAAGATCTCATTTCGAATGGCAGTTTGTTCGAAATCAATATCTACCACCGGTTTCACCCGTTTTCTCTGTTTAGATGGATTTCTGAATACTTCACCTCTATCAGATTTAGTCGCAATACGGTTACACTATAGTAATACTCAACTTCAAGGCATCTGCAACTCTCTGAAATCAACAATCGACAAATATTTAATCTTCAAACAAGACTTAACCTCTGACGGAGGCACCAAACTCTTTCGAAGGTTAGAAATAGATAGCACTTCAATCTAACAGACCACTATTATAATATTCATGCAGTCATTGTTCACTGTGGTTCTGGCGTTGAATTTGGTCATTATTACGCCTTGGTCAAAGACGAAACGGACTGGTTTAAGTTTGACGATAGTCGTGTCGACGAAGTGTTCTGGCGATGTATCTAATTTATTGGAGCCTCTGGAGTGCTGCAGGTTTTTCAGGATTTTCCTGCAGCTGAAAAAGCAAATGCACCACCGGAATCAATGAAGTTGCCCCGGAGCGCCAATTAATTTTTATTGTTGTTTTATAATTTCACAAATAAAAATAATAACGATATTAAAAATCTAACCCAACATTTATATATTCACTGTATTATTTTTGTTTCGTTCTTATAGATGTAGGATAGGTAATTAATACAATTAATACATATATCTTACGTCTCTAACAGTAGTTAGTGGAAGTAAAGGTCCTCCATTCTCACATTCTCACGTCTTTAAAGACGCTACTATTTGTTGATACTGTTTCGACAATGCTTTAGGCATATTAAATATACGCAGTTATTATCAAAAGAAATGATTAGTTTTGAAAAGAAAACAAAGACAGACAGGTTTGGAATTTTTTTTTGGATTCGGCAACGTCTGAAATTTTACTATCAGTTGAGCAACTTACAAAATGACATTTTACTAGTTTCATTGCTATTGAACGAATTTCATTGGGAATTTTAACGTTGTTATGTCAGATATACAAATTACCAAAAATGACGTCATTCTCTTCCTATAGGTATATTAAAATTGGGACATACATTTTCAAGGGCAAAAAATGATTTAGGAACCCCACAAGGAAGTTTACTCGAACAACTTTTTTTCTGTTGTACATGAATGACTTGCCTAAACTTATTGAAGTGGTTATTTTTGAAATATTCGGCAAAAACTAGAATTATCGAACGTTTTTTGGTTCTACCGCCTCCAACGTGATATAAAACATAGCTGAATTTGTTATTACAGTGGCTACAAGATCGATGAAAAAAACCGAAGGTCTGTATTTGAAAAAACAAAGTTGATGATGAAATCTGAAGAACGAAATGTCGCATTGCTAAATGGCTCATATCATATAATAACAAATAACACACCAAAACTTAATTATCAAATTGAGAGAATTTTGTTCTCTGGTAGTTTTGTTGAGGTTAGAAAAACGGTCAATCAGATTTATTGAAACTTATAGGTATAGTTTTTTGAATATTACTGGAGTTTTTTTCCAAACACCAAACCGTTACTTTAACACCTCGACATGTGTTTCGATAACCAAGTGATCATCTTCAAGAGGAAGTTAAAAAAAGTGTACTGAGGTAGACACGAATTGTGGCAAGATTACCGTTCAACTGGCACATTGTTAGATATATCATATTGAACCGGTCCTGGAACGAATCGGCCCCTAAAATCTTGCTTTTCTCTGAATAAACAACCCGTCGGAAGCGGAAAGAAGAACCATAGCCAATGAAAAGACAACCGGATGTCAAAGAGGTCATTCCACTGGAAGATATTTATATGTTTTCGCCGGTTCCGTTCTCTTAGAAAGGGTGATTTTTTCCCAGATATAGTGGGGGTGGCAAAGTTTACTTATTCATACGCGGCGATCTTTTCTAAATTTGACGTGATTACTGGTCCAGAAAGGAAAAATGGATCTGCGTCCGGAGAAACGGTCGTGATTTGCCACTCCCATAACAATAATTTGTAGATGAGCGCCGCTTTGAACAGAAATAGAAATTGTCAACGGTAATAAATTTCTTGGGGAATTATTATAGCGGGGTGAGCCTCGCGTGTCCTTTATTGGGTTCGATATGCATTTATTGGACAAACCCACGACTCAAAAATCAATGAAGCAGTTCCTAATTTGGCGACAAATGAAACATTTACCGACATTCAGCTCGTAAGAGCTTTTATAAATTTTTAACAGCAAAAAATTATTTAACAAATATCATTTTTTGTGGAAAAATTCAGTGTTTTCAGTGTTTTTTTTGAGAATTTCCACGTATCACAGTTAGAAAAAAAGATGTAATGGAGAACTTTATATGGATATATGATATATAAATATATATATATAAGATATAAAAAATGGGCAAATTACTATTCCACCATGATAAGCATATATATACTGCGTTGAATCGATATATTTTTCTTGAAACTAATAAAATGGTAAAAAAATAGAAGGCTGGGTCACTAAAACTGAGTTTTACAGCCAATAAACATTGTTACGGTTTTATTTTACCTTTTTAGATATTAGGAGTTTTTTATTTAAAAAGGAAGGGAACAAAGAGAAAATAAATAGAGGAATCGAATTGTCAAAAAATCTATATTATATGTGGTCATGCCCTTACAAATAATCAATATTATTAAATTTTTTTTTCATTTCAATTTTTCTCAAACTTTCCTATTCTCACTATCTCTGGCAGTAGACTTTGTCTCTTCAGTCACTTGGATCATTAGAAATATAGCATTTATTACTAAATAAATAAATTTTCAAAATATACTGCACTGATTGTGCATGAATTACTACACATATTGTTTTGTTTTCTTTCTTCATAGTTGTACAGTCATCTAGTTGTACCATTAGTTCAGTCACATCCTCATTTCCTAAAAAGAAAAATCACATAAATAACAACTTTCAACAAACCTAAAAATTGGTATTAATCCAGCTCCGGTTCCACAACACTGTCACCCTGTCAATTGTCATCGACAAGCAATTAAGATTTCTTTGATTTTATTGAAGATTATAAAACTTCAAAGGGTAACTTAATGATATAGTTGGTATGACGATTCGGGTTTTATTTATTTATTTTTGTTCAATAAAGATCCCCACCCGTCTCCAATGAGCAAGGGTATGTTCAGAAAGGATTAATTAGTTTGTTGCTAACGGACAACCAAGTATTACAAAGCGTTGTATTCCTTGTATTGGTTCCGAAGCTCGGGAGTTGCAACACTTCTTTCCAACTGCGATGAAACTGACAGCCAAGGAATTTACGTCAAGGTGTCAAGGCGGTTTGAGAAGTTTCCGACCTGAGAAAGATACAAGACAGTTTTTCAGAATTGTTTTTCAACATAGTCTGCTTTTAACCCTACACACACCTTTCCCAGCGATGTTCCCATCTCTGTAACCCGTACAAATATTACTTGGCGTTTTTCTGTGCAAAATAATTGTTGACGAAAATATCTGTTTTCCGAACGAAATTTTTGAATAAGGTAACAGAAAGAAGAGCTGTTGCGCTCGATATTTCTAAGGCCTTTGATCATGTGTGCGGCATGAGGGTTTGCTGGCCAAACTTCTATGATATAGCTTGTCGGATCATTTCTGTGTATGGCCCTTCAGCTTCCTGAAAGAATGTACCCTGCAAGTGGCCGTCGATGGATATCTCCCGAATACTTTCACCATCAACACTGGTATTCCCCAGGGATCCATATTATCTCCAACTTTTTTTTAATTGTATATCAACGACTTATTGGAAAAAAACAAGAATCCAATATATTGCTTTGCTGACGATAGCACAATTGTCTCGTCTTTCCATTTGGATTCCAAGACATCGGCTTCGGAGGCACATCTTCATCGGCAGCAGGAGGTTGCATATCTTAATGAGGATCTAGAAGTGATTTCGAATTGGGGTGAAAGTAACCAGGTTCAATTCAATACCACAAAAACCCAAGCGTTGGTTTTCTCCAAGAAAATAAATGTCTCCTAACCGGATATAACAATGTCAGGCCAGACAATTCCACTTTCTGCTTCGATAAGTTTGTTGGAAGTTAAAATGGATATCAATATGTCTTGGCACAATAATGTCGCTTGGAACACTGTTCCGAACCAGAAAACTGTACACACCTCAGCAACTTTTGATGCTTTATAAAGTTCACATCAGACCTTCTTTGGAGTATTGTTCTCATGCATGGAGCTCTGTCCCCAAACATACCCTGAAGTTGCTAAGTTGCTGGATTCCATCCAGAAAAGAGCCATCCGCCTGATTGGAGACGCGAACTTCACGTGCAATCTTGATAGCCCGGAACATCGAAGAAAAGTTGGAGATTTGTCTCTCTTCTATAAATACTTATAATAGTAATAATTTATTTCCCAAGAGACAAAATATTGAATTGGAATAGTCAAGTAAAAAGTAAAAAGAAACATATAATATCACATTCAGAGCTTTGGAATACAAAGACTCGCCGTTAAAAATATATAAAAACATATAAAAAAGTAAAATATAACAGAAACATTTATGACAATATTCTTATGAGACATCTTCTGAAAATAATTCATCTGTTGAATAAAAACATCTTGTAACAACTCATTTTTTGAGTTGTTTCTTGAAAGTCAATGAAGAAGAACAGTTCTTCAATTCATTTGGTAATTTATTAAATGCACGTAAGCCATAATCAGCAGGAGAGCAGAAAGGTACTCTATTTTTACAAACTGGTATATGGAAGTGATTTTGAGAACGAGTATTTACTTGATGTATATCAGAATTCTTCACAAAACTATCTCTATTCTTGAAAATATAGAGACATAATTCAAAAATATATAACGATGGAAGTGTAAAGATTTCATACTTGCTGAAAAAACTTTTATAGCTCTCGGTACTAGGCACATTCATGATGCACCTGATGATTGTTTTTGTGCAATGAAAACTTCTTGCGACGTAGTTGACCATCCCCATAAACAAACACCATAGCGCATACGACTCTCCACTAGCCCGTAATATACCATCAGCAATTGAGAATGTGTGAGCACCGTTCTCAAATTTTTCAGAAGATAGCACTGTGAATGAAGCGCTGATATCAGACTCGAAGATTGTAGTTTCCAATCGAGATGTTCATCAATGCACATTCGTAAAAACTTGACATGGGTGGCAGATTTGGAAACTGGGAGGTGAGGCACATTTGATTCCACCAAGAGCAGTACATATCAGAAATACGCGACAGACTGTGGCTGCTCGTCGTTTTCAGGTTCAACTCAGTACACCTCGAACTTCATTGTTTAGGAATTTTTACAATTGGAGAACTGCGTTTATGTGGAATAAACTTCCTGCGCCGCTCTGAGAGTGCCTTAAGGATTTTTCTGTGGTGCTTTAGTTTTTTCCTAAAAAAATGACTTGATGTAAGTAATGACTTTCAATAAGTCTGAAATCAGAATGAATCTATTTAGAAAAAATTTAATTTTGTTGTAAAAAAGCGTGAGGTGCTGAATATCCATTGTTATAAATACTTGGTTAGGAGCTTTGCCAGATTAGAGCCATAATAAAAATATAATTTAAAGCATCCCACGCTTTTTCACAACAAAATCAATTTTTTTGTAAATGAGTTATTCTGATGTCAGACTTATTAAAAGTCATTAGTTACATCAAACCATAGGACGAAATAATTTTTTTTGTAGTTTGTATTGCTATTAAAGCGTGTTTTTTTAGTTTTTTTAACCTATTATTTTTTTCAAATAATGTTTTCTTCATTTTGTCCGAAAGTTTGTTGGTAGAAAACAGGATAAAGAGTCTGCACACAATGGAGCTAACTGTGCAGATTGATTATTGCAAAAGCACACATCAGGTATGACACAAAACTTGAAAAATTGTGGCACAAATTCGAATCAAAAACACATCTTCTCAAGTTTTAATGTTCTATAAATCGATATTACTGTAGACCAAAACTTTTGTTTTATAAAAGAAAAAGAATTATAATTTTTTGTTTATAAAAACAAAAGTATTCAGGTTAGTCATTACCAAACCAGGTCATCAAGAAAAACAAAGATTTGACTACCTCATAACACAACACAATCAAAAAAGTTGTAGCAGATTAAATGGATGCAAACGTGATAATTATTTCATTCATACTTATAATTGATAGACATTCCTTGGAAGATTTGGTCTAGGTCTAATTTTAAGTCATTACAACCCAAATCTCTCGACTACCAATTAAAAGAAAAGGTCGGGAAAGCATAGTATTATTTTAATCGCTACCCAAGAAAATAAGTTTTCTGCCACTCACTATCGACGACTTCTTCAATTCACAAACTTGCATGAAATTTGATTGTGGCATTGGTTTTTGTTTTCGATTCGACCAATTATGAGATGAAAACTTCCTTTACAAAAAAAGAAATTCCATTTTTGACCGAATTTCGAAAAAGGTTATTCGAAAAATGTTTTCTATGTTGATTATATATTTTTTTTACTATACGTCAAATTTTATCGAACTAGGATTCAGTTGATTTTTTGCTATTGCTATTTTTATTGAAAAAAATATTCAATAAAATTTTACTGTACCTAAGTAAAAATTGCTATTTTTGATATTTTTATAAAAAATTACTCAATGATGAACATTGCCTTTTCAGGAGTAATATGTTATGCTGTTTAGTTTTTATGTTATTATTCATTATTTTAAAAGTCATCTGGATACAAATTTAAATTGACGTAAATTGAAAACTCAAACATGAGTGCTGTAAAATTTAAATAGTTTCAAGATATTTCAAAAAAAAATTATGAAAGCTTGCATTGATGAATGAACATCATAACTATAATCTGCGTATCATAGACATTTTTTGCGTTATTTTGGAAAAAAATGTGATTTTTTGCAAAATTCCAAAAATGCTCTTTCCACTTCAAAAATAAGCACTTGAAATTGGTATATCACAAGTAAATGAATATAGTGAAATGTAAAGTGGTAACGACTATTTTCAATTGGGTTAATAATTACGGAGCGTTTTTCACATTTTTTGTCGCCGGAAAACATAATGACCAACATTATTTTCGACATACCTCGCTCAGGAACTTGCAAAATTAAAAATTAAAATGTTATCATTATATTCTGAGGCAAGAAGTGAATACATAGACCACAATTATATAGGAAACAATCAAAAAAATGCCTTGAATTACCGATTTCAATTAGGTCAGAGTATAACAGAAAATTGAATTTTCTTGGTTGAAAGTTCAAAACTTTCCATTTTCTTATTGTAAAATATTATATATAATGTAGAAAGTTCTCTAATATCACGTAACCTTTTTTTTCAGAATTTTCGGATTCCTTTTAATTTACCTAAAGGCAATAAAATATCTTGAAACTATATACCTGTATCTGCTTTACAGATACAGGTATTTCTAAGAAAATATAGATTACCGGTAAATTGAGATTTAATTTTGATGCAAATCTGCCTTTCATACATCCCATACTTTACTTCCACATCCCAGGTAAATTATTCAAATACCGGAGTGCAAGTATAGTATTAATCAGTATTTCAAGTTCAGTGTTCATCAGTAGTACAGTAGACGATGAGTTCTAGAAGAGAAAAAGCGAAAGCTCTTTTGAAAGACATTAAATTCCGCATGAAAAAAAGGTTTCTCAAACACGAGGACGGGGAAAAGTCTTTAAAAACTCCACCACCTACCGAGATGATTTTTGTTGATGGCGATGTCTTTACACCAGGTAACACTTCAACAATAAACACTAGTCGTAGTTCAAGAGCTACTTCATCTAAGAAGTCTGATATCATTTTATTATACGAAGATGTTGAAATCAAATTGGATATGAACCCTAAGAAGATGTGTGGCAGTGTTTTGTTTAGATTGTCACGGTTTCCTTTCCGTAATAAAGGCAGATATAGTAACTGTGCGCGTGGATATAAAAATTGCATGTGTAATAAAAAGTGTATTGTAACAACCACAATGTAACCTATTTAATTATTGGATGAAATGGAAACGACAGCTTTATTGTTCGGAATGTAAAATTTTCCATATTTATTATAATTAATTTTTTAGATACCTACTCATTTCCTTTTCAAATCCTCATGTTCGTGGTTTAAAATGTGATCGTTGTAATATTATATAAAAATTATCTCTCTATGTGTAAAAGTTTCTGTGATTCTGTATTTACAATTTCAATCATTTTAATATAATTAGCATGAAGATTTTTTATTACCTTGGTATAAATTGCTTTTTCTGATTATCAATGTGATTGCTATGTTCAATTTTGTTTCAGTACCTGAATTATTGAATGAAAGGCTTGTAGAAATTTAAAATAAAAACTGGAGTACTATGAGGTTTTTGTGATGCTGTATTTATTATTTGTAAAAAAATTATGTAATAAGTTGGAATGTATTGAATAAATTATCAAAATGCTAGATGTTTCCTTCACTGATGCAAAGAAAAAATACGCATCAAGTTGATCCCATGGAATGTACTTCAGTCAATTATAACTTTTTGATCTCCGTTTGTTTGAACTATCGTGAAAGGAAGTTGATAATTTTTTGGACTAGCCGTGTTCAGGCTGAGTTAACAAGATTCCCTCGGTCCATTGCTATCAGGGAAAACAAATTTTCGAATTGCTAAATTTTTTTTCGCATTCATATCGATAAATACTACATTTCAAAATTATTTTCTCGCGTACTGGGTGCACCCTATATATTGTTTCCGAAAGTTGAGGTTCCAGAAATTATCATAGTGATGTTGACTAACTATTCCTAAAAAATATCCACTTAATTGCTGTAGACATGCGGATGGTGAATTAAAAAAATATTGTCTGCAAAATAGATGTTTCTAGGTGGTGTTCTATTAAAAAAAAATTTTGGTTGGTCACACTCGGCTGAATCACTCAGTATGCGAGAAAATAATTTTTAAAGATAGTTGTTATCGATATGACTTCCAAAAAAATGAGCAGTTCGAAAAATTGTTTCCTCTAATAGCAATGGACCGAGGGAATATTGTTGACTCACCCTGTATTCATAAATACAAGTTATTGATTAGTTGGACAGACACTTCAATAATCAGTAACTTTTCGGGATGTACTTTTCAGGTTGTCTTTACTACGATTATTAAATAAAAAAACTGAATTACGTCAACAAAGTATGCATGAAGACGTTCAATTTTTTCTATTGAATTACTGAGTAACAAAATTATGTACGAAAGTTTCATGTCATTGTGCTACTCTGTGATTGAGAAAAATAAATAAAAACCAAGTCACAAAATTTTAATATCTTAATGTTGTGGATTGGGCCTATTAAGGATAACTTCACCAAAGGAAAAAAATGCCAGGGTTTTAGTTTAATAATTAAAGGAATTTTTATATTAACTTTCAATTCAGAAAAAGTTATTAATTAACTTGGGATGAAAATTTTTGACTGCAGATTATTGTTTATTGATGTATCCCAACATTACATACATTTTTTTATTGCTTAACATTTACATTTAATATGTTTTAATATTTTTTTTTGTTTTTATGTCAGAGTAACGATAGGCGCGCAGAAGCCAGACTACCCGCTTTTGGCTCTATTTTCAGGGCTCTGTAAAAATTATAAATAATCGGGACACAGTTTCGGGACTCGAAACTTTTTTTACGCAAATTCATTGATCTTTTCAAATCTTTTTTCAAATTTCCAAAATTTTGAAAATTTTCCGAGATATTAAGAAAAAACTAAAGCCCCATTTTTTTTTCACTTAATTGTTTATAACTTTTGTAATTTTTATCGGCGCGTTTTCGGACCTTTCCTCAAACTTTCTAGGCAAAAATACGAATCGAATGACACCTTGGTCGTAATTTTTGGACAGGGCTGAAAAATGTAACCAAAAAGAGCTAAATCGAGTAGGTACATGTGAACCAGACTACTATAGAAGCAACCATTGTTATGAAAGATATATCAGGAATTAAAAGCCTGCCGTTTTGAAAGATACGCAAAAATTCAAGATACATTATTCAGAAAATTTCAAATATTCAGGCACATGCGAACTGGTTCATTGGTATTCGCAACATTATCGATATTTTTCAATTGATTTATTTTTTAGTCACTAAAAGTTAGTAACAAACTTGAAACTTCTTCAATACAGAATTGAATTTAAAAATAACTGACCATTTGAAACTTTGACGGTCAAGTCTATAATGTATGTAATATTTGAAGGGTAGATGATATTTTCCAAGTTTGTCCTAATCAGACATAATTTCAAAAATTTATTGGGTATTATCCTCATGTCAAGGAGTAAAATCATCTATATTTTCCGATTACAGAGAATCATACCTAAATATTTAGGTATCCCTCAGGTATAATCAACAGGTAAAACCAGTAAAATCATTTAAATATTCAGTGTTTGGCAATCAGTCATAATCAAGTCGTGATAAGTCTCGAGAGATGGATGTTAGACGAGAAAGAAAAGAAAAAATGCTCTGCAGAGCAATGAAATCTTTCGTTGGTGAATTATTTTCGAAACCTAAACCACCTCCAGAACCGACCATACCGAATGACTTCATTTTTGCATATGGCGATGCTTTCACTTCGGATAAAGCGACAACGGAAAGTGTTGATGATTCAGAGGTTCCTCCTGCCAAAACCGAAACCAACGTGGCGTTAGAAGGCGTTCAGTTCAAACTTACCCGAGGTTCCGAGAAGATTTGTGGCAGTTTTCTGTATAGAGTTTTTCGGCTTCCCTTTCGAAATAAAAGAAAATATAGAAATTGCGCTCGTGGGTTTCCGAAATGTACTTGTGATGAGGGCAATTCCGATTATGAGAATTTCCAGGAAGATATTTATCCATCTGGTCTATTCAGTTAGTGTCAACGGTAGAATCGACCTTTCGAGAATTCGAAGTTGGTTTACATAAACCATGTTTAATGCGTAAAACGTCGCATTTTGGATCGGGATGTCTCTTCTCGTCGAGGCTTGTAACATAAATGTTATTACATAAACAAATTATTACATTGTATTTGGAGTTATTGTTGTAGATGAAATTGGGGTGTGTGTCGTTGAATAAATTGTGATAGTACTTATCTGTGGTGAGTTTGATTGATAAATTAATGACCTCTTAAGATTCTACACTCATTCGTTTTTTAAAATTATCTCCGTTTACTAGTCAAAAAGTTTAAGGGTATTTAGTTTTCATCAACTACCTTGGTGGAAGCGGTCTAATAGGCATACATATTGTGACAAATATCTTAGAAGTCATTCTCATCTTTTAAATATTAGTTATAATTTAGTATTAACTAGACTATTCATTATTTCAAACTACACAAACAATATTTTCTGAATTACGAGACGGGGTTGTCTTTTGAAAAGTGACCAATTTTTGAGACAGAACGGTTTCGGCTTTCTGTTTCTCAAAAAACTAATAAATACAGTTTATTCGGCCAGTTTTCAATTTCTATGGAACGCCGTTTTACTTTTTATTGTCACAAATATTCATTCCTCAATTCATTCAACTAACAATTTATTTGTTTGAATTTAATTGATTCATGCATTTGTTCGACACATTAAAAACGATTGTTCGCAAAATTTGTTCTATTTTGAATGACACTTGATTTAAAATGTTACATGAATTAATTTGTTTGATGAAAAGTTGCGAACAGTTATAATATAGATTCATTGCTTGAAATTTTTGGAAGTAAATGTTTGTCTTATATACTTTTTTTGTAACTATCGAATAATTTACTACAATTTCTGTGAAACATGAATAAAATCGTTTGTTGATAATTATAGTTACATGAATTAAAACCATTGTTGGTCATTTTAATTCGGCGCTAGCGTCGAGCAGATTCTTGCAGAAGCTGAATTTTTAAATCTGACAACATGATAGTCTAGTGATAGTAACACAATATTCCGTCCGACCGCAACGCCGAATAAAAATTATCAACAATCAATTTAATTCATGTATTACATAAAACGGCGTGCCACGCGGTTTTACTTTTTATTATTATTCCTTTGAAAAGAATTGAATTATTTTGTTTGTTGAATTTCAGTGATACATGAATTAAATTGATTGTTGATAATTTTTATTCGGCGCTGCGGTCGCACGGATTATTACCGTACTATGACCAATGACATACATATTATATGCAGTTATGTAGTTCCGCAAAAATACGCCCGACGTCAGCACCGAATAAAAATTATCAACAAACAATTTAATTCATGTATCACTGAAATTCAACAAACAAACTAATTCAAAGATGTGGCACGCCGTTTTACTTTCTATTAGTGTTTTGTAAAAATGAATTGTTTTGATTGTTGCATTTAGGTGATACATGAATCAAATTGATTGTTGATAATTTTTATTCGGCGCCACGGTTGAACGGCGTTTTGTGGTTCTATGAATGAACTAGCATGTTGCCATATGTAACACTTGAAGTTCTTGATAAATCCGCTCGATACCAGCGCCGAATTAGAATTTTCAACAATCGTTTTAAATGTATCTTTCAAATACAACAAACTTTTTAAATCATCAAAAAATTCAATTCTTTGTCAGAAATTAGCTTTTTACAGTGATTGATGAAATAAAATGATACTTGCTTGAGAATGTTTTGCACAAAAGATGTAACCAAATTCTAAATTGAATGCATTAAAGTGAGTGTTGGAAATATTCAACACTTTCAATAAAATTGAAATATAACAATGTTTATTATTCATAGAAAAATATTCAGTATGGAAAGTTAATTTGCTATATTTTCAGACAAACGAAAGTCTATTTTTATTATCAACAATGTTTCAAGGTAAAACTTTGACAGTCATTCAAATATATTCATTGAAATTTTATTCCCAAACTTATTTTTAGAAAGTGAATTTAAAGTTTCATTATATATCAACAGTCATATAAATAACTAACATTTTATTCAAAGGTCAAAATTATATGCGGAATTGAAACGTTTGTTGTATTTACTCGAATAATGCATTCCATTGACTGTTGAATAAAAATGTTTGTTCATTGCTGAGTTGAACTATACATATGTATATTGATTATTTTTCAGCATAATATATAATAAATTGGCATTCCATTTTCCAATACTCTGAATCAATATTTTTCTTCGGAATCAATAAAAGCTTCAAGTTATTTCATTTATCTTTTTTATTCAAATAACAATTTCATTCATGTAACATTTTAAATCAAGTGTCATTTAAAATAGAACAGATTTTCCAAACGATCGTTTTTAATGTATCCAACAAATGCACGAATCAATTAAATTCAAACAAATAAATTGTTAGGTGAATAAATTGAGGAATGAATATTTGTGACAATAAAAAGTGAAACGGCGTTCCATAAATTTCTGTTTCTTCATCTTTATACACAAAAAATGTGAGAATCTTACAAAGACAGGAAAAAAACAATTAATTTCGACATCAACATCTTCAGATTGTGCAAAGAAGTAATTTTCGGGCACAAACTGGAAAAAAAAGCCCTTTTGAAACTACTACTTCCATATAAACATTGAATTACACTAAAGAAAAGATACTTACGTGTGATTCAGGTTGAATCTGTTTAAAAAAAAAATCTGTTTTTCCGTTAATCATCTGTCGCCCCCATACGAACGACAACTCTCAGAAGTTGAGAGACTTGTGCGAGCTATGGACTAACGAGGTCTTACCTTTTAACGTGTGATTCCTAACACGGTTACAGAATTATCCCAGCTTCAACCAGATCAATTCTCAAAAAAAAATATCTGGTCGAGGCGGGAATCGAACCCACGACCTTCCGATCGTGAGTCGGGTGCACTACCACCGCGGCCAATTCCACAATAGATTTACTTAATAGTAATATACGGTCGTGATTCAAAATGAACAACTTGAACTTGAACCAACCTAGCTCTTTACACAAACTACTGAACTGAAAATCTTGAGAGAGGCTACAAGTGGGCCATATGGACCCACTGCTGTTCAACTTGTTTGTATCGGACATAGAGTTTGTTTTCAAATATTCAGAATTTCTTATGTTTGCTGATGATCTCAGCAAACATAAGATGCTAAATTAGTTCAGAAAGATCTCGAAGCCTTTTCCATGTGGTGTGGAAATAGTTTAGAAGTAAACATTGATAAGTGTCAAATCACTACGTTCGCTAAAATTAGAAGTCCAATATTCTTTGAATATACATTTATTTAAATTTCATAGCGAAATTAATTTTAATCTTCAGGTATCAGAAATTGTGGCAAAAAGTCTAAAAGGCTGGGTTTTGTGTTGATAATTTCTTCTGATTTTTCAATTAAAACAAAAAAGATTTTATATTGTGCTTCCGTAAGATACATCCTTAAATATTGTTTGGTTATATGGGACCCATACTATACTGTAAATATCGATTTGATTGAGAATGTTCAACAGAAATTCTTAGGGCATTGTGCTTTTCACTTTAGTATTCAGCAAAATGAATATGAGTACAGTCAACCAAGTTAAATATAAAATCATTGGAAGATAGGAGAATTTCTATGAACTTGAGTTTTCTCTCCAAATTAATAAATAGTGAGATAGATAAACTGCCCAGAACTGCTTCAACTAATAACTTTTCATATTGAACAAAAAGATACGACAAGTCCTGACATTTTTCATATACATTTTTTCCATATCAATTATGTTTTGAACAGTCCTATGCCTCGTATTTTGAAGCTCAAAAATCAATATCATAATAACTTAGATCTGTTAAATGTATCACTAATGTAGTCACTAGACATAAGGATTTATTAATATTTTGTATTTCAAACTTTGCTGAATGTTCGAATATTGTGAATACAAACTGAATGGGAAATAGTGTTTTCTGTCTTATTAAATGTTACCTACTTGTTTCGAAAATATTTTTCGTTGGTGTAATTTATATAAAAGTACTTATTACGGGAGGGCTTTTTCTTCCAGTTCGTGAAGAGCTAATTTTGTAACTAATTGCTTTCTCCCTTTCTTTGGAAGTATTTCAAATTTTCCATCTGAAGATTGAGAAGTAGAAAGTCAAGACCCTTCTTTCGCAAATAAAACCGTATCATAACTTTTGTGTGAGCGTCATCACTATGGAAATACTTTCAACAAATTAAGATTATTGTAACAGGTATTCTGTTGATTATTTTGAAATAGTTTTCGAAAGACAGACCTGGATATTTCAACGCCTTGTACGAACGATATCACTATTTTGGCCGAGATAATCTATTCATTCCAAAGAATGAAGGTCACTTTCTAAATTATAATTGAAATTGGAAGGGTTTCGAACGGATTATTCAGGTAAATTTTCAAATTACAGGCCAAACAAGCTTCAATTTTATTGAAAATAAGTATTGTCAACATATTGCTGGTCAACCAGATGGAAGAAAATAAATTGATTCACATTTGAATAGAATTTTAAATGTAATAATGTCATTTTAGGTCGATTTAGGCCTCTATTTCGGAAAGTTGACATTCCCAGCTATAAATTCGTATTAACTTTGTATTTTGGCATCATAAAAGTATTCTCAGAATTCATATATGATCCGACGGCCGCAACTTCAAAAATTGGGGTCAAAAGTGAAAAAAACCGACTTGTTGCAGGTTTTTTGCCAATATCTCGTTTCCAATGGGTTTTATGCTAATTGTATTTATTATCAATATTGTAGAGAATTAAATTCTATACAACTTTTGTTTCGAACATTTTTTAATACGTTGAATCGTTTTTGAGATAGAGGGCAGCGCGAGCGCAGATTAAATATTATTTGAAATCAACTGGTTGTCCCGATCGAAAACAGCTCATGTAAGGCTTATAAATCATTACTTAATGAATAATTATAAATAATTTTCATTTTTTATTAACAAATTTAAATATTTTTTTCATTATTGAATCCATCTATGAATTCAATAATGCAATTTATTCCTGTATTTCAAAAAGTCATTAAGGGATATACTTTAATTACATTTTAATTGTATTATGTTTTACGGTAATTGCATTTTAAGTGGAAAATAATTTAGTAAATCTTGTTTGAAATTTCTAAACTCTGAATTTCTTTTGTAACCTTAAAATTTTTACCTGGCAGCCTCTTCTCTTGAACAAGGAATTTTCTTTAAAAAAGTTGGCAAAGCAAATGTGAAAACGGAAATATACTCCTCTAAGAATTTCGACAAATATTCAAGTTCTAAAAAAACACATTTTGTTCCTTCACGCTTTAAGCGGCTGTGATACGACTTCTTCGCTCTTTAAAAAAGAAGAAAAGAACCTTATTAAGAATATTCGAGAAACTATCTAATTTGGATGAACTTGCCGCAGCATTTGAAAAAGAAAACTGCCCGGTTTGAAGATTATTTGGTAGTGGATTGTAAACTTTATTAGCTGTTTATAATGCTCCAAACTCTATAGATACTATCGCTCATCTTCGTTATGCACAATATGTTAAGCTAACAAACCTCAATAAACCTGTGCGGTTATCAAATATCCCACCAACAAGTGGAGCAGCTCACCAACATTTTAATTGTGTTTATTACCAAGTTCAAACTTGGTTAGGACATGATTTGGAACCCCAGGAATGGGGTTAGACAATGCGTAACGGAATGCTAGAACCTATCATGACCATTTTACCACCTTCTCCAGATGAGTTTCTCAATACGATATTCTGTAACTGCAAAAGTGGTTGTGGTTTAAGATGTGGATGCAGGAAAGCGGGGTTACAATGCTCTTTAGCTTGTGACCAGTGTAATGGGCAAGCTTGTCTCAATGCTGTACCATATGAGACCGATGTTAACGAAGATAGGTCCTTTGATCCAGAAATCATGGAAGAATTGGAAACGAATCTGGGTGAAGATGATAATGAATATGATAACGCCTTTGAATTTTTACAGCTGCGATAAGACGACGACGACGACGAAGTAGAACAAAGTAGAAATCAAAACTCATTATTCTTTCAATTATTTTATCTGTTTTTTCAATTTTGACATTAACAAATATATCAAATGAGAATTTTTAATGAGAATACTATTTAAAATTTCTTTTCTTTTCTATTAATTTTTATTAATTAAAGAATAATTACAATAGATTAGATTTAAATTATAATGTAATATATATTTTTTCTTCTACAAATTCATAACTACATGGGCAGGTAATTGATACTTAATTGAAAATAAATAATTAATGAAAGAAATATGTAAATATAATGTATTTGTTAATAAAAAATGAAAAATATTTATGATTAATTAAGTATATTCATTAAGTAATAATTTATAAACCTTAAATGTGCTGATTTCGATCGGGACAACCAGTTGATTTCAAATAATATTCAATCTGAGCTCGCGCTGCCCTCTATCTCAAAAATGATTCAACGTATGAAAAAATGTTTGAAATAAAAGTTGTAGAGAATTTAATTCTCCCAATTTTTGAAGTTGCGGCCGTCGAATCATGTGTGAATTTTGAGAATACTTTTATGATGTCAAAATACAAAGTTTATACAAATTTACAGCTAGGTATGTCCACTTTCCCAGGCAAACCCCCTAAAATTACTGGCCTAATGCTTGTTTATAGTGAATGACTTGTGCTTTCCATATTGTTTTCAATATTGCGAAAGTTCTTGAATAGTTTTCAATATTGGATATCGCAAATGTGCTTCAACAATTTATTATTTTTTCACGTTATTTATTATGGTTTTCAGAAGATAAAAAAATTGTTTTCCGCAGTTTTCTTCATCTTCTAGAGACGCCGGCTAGAGACGCGGCTATTTATCATTTCTATAATTTATTTATCATTTGTGATATAGTTACCAAATCAAACAGTGTGATGAGCGAAGCACCATACGAAAAGGAACGTCATTATAAAGTCAAGATGGCGGCCTACACGAAATGGAGATTTATGATATCCATAGTAACTATACTACGTAACATGTCCAGCAATAACTAAAAACTATTCTGAGTTAGTTATTGACATGTTCTAAAAATGAAAAAATAAATTCAAAATCCATTCAAACCCATCAATTACACAATTCATATGATTTTCATGTGTGAAACAAAAGTACAATATTTTTAGTAGTACTAAGCAAATTTATTTTTAACATAATTTACTTCAGTTCACATACAGTTTTACTACTTTTAGTATATTCAGTTATAAATGTTCAAAACTATGTTTTTTAGAAAAACAGCTGTCGCACCCTTACGAACGACAACCGTCAGAAGTCGAAACTTGCGCAAGTTAAGGACTAACGAGGCCTTTTGACGTGTGATTCCTATTAATTGATTCCTATTAATTAATCTATATACATACAAACCCAACTCGAAACATGCATTGGATACAGGAAAAATAATGTTATACCAACTCATATCACATGGTATATGAAATGAATTTTCGTTTTTTAATAACAGTAATATAATAAAGAATAAAAATAAATAGGTGCATGACCCTACATTCCTTTCAAAATTTTCTGCTTTTCAAACAAAAGTATAATTAAGTAAAATTTGTTTTCGATTTTATCAAATCAATTATTTTCTTCAAATATTACAGATGGGTTCAATAAAAAGAAGGTAAATGTTGAAAATCATTTAAAATTATATTTTCTCTTTGATAGTGAATGAGATAAATTTCATCTGCTCATAAGGCTTGCCTCTGAGTTTACAAATGTCTAGAAAAATGTCGAGATTGTTGGAAACGGTACATAAGATGAAAGGATATTTCCGTTCCCCGAAATTCCAATCACTTTTCATAACAATAGCAGTCACCAGCAAAGAGTTCACTACACCAAAATGTCCGATTCAGACAAAATAAATTAATTTATTCTGGGCAATTAGACTTCAATCAATTTGCTTGGCTGAGCATAAAAACGTCTCAGCCACTTGTCTGCGATAAATTGGATGGAGCTGTTTCCTTTTGTACTTTTTGCGATCGATCCATCTATTTTCGTGCGATGTTCTGCCATTGCGTTTGTTAAGATGCCCGGTCCTTCCACCTCTCATCAACGCAGTTGAAATCTGTTTATTTTTTTATTTACTATCAGCCGCATAAACCAGATGGTTATTAGCAGCGGAGTATGTCTATTACAAATCACTAGGCAGTAGTTACAATTTCATAATAAGATTCAAGGCGGTTAAAAAGCAAATCATATTCTTCACTTGATGTCGTCCTAGAGCTTCTTTCAAATCTTGAGGTATATTGTAGTAGTTTCTTTTTATTTGCAACACCTAACATTCCATTATGATGTGTTTTAATGTAAGTGGTATTTCACAAATTTAACACTGTGGTTCCTCTCCTAGAGACATTAGGTGTTCATGAGTGAGCCTGGTTATCCCATTCTGAGCCGCGAGTCTCTTCTCGTCAGAGTTCCATAATCCCACGGTCCTACCACTGTTTTGACTGCTTTGAGTTTGGTTCGCCATTATTTATTCCAGATATCCCTCAGCAAACTTTTTATATATGGTTTCAAATCTGTGAGGCTTCCTGGTTCGGGTTTATTATCGCCTCACATATCCTTCGGTCAGCTGTTTCGTTGCCTCCTATTCCTATATGGAAGGGGACCCAAAGTAAGACAACTTGCTTATTCAAAATTTGAAAATTATAAAGTTCTCTTTTGATAATTTTACCGATTAGGTGCCTCACATAAATTTTTTCTCAAGTGTTTGTAGACTACTGAGTGAGTCTGAGGTTATTATAAATTTGTCTGCTTCATCTGATTTTGCATGGAGAAGTGCTTGGGGAAAGGCAAAAAGTTCCCCTGTGAGAATTGTCACTGTTTTTGAAAGTGTGCAAGTAAGCTTTATTTGGTCAATTACTACTTCAGCGCCCACTTCTTCAACAGTTTTTGAGGAGACTGTGTATAGTTCTTTGTATCCCTTATACTTAATGAGCAGTTGACTGAAGTTCTGGATAACGACGTTGGTATTTGTGGCATATTTATTAAACTGACATAGTTGGTAGTTGAATCTGGGTAAGTTTATGAGCCGTGCTGGTGGAGTACTAATATTTGTGGGATATAAAGGAGAAAATTTCTGGATTTGAACTGAGTCAAGATATCGTCTGATTCTTTCGTAGTAGAGGAATCTATTCTTGGTCGGTCGTATGAGGTTAGAAACCCATTTGTGATTCTGTTCTTGTAAGTTGGACGGTTATCATGTGATTCAACTGCTGATGCATACGATAAGCTCAACTGCATTCTGCTATTACCTAATGATGGTTCCCCAATTTCGCGATATAAACTTTCTATGGGACTAGTTCTGTATGCTCCTAAAATGATACGTAGGGCAGAATTATGTATTGTATTCAGGGGCTTCAACGTAGTTTCCTTGGCTGAGATGTAAGCAATATTTCCATAATCTATTTTTGAACGTATCAGTGATCTGTACAGTAGAAGTAAAGTTGAGCCTTCCGCCCCCACTGTCTACCAGCTAAATGTTTAAGTGAGTTTAAACCATTTTGGCAAAATAAAGCTAGTTGTTTAGTATGTTGCTTCCAATTCAGTGTTTATTGATAATTCGAATTCTTATTTTTATCTGCGTTTCAATTTTCAAGTTTGGTCAAAGTATGAGGGTGATGTAAAAAGTTTCCGACCTCAAGATAGCAGCACACGTAAATAAAAGCTCACCAAAGTTTCAACCATTTTGGAAACGAATTTGTTATGTAACAGTCGTTTGAGTGAGTTGATGTGAGTGTTTTTATGAAAATGGACAAAACTGAGTATCGAGCTGTCATTAAATATTTGTTTATGAAAGGCACTACGCCTACACAAATCGAATATGAGTTGGATTCTGTGTATGGGGACTTTGCCCCATCATTTAATACAGTGCAATTTTGGACAGCTAAATTTAAGGCCGTAAGAGCTTGGGAGACGATGAACGTTCGGGACGTCCTAAAACTGCAACTACCGACGAAAACATCGCCATTGTTCACCAAATGGTGCTAGGCGACTGCCAAATTGAAGTGAGAGAGATATCAGAGGTTATGAACATGTCAAAAAATGTGTTTGTCACATATTAAATCAATATTTAGGGGTGAGAAAGCTATCCGCGCGTTGGGTGCAGCGCTTCCTCAAGTTAGCCCAAAAACGGTCTCTTGGTGCAGTTTTGGCGCAATAAATCCGAGTTTTGACGCCGAATAATCACTGTACATGAAACTTTGCTTCAAAAAAGCAAAAACTGTTTTTTTGGCTTTGAAAGTGATGGCGATTGTTTTTTGGGATAGTCATGGAGTTACTTTAATCGATTATCCTCTAATAGGGAAAACCATTACAGGAACGTAATACGCCTCATTATTTGACAAGTTGAAGGCGGAACTTGCAAAAAAATAACTGCATGTGCAGAAAAAATCCTGTTTCACCAGGACAGCGCACCGTCCCACACCTCAGCGGTTGCAAGGCGAAAGTCCACGAAGTACGGTTCGAACTGCTTGACCATCCGCCTTATTCACAAGATCTAGCCCCAAGCGACTTCTTTTTGATCCCTCATCTGAAAATTGCGCTCAAATTCGTTAACAATTATTTTGCAGAGAAACGCCGAATACTATTTGGATTGGTTAAAGAGATGAAAGCATTACTGAAAGAAGTGTGTAGAGTTGAAAGGAAATTGTTGAAATAAATAACTGAAAAAATGTTTTGTATCTTTGTTAGGACGAAAACTCTTCAGACTACTCTCGTATCTCAAAAAAGTATAACAGCAACATACAGCAAACTGCGTACGTCCAAAATATACGATTTTCTAAGAAACGTTTCAAAAATCAAGTTATTGTATAACTTAGTGTTAATTGTTATTTTATTACTGCTGTTTGTAGATATTTGTTTATTATCAGAATTTTGGCATAATTTGCACAGTAACATTCAAATTTGCGCAGTAACATTCAAATTTGCGCGGTTTCCTTCCGAGCATGTGTTCCTTTGCAATAGTGAAATTTGACAAGATGTAGATACCACGCGAAATAAATTTAATTTTTAGATTCTGCGTTGATCATTCTGTAGTATAGATTTTTCTCTACCAGAGACAGATAACCAATAACAACCTTCGGCTTTGATTTGTAGAGCTTGTCAAATTTTGGAAGAAACTTGAGAACTCTTTCTCCCTCTCTCTCTTTCTCTCTCACTCTCACTGTCTTCTAACGAACGCAGATCTAGTGGGCGGGACCATAACAGAATTCAGAAAGCTCTTCCTACAATTGACAAAACTGTAGTCGTATCATTTATTTTCCTTTTCGACAAATTTAAATTTTTATAAGAATAATTACATTTAACCTAATACTTGAAGTAAAACTATACGTAATTACATGAATAATTCAAATATTTCTCATACAATTCGGACAGGCCGTAAATACTATTCTCTAATAAAACAATTTGTATATTTTTTCTGAATGTCTTTATTTTTTTCGCTGTGCTTTATATAACGTAGCAATTCATTAAATAAACTCAAGCCTAAGTACCTACCTACAAAGGAGCATTTACTAAAATATTGTATTTACAAAATGTCATAAAACAATCTTTATTCTGTCTCGTGGCTCTTTCACTTGTATCAATTCATTTTCAAATATATGTGAACATATTTCTAAAATTGAAAGAGATGGCAGAGATAAAACAACCCGTTCATTGAATGTTCTTTTGGTCAGTTGGTAGCCGGTCGGTTCGACGTGGGTACTTTGTTCACTCACTCAAATTGACTGCCGTGTTGGTCGGTGGTTCAAGCCCTAGTTTGCTATCGTCCAACTCGTTTTGGGAATCATACGTTAAAAGATAAAACCTCGTTAATCCTCAGCTCGCACAAGTTTCGACTTCTGATGGTTGTCGTTCGTAGGGGTGCGACAGCTGATTAACGGAAAAACATATTTTACACAGATTTTTTAAACAGATTATCCGAATCAACTTCTGCTGAGCTATAAAAATATCAGAATAATCTGTCAATGCATCTTCCAATCAAGGTTTTCATCTGTAGTAATTCCAAGAAATTTCGTTGCGTCTACATTTTTTAAAATCGAACTATAGCAAACGCCAAACGTGATGGCGAGCGATCAAGCAGGTATAGACTCTCCCAACTGAATTTCTATTGGATTACGATAAGCCCCTTGTCGGCCAGTGTCGTACTTATAATTAGTTTTAATTAAGGTACCTAGCAAATGGAACATGACAGCTCATTAAAATGTTATATAATGATACGCTCTTGATGAATGGTTTTTTGTTATGCGATGACAGTTTTTCAGAAACAACACAAATTATTCAGCCAATGCCAAACGTCAACAGTATTCGAGAACAATATATGTCCTCTGTACAGATCATTTGTATATCTTACAAGAGCTGTGGTGGGGGTTATATTGAAAATGAATTTTGTGGGCATGGGGGCGGGCTCGCCATCACGTTTGGCGCTTGCCGTAATTGTTTGAATTTTGATTTGAGGACAAGTTTTCTGTTGAGGAAGAAAACAAATTGAATTCGTTTCATCTGAATTGAAGAATAAATTATTAAGTCCACACCAGCTGGATAAATTCTTCAGAGCAATGCTACAGTTTGATTTCAGGATGTCATAATTTTTTCTGATATTAGTTAAGATGTATGATCTGCATGCATAACGAAGAATGCTTGATCGGTCTGTTTGTCTATTCCAACCACCAATAACAAAAATAAAATTGGACCGGATTCGATTTAATTTGATATCTTTTATGTTTATGTTCTATCAAGGTTTAGCAAAAACCAACTCGTGATTGGTTGAAAATGGAGCTAGCTCATTCCAGCATCAAACAACGACTACTCCTCACACAGTTAGCGAAGTGATCATTGGGACTGAGAATCATGTACCCTAAATAGACTTGATGAGCTGAGCCGGATAAGATTTCTAACTCATTGCATAAAGCCAGCACTATCTTTAGATTCAAAAGCAGTAAGGGCATAATTCCATCAGAACAGCCGTCTAAACAGACCCTATGCGTAGTTTGAATTGTTATTTTTTCCACCGTAGTTTCCACCGTCTGGTCAGGCCCTATCCCCCAAATCCCTGATACATTCGAGAGGGCGCGCCAACATTATCAACCAATGGCCACTCCCTACACCGTGAGGTAAGTAATCATTGGGTCCGAGAATCATGTGCCCTGAGCTAGCGCAGTGAGCCAAGAATGACAGGCTTCTGCATCTGTGCGGCTAAGATTTCTGCCTTAGTACGGCAAGCCGGTATTATTATCAATATTATTATCAATAATATTACAAATTATAAAACAATTATACTTCTGAATAAACCTTGATGAGACCTTGCATTATCTTATGAAGTACCACATCCGGAGTGGAGTTGAAAAACAGCTTTAGCTGACACTTCGCCCATTAAGGTCACCTTAAAATATTATAAATACAAATTAGATTTCGTTTACCTGTGGTGATTGATAAAGTCGATAATTATTATTATTATTTACTCCTTGTTCAAAATTTTTGTGAAGATTTAACGGACAGTAGAACGGGATTGAACGTACGGGTGGAATTTTCATGTTACAGGTATCGAGAATTGATATGTTTATTGACTTTTTCATGAATCTGAGCAATTATCAAGACCAATTTCATTACATTTGACTATATTGCACTGGAAATTCCTAATCAGAAGTTTAGAATGATTCTTCCATGAAGACTAATTGCACAGATATTCGAATAATGTGAAATTACAAATTATTACATTGAAATCTGTGTGATTTCACATAAAACTATTCCCGGTTTATATTTCTGTGTTCCAATCAGTGTAACTTTACAACCTCTACTTTTTCACTATTATAGATTTCAATTAACAGTGGGTTGACTTCCACATTTTATTTGATATAATGATTTTTGGTTGGTTTAATTTTAAAAATGAACTTTTTATTCTTATCTCGTGAAGTAATTCATCCATTGTAATATACTCTATTGCAGTTTTGAATAGGGAACGAACTAACGGCGTTTCTGAGAATAAAATTGCCTCAGGTCGCTAGATAAAACTTCAAAAGGGGAGGCGCAATCTTTTATAATCCCATAACATAAAGCGCCATTTGCTAAATTGCGATAATGAACCATCCAAATTTGATAACGTCAAAGAGATATCATATTTATGGATTATATAATGTTAATGTCTAAGTTCACCCTTGTCGCATTCATGCCTCACGGGGATCAACTTAATTGGAAGGAGAATTTATTCAACCTTCGGGCAAGCTACCGAATTTCTCCCCAGAATGGGAACCTACACCGAAACGTGCTACATAGACAATAGACAACAATTTTTCAATTGGTTGGAGGTACAGGAAAAACTCAATAAATTTTTGTCTGTCAATTGGAGGAGCAAAATATAAAATCAAATTAATTATTCCATCAACACGACCACGATTTTGAAATAAGAAGTCTTTTCTTGGGAAAGAAAGTTTTTGGTTTTCTACTACTCCATCTTGATTCAAAAAACAAGGATGAGGAAATCTTCCAAGGAAAGGAAGGAAGTAATCAATTTTAAAATAAGTAACTCTATACATGGATGTGTAGATCATGCAAAGAAGTAACTTTCAGACACAAACTGAAAGAAAGTCCTCCTGAAACAGCTACTTCCATATAAACATTGAATTACACATGATCTACAAATCCATGTATAGAGTTACTTATTTTAAAATTCCTTCCTTTCCTTGGAAGATTCCCTCATCCTTATTTTTTGTATCAAGATGGAGTAGTAGAAAGCCAAAAACTTTCTTTCCCAAAAATTAATCACTCCTAAAATATAACCCCTTCAATTCAAAGTCTTTTCTCTCTTGGAAAATATTTGATAGGTTTGCATTTCTATTTATTTCAATATTTCCTGCCTTTCTTAAAGTGATAACTCCTTATGGAGTTACGTTACCGTTTGGTAACGTAACGCATAACAGCGCCAGTATGTCTTGCTTCCCTTCCTCCTCACTCTAGCACACAGCGCTAGCCGTATCTCGGACAAACGATTCTCTCGCCTGTCTTCACATGACTCAGTGTTCAGTGTGAGATCGACATATACTGTTGACAGTGAGCATATAACGTAAAAATATCTCCGCTTTTGAAAGTGATTATGAAAAATTTGATGAAACAAGCAGAAGATGATCCTCGGAACATTACAGAATCTCCTAACGAAAGGGTAGTTTAATAAAATAATATAATACGATTTATTAATAACAAGCATTCATCCTTTGTGTTGGAGTTTGTCTCAGAGGATATTACCTCATTTAACCCAAATTTAAAGAGACATCTGGAAGACAGGAGAGAACAATTAATTGCACTGAGGCGTTCTAACCGTATAAAAGAACAAACAAGAAGATAAAACGTTCAGTTTGAAAAAAGTTATGAAGATCCTGCTCTATATATATATATATATATATATATATATATATATATATATATATATATATATATATATATATATATATATATATATATATATATATATATATAAAAATTCCGTTTATGAATACTTGATATTTTGTATTCACTTTAATACTGAATTATTGTAAACAATATATATTCAAAATAGCAATAAATCTTTAAATTTACTTTCAAAAAAAGGAGACGCAACGGCTCTATGGATGCGCGTATACAGAGTAAAACATAAGTACGTTCAAATATTCAAGTGACGTATTCCTGAGACAATTTTAAGAAAATAGTCTATTATATAAACTTGAGTATTGAAATTGAATTTTTTGTTCGTTTATAAAAAATAACTTTAGCAAAAAATCTGTCATTTGCACAAAATTTGCTACCCGGGGTTTTTTGACATGTGAAATCATAATTTGGTATTGATTTCCATGTAACATCTAGAGGGCGCTGCGTACGCTGTCATTATTTATTTCAAATTTCCCTAACTTTTGTTGACAGTGAACTTTTGGTATTTTTTTACGTGAAATATTGAAGTTTAAGAATTTGCACAATATGGTCTTTGGCTTGTTCCTGAAATGAAGGGAAATGGTTGAAATTAATAAAGTAAAACAAGTATTTACTAATTTAATGAAGAAACGCCCGAAGAAGCCATTGTATGGCGAAACACGTGTTGTATTTTTGTAAAACTGTGTAAATCTCACAAAAAAGTATTTTTTTGAATACGTTTATTACTAGAATTGTTTTGACCTGACTAAGTAGCGTTAGCTAATTTGCGTAAATTTGTTTTTTAATTATTTCAACCAAGCTTTGTTAATAGGACGTGAATCTTCAGGCAACAGAGCATATTTTGATTTTGACTTCGAGCCACGTATGTCCAATTCGCAGACGAGTTATTATTACATTCTTCTCCCTTCAAGAAAAGTTATGCAATTACTCTCATGGTTTCACAGATTTCGTAAATTTTCTTATGAAGAAGTATAAATGAAATGTTATAATAATTCAGTACAATTTTTTATTTGAATCTGTTCCGCCTACACATTCTAAATTTAATATATGGCCTTCTGCAAAATTGAGTTTGACCCCTCTGGTATATACGAAGTCAATCCGAACAGCTAAATAAGAAACTAATGTACCGGGTCTGATGAATTTACTAGTTAATACCATATAAGACCTCCCGCATATAAATACTGTTAAGATTATAAAAAATATATCACGCCGCCCATGCCATACAAAGAAACTGACGCCGTAAGCTAATTATTTAGTTTTTATGCCATTCGAATTGACTTCGTATATACTATATTAATTTATTCTGATACTTATATATGCGTCGTTTATAATCATAGTCAAGTTCTTTTTTCGACTGATTCTTATTAAATCTCTGAAAATCCTAGAATTCATTCGTTTACTCTGTGAAACGAATATATTTGACGCCACAGTCACAAATATTCGGTCTTAGTGTACAATTAAAATAACCCCCCTTTGAACCTTTCCCAAAAATGCATAATTCACCTGGAGTAGAAAAAGGAAAGAAACAAGATGGTCGACTAGCTTCTGTACATGACAAAAGACGTGAAAGGAGCAAACTGCTTTGACGATTAGGCCCAAGAACTTAGGGTCGATTTTCGTCAGCCACAAAGTTGTGAACTCAACATTTTCTTGGCACTTCAACTGAAATCCCTTCTGGATTGTTCGAGTCTAGCTCGCTGGAAAGTTCTAAGATCCACGACGATTGAGGCACGTGAACTGCATTTTCAAATAGACGCTATTAAAAATAACACGACTGTGGACTGAGTTATATTTATCCTTCTGCAGTTACTTTGTATTAATGAATAAAACGCGTGAATTACTACGAAACAGTTGAATGCATTGATCAACGAGAAGGAATCAGTGTAAAATATTGAATGGATTTGAAATTGTCTATATTTCTCATCGAAAGTGAAAATGAATTTCATTAGTTTCGACTTCTATTGTCTAATATGATATGATTTGAAATCTCTGAAATAACAAATGAACATTGAAAAGAATAACTGAAAAGAAAGAAAGGGGTTATTCCTTCTTTCCAAGAAAAATCTTCCAAATCACTATAGACCAGTCGCTTTGCTTTCAGTGACACCAAAAATCATGGAGAAAGCCGTAAACCATCATATCTTCAACAGCTTGGAAGGCTTCAACATCTTGAGCGAACAACAATATGGGTTTCGGAAACAAAGATCAACAGGAGACCTTCTGTCGTATGTTACCCATCTGTATCTGTAAAGTAGGGAGGGCGAGTGTAAGCCCATATCACTAAGGCCACATGTGACCCTTTGTACATCCTCCCGAAGAGTTGTGTTCCTAGGTCATCGTCTATACTGTCCTTTCCAGGAAGGTGGACAGGTCACTGGGAGACATCTCCTTTATATCGGCAGGTGTAGGCCAAAACTCGCCGAACACACACTGTCTTATTGAGGATAACTCCTGGCACTCGCACAGGACATGCCTGACAGTCACGTCTTCCTGTTCACACATCCTGCATAGAGGTGTGTCCACTAGCCCTATATTATGGAGGTTGTTTCCTTAGTTGACAGTGACCAGTTAGAAATCCTACTGTTAGGCGTAGATTTTTCCTGGTCATCGCCAGATATTTCTTCGGCGCCAGCTTCCCAGGGTCGCTCAAGGTGATCCTGGCAAGGATGTATGTTACCCATATTTGGAATAACTCAATCGAGAAACATGGAGAGTCAAGAGCTGTTGCGCTTTGTATTTCTAAGACCTTTGACCGTGTGTGGCATGAGGGTTTGCTGGCCAAACTTTGATGCTATGGCTTGTTGGATCATTTTTGTGTGTGACTCTTCAGCTTTGTGAAATAACGTTCGCTGCAAGTGGCTGTCGATGGATATATATCTCTCGAATACTCTTACCATCAACGCTGGTGTTCCCCAGGGATCTATATTGTCTCCAACCCTCTATTGTATATCAACGAGTTATTGGAAGAAACCAAGAATCCAATATATTGCATCGCTGACTACAGCACACTTGTTTCATTCTATTTAGATTCCAGAATATCGGCGGCGGATGCACATCTTCACAGCAGGAGGTTCCATATCTTAATGAGGATCTAGAAAAAATTTCGAATTGTGGTGAAAGTAACCAGGTTCAATTCAATGTCACAGAAACCCAGGCATCGGTTTTCTTCAGAGAGATACATGTGTCCGAGCCTGATATACTTTTATATTCACTTGCTCATTTGGTGGCAAACATTTAGTGTTTCACAGACTTTAATCTATCAATTAGTGAAGTTTGATTGAACTATACCATAACTAGCGGCTCCGCTCTGGTGCAATGCTGATACTAAATATATTTTCGAAAATTTTCATTTAATTTACATTCTGTATAGACATATAGAGCAACATCGTTCTATTTCAAATGCACACTGCCGTTCAAGAAACATTGTGATATCAAAACACGAAATTGTTTTTGGTCCATTGTTTCGAAAATAATAAAAATAGTGTCACTATTAGCACAGTAACTCACAAACTTATGAGTAGAATATCATGAAATTTTAACAGCTTCCTATTGAATGTTACTACCAACGTGAGTGGGTCTATTCGATCCTCCACCGCAACCCGCAAGGGTATATTGTGGCTCACACTTATTCACACTCGACCAAATAAACCCAGCTTCTTAACGAAGCCTATTAGTTTGTATGGTGAGTGGTATTTCAGGTCAGATGGTAAGAGTACGGCTCTGTCGAACTCTAACAACCTGATTTGGTTCCCAGCGGGGCAGACACAAAGTATGTGCTCTGCTGTTTCATCATTCTCCAAACAGAATCGAGACACACTGTCTTCCGACAGTCCGAGTTTCTGCATATGACAATGACCTGTAAGAAGGCCTGTTAGACATCGTAGTTCATTCCTATTGTAGTCCAACAACTGAAGGGTGAATGAATAAACGCCTTGGAGTGACCCAATCCTGAAAGATTCTGCCAGAAGTCCATAAATCTTCTTGCCATCCAGGTGTTCAATCTTTGTTTGGCAAAGCTTAAAGCGATGCCAATGACAGGTTCCGGTCCGATGAAGCTGCTTGCAGCATCTTCCTTTGCAAGGGAGTCAGCAGCCTCATTGCCTGGCCAATATGGCCAGGAATCCAGACAATAGACAATCTGCTGAGCCTTTCTATCGAGGAGAGTCATTTTTGGCAATTTTCTAGCAATTTAGACCTAGCTCGGTAGGAGCCAAAAGCTTCCAACGCCGCTTGACTGTCTGAGAATATTTTTATTGACTTATGTATGAGGTTGGATTTATTCAATCCCTCCGCACACAATTCAGTAGCGTGAATTTCTCTGTCCTGGGCCTGCCACTGAAAACATCTGAACCGGAAGGTGTTTTCGATCCATCTGTGAACCAACAACTATCTACTCTTAATATTTTATTTTCACGGAGGATCCAGTCCTCTCTACTCGGAAACAGTACTTTATAATGCAGTTTCTAGTTGACAGTTGGAGGCATGAAGACAGAGGTCATTTCCAGAATGCTGTTACTTCCAGTGTCAACCCATAGTCTGTTGCACTCTGCATTGAATTGATTTGTGCAATTGGTAATGTGCACAACAAGTCTATATGCAGTCCATCTAGCCTCTCTCCAGATGTCCATGATTAGTACTAACTGAAAAAATGGTCAATGCAATAAGACTAGCGTCATCTTTGCGTTAGGTCCTAGTCCTTTCAGCCAAGGTAGTATAATGTGGTAGCTGTGTATGCCCCATCCATGAAGAAGGCACCCGTTCCTACTTGAAAGGCGTGCTTTTGAAGATATAGGAACTGGAAATTTTTTTCTCAAGAGAGTTCCAAAATAATCCTGAATATTCGATATAGTTTGACACTATTTCACAACATTTCGAAATATTCTGGGATATTTCGGGATAATCTGAAATACTCTGGGACATTGGAGAAAACTCCGGAACAACCCAGATCATTGTACAAATATCACGGGATTTATACGTTGTGGTAGCTCTCTAGATCCTCTACCCTCAATGAAAAAGATCCTGTTTTTACTTGAAAGACGAGATCATTTGAGAGCATTCCACAACACATTCCAAAATGCTTCAGACTACACCAGAATGCTCTGTAATGGAAACTTCAACCTCTCCATCAGTTACAACTTATTGATATTATGTACTGAAAATTCGACCAAAGAATGCATAATTTAAATAATTTGAAATATTTATTTCATGGCTGGAAAAACAATAATTGTCATCAGATAAAACATTGATTCATACAAAACTTTCCTTTATTTCGAGTACTAGCGTTTATTTTGATTCTAGCGAGACGGATAAAATTGGGTTTAGTCAAATTGATGACCCCATAAACGTGCCAAAACGAGAAAAAGATTTAATTTACAGTTTGATTTTGCTCGTAAAGTTCGTTGCGTGTTGATATTTGGAAAGTAAATATTTCGCACCATTCCCTGCGGTATACCATAAATTTATGTGCCAAGACAAATGCGGATCGTTAACGAATTTGCATGCGCTCATGATGCAGTCGACGATTCAGTTTGTTTGTGTACTAATGTTTGACGTTGCAATTGTTGAGGTCGTTCTATATTTTTCGCATCTCATCAATTCGATGAAGTTACAGTGAAACAGGAATTAAATGGTGTCATATTTGATGTAATATTATTACACTGTCTGTTTATTTGCCTCTCGAAAATATACTTTCAGTTATATTTATGTTTTAGATATCATTGTGTAACTCTATCAAAACCATACAAGTCCAGTTTATATCAATAGACGAGTACCGACTTTTTTTGCTATCTGGAAGTTTCGTTTTTCTTCCTTCCTTGCATGTCACACATTCAAATAATTTTCCTGTGCTAGTTTGTACTTGTCCTTTGTTAACGGATTATCTCATTCTTCTGAATTTAGTATTGGTTGCCTATAAACTGCTTGCCTACTGTGATTCAATGCCTCACTTTCATTAGGGACAAGATGAGCTGCCGTTGTTCATTTGTTGCAGGATACGCAGCTAAAGTCTGCGTTATTATAATAACCCTACCAGTTGCGTGTCACCTATGAAAGTATGAGTCCTCCTAAGGTGCGTGTATCATTGCCGAGAAGATGTATGACTTTGAGCCCACTTGGTGTAACTAGTGGAACCTTCAAGATACCGGGAGCTCTCTCGTCATAGAAAACCTTAACACGGTAATGCCGTGAAGGACCTCCTTTTCCCAGTTACTCATGGGACCCTTTATGAACCCTGAGTCCACAGAGGCAGAATCTTTATCAGAAGCAGAACCAAACTCTTCCTGAGCGTATCAGCAACCGGCTATTCTCAAACGATAATGATTCACCTGATATTAGGTTAGCTGACTTACAGATGCGCTCATATGGTGAAATTGCTGTAGTCAGCATAGTGGAATTTTGCAGCCTGAACATCTAACAACCTCAATATCGACCAATCAAGTGACAGTTCTTCAGTATACAATAATAGCCCCCGATGAGGATATTCCAAGAGATGGTTCACATATACGATTACACCTGGCTTCAGAATAGTTGAGGGGATCAGGAGAGCCTCTCCTGGGTGATGGGTGCAGTTATTACCCAGCAGCTATGGGAGGGCGTCTTTCTCCAGTGACATATGTAGTCGCAGACTGACTGCCGAACGGGCAGGTTTTCAATATTTTGAGAAAAATGTACCCTGATCTGTCAGTCTTGGTGGATTTTTCATTACAAGGAAATTCAGACCCTGGTAGCAGAATACACTTCGTGCCTACCTTGCCGTATTAGTTTATCAGCTTTTGACAGAGTTACCACTGTTGTCAGTTGACCTGAAATATCATTCACAAATTGGAGCTGGACTTATTTGGTCGAGTTTGTGGTGTGAACTTTAAAAAACCTTGGTTTCCTTTCGAACGAATCCTTTGTAATGGCTTCCCCGTGTATGTGTCCAGGTATGTTTTTCGAGTACTTTTTATGTTTTTTGTAGAACTCATGTCTGATTTGGTGCCGTACTAAGCATTTTGCCAGTTTTGAACTGGCTGAGGGGTAGGATAGATCACTCGTATCTGACAAACTCTATTGGGTTCATCAATACTTTGGGTGGCTGCCTGTAAGAATATTTCCCCGTATTTTGCACATTGCAACACTGCTTACTCTTCCACTTCAAAGAGGAGTGCATCTTGTTGAACGGATAATTGTATACGAACCAGGTATTTCTGCCAAACATATTATCGGCGGTTTGTCATTTACTTTTCACAATTTTCATATGTATATGTTGTAATTGAACATATCTGATGTTCGATTCCTTATATACCTCAAATGCCTGTTATACTTTGTCTAATCTTTTGTATATCAATGATTTTGTCCCTCTTTTCTCCTCCATAATATTGGAAAGAAGGGCAGATTCAAAATGATTTTCACTATTCCTTTTGTTGTGGTACTCATTCCTGAAACGAACAAAACTTTGTACCTTGCCTATCAACCGCTGTCGATTGATTTATCCTTGGGAAGTTCTTTTATCTTCTTTTCAACATTCTGAAGGTCCGTTTGATACTATGTTTTTAGAGTCAATCATCGAGATTCATTCATCATCATTCACTCATCAAGATGAATCAACGATACACGCTGCAAGTGGATAGACTGCATGCTTAGAGAAAGAATGGTTTACACGACCATCGTAGGAGAAATAGTAGTATCACAGGTAGCAAGGGGTTGGTTCCCAAGGGAGGTTTCGTCTCCACTGTTATAGAACCTTGATATCGACGAGATACTATATCTTATGGACCATAATGGAAGTAGAGTACTGGATTATGCAAACGACTTAGTCATTCTAGTTCAGATCGAATATAAATGATATGGTGATGGAACACGGGAAAAGATGAGTGGAAATGAAACCACTGACGTGAAATTGATCTATTGAAATACTTTTCCCACACCAGAACAAATATTCTGTATTTTCGACAAGTTTTGATAATCAAGGTAGCTTAATCAGATCCTACAACAAAATTAGAGCTTTTGTATACAACTGGGGGAACCATTAACTTCAATAATGAGGTTCATCAATAATCGAATGAGTATTGTTAATCAATTGTTGGTGTTGGTTATTGCTTTGTTTTGTTATTGCCATTCACTTTCGATTTACATATCTGTTAAGATATTCAATATATAACTGGTTTCTACCTGTAATTAATTATTACATAAAAGAGTAACCAAGAGCTGTTTGGAATGAGAATTATGTCGCTTTCGGGGGCATCTAAAAACTTGTACCGGTCTCAACAATTTCAAGCGTTTTACACTCATTCTGTGGAAGTTTTCTAAGCCGTTCTCTCAAAGATCTCTCTAGTCAATGAAACCAAATATGATAAACATGTTCCTTGTTCCCAGTTATTAGAGAATGTCCACTCATTCTATAAGACCCCTCTAGTCTATGAAATCAAATATGTGTAACATGTTTTTTGTTCTCAGTTATCAGAGTCCATTTAGTTTGACCAGTATACTTTTCATCCCATTCCTCACAGTTTATTTCGTGAATTCCAGACTTTTCCTTGTCCATCTTCTAGTCTTTCGGGTTATAGCCAATACTTGTTGAAGTATATAAACACTTTAGACAGGCAGTATTTGTTTGAAACAATCAGTTGGTGGGTTTTGGTTCAAATGGAAGAACTATGAATTTTAAGTCTATGTCTTCCATTTGGATGATTTTAAATTTTGTCCAATAAGATATTGTCCAACTCAGCGGTATGCACTATGCCCCACTGCATTTCTTCATGTATACTTTTGGGTAGATTCTTAGGACTTTTTGTTAAATAATTCTTGAAGTAACGTTCAATGTTGAACAAATGAAATATATACTCAGTAGTTTCAAAATGCATATTTTTTAGTTTTACTTTCACATGAACATTTATGATTGTCATTTTGTTAATCGAATATAGAGGGGCGTCTATCTTCAAATTTGAATGGAAAAAGGTATGTGAGAGATTTTTCATTCTTTTGAAAGACCTATTGATGCCATGTGTGGAATGTAACATTTTTCAAATGTCCGCCACGGCTTCTCTGGGTAGAGCGCATCTGAATCGTCCAATTTTCTATGAGTCTGGCACATAAATTAGGCTAAATTTGACCGATGGCATGGGTTATGTTGGATTTGAGGACCACTGGGTTTTTTGGCTTATTCGAGAAAACCCCACAAAAAAGTCTAACGGGTCAAATCACATGATCTCGGTGGCCAGTTCAAATCACCTCCAAGTGAGATGACCATGCCCTCAAATCGCTCGTACAGAATATCCAATGTGGCGTGAGCTTTGACACAGCTAGCGCCGTCCTGTTCAATTTAGGCTCAATCATTCAATTCAGGCTAAAAGAAGTTGGCATCGACCTATAGTGCCCACCGTTGAAGGTAATGCCTTGGCCAACGTCGTTCTCAAAGAAATATGGACCGATGATGTCGCCAGTCTAAAATCCACATCACGGGTGGAGGTTCAAGTCACGACGCGAAATTCGCCAAGGGGTCTGCGAAAGACCGAGTTCTTGTGAGCGAAGTAAAATCGACTCCTTCGGATTCTCCTGCACACTCTCACAGACGATCACACCGATCTGAAAATATCAGTGGACCAAACCAGCGAACTAGGAATCCTACCAGATGAACAGTTCGCTTTCAGATCAGAACACTCGACAGAGTTGCAAGTCCTGAGGGCAGTAGACTTTGCGACGGAAGGCTTCAACCTCAGCAATTTTCAGCGATTTTCTTAGACGTCTCCAAGGCGTTCGACAGAGTTTTGCATGGTGGACTTCTGGCCAAAATGAGCAACTTTGGCTACACGAAACAAATAGTAAGACTAATCGAGTCTTTTCTACCTGACAGGCGATGCCGCTAAAGAGTAGGACAAGAACTCTCAACCCCTGGAAGCAGGGGTGCCACAAGGTGCAGTCCTTTCGCCACACCTCTTCTCGGTATTCACAGCAGACGTGCTCGAGCCGGAGAATAACTTTAACAAGTTGGCGCTCTACGTGGACGACATAGCTCTGCTGGCGAGATCAACAAGCCAAGCGCAAGTCACTAGATATTTGCAGCAACAAATAGATAGATTAGAGGAATGGGCCAACCTGTGGAAGACCAATATAAACCCTGACAAGAGTCAGGCGATACTGTTCACCTGGGAGCGGGCACACCTGGAAGGAAACGTCACTTCCAACGGACAAGAGATTCTGTGGACCAACGAAGCTAGATACCTGGAAGTCACCCTAGACAAAAGAGTAACGATCAGGTCTCACGTACGGCAGAGAATAGGATTGGCGAGATCTGCCCGACAAAATCTATCACCAATAATAAGTCGAAGAAGCAACATGGGATTGAAAGTGAAGCTGCTGATATTGAAGACCGTACTATTACCAATAATCCTGTATTCCTGCACTGCCTGGGGCCAGTGCGCAGTGACATACAGAAGACAGATCCAGTCGTTCATGAACGCGTGCGTAAGGGCCGCCGTAAACGCTCCAAGATATGTAGCGAATAGGTACATATTCCGGTATCTAGACCTGAACATGCACTACGCATATATGAGACAACACGCAGAAGACGCGTTTGACAGAATTCGAACGCACGACAATCCAGCGCTAAGCGACCTACACAATGCACTAAACAAGGATGACCCCAGATTTCGAAAGAGAGACAAGTATAGAAGGCCAACCAAACAGAACCAACGATTACTTACGAGAGTCGCTGTTAGACGGCTCCGGTAAGTATACAAATTTTTAACAGATAAGAACCACTTCCTTTTCTGGTTCATCGAGAAACACTCGACTGTTATCTCTTTTTTAAAACAATAGTCTCCGGTTAGTTTTTGGGGACCCCATGCAAAAGATAAAACAATACATTAGATCAGAAAGTAGAAACACCTAGAGACTGACTTCCAGGTCAGATGTCAATCTTGCTGAAGTGCCCATCAGTGAGTTGAGAACAGCTTCGGAGAAGCGGGGGTGGATGGACGAGATGGGATGTTCTGCACACGGTAACCATGTGGGAAAGATTTCAACTCAGGGCACTCAACCCATGAGGGGGCATGGGGGGATCTTCCGTTTCGTTGAAGTACGGGTGTTGGTTGATCGTTTACTGAACCAATGGATTCAAATGTATCCACCACATTACGAATAGTTCTCTCGGTAGGACGATTATGAGTGAAACGCGCGGTGCGTTTCTCGTACAGAACACCTATTTCGATAAAACAATTTTATTATTTGCACGTGTTATTGAATGCTATAGCCGTCCATGGTGATTTGGCAAAACAGACTGAATGAATGATAACTAATTTGACAGATGTAGCTTCAACAAGATGGCCGTTATGAAATGTCAAAGTTGTGAAGTTCCTGTTATAAGACCCGTTAGATAGTGATGTTCCTCAAAGTTGTATCTTCCAATCTCAGTCATCTCCGGAGGATGCTAACTTGGTTCGCGAAACGAGAGACACCGAAGAATCGGTGTTTTCAATTGATTGTATCAACCAGATCCCTCTATGAAAATCAAACATATTTTTATTCACTGGGACACGAAACTGGGCTAAAACAACCAGAGCACAAATGTATAATGTATACGTGAAGGCAAATCTCCTGGTTTCGTTTCGGGAATATATTCAAAATTCAAATATTCCGACATCCTTTTACTACAGTCACACATCTCTGTTGTATTATCTTCCAGACCGTTTCCACCTGCGATGACCCCATCACCGGTGTTCTGCGACATTTTATCATGACCATTCAAAACATATCGTCCGTGCGGATAGATACTGAAGGAACATTTGTATCCTTTCGGATGGTGGTAGTGCCCCGGTTGCCATTTTATTCGGGGATGGAATTCCGGATGACACAATACGAAGGATGTTCAGGAAGGTTTACAGTGAATGATGAACTGATTTAGTGATGTGATGAGCGAAGGGATTACGTGGGATGTTTTTCGTTGAATATCATTCTTGTGAACTGAGAAATATTGCCTCTCTGAAAGCGACGAAGTTGGTAGATTTACTGAATTTACTTTCATCAACTACATTCTACAGATGAATGTGTACATGGACAATCAATTTCGTGACAGTGACAAATTGTACTGATAATGATATGAGGTGATAAGACGAGTGTTTTGTTTCGAAACTTCGAAGTACACTACTAAGGATGATAGTGCTCCACGTTAGTGAAATTTTACGTAGACGCCCTTCTACATTTACTGGGCATATTCTATAGCGTTCCTGTGAATAGCTATTTCAATTCCGTAACGATTATTATGAGTATAATATGAATAGTAACACGTGTAATGCAATAGCTCTATAAAAGTAGTTATGTAGAAAGGACACTTTTCGTTAATTTATTTCGATGTTAATGTAAAAAACTTGTTTTAAATGGGTTTTTTCTTCGAATGTGTAAGTGAAATATCCTTTTTTGCAAAGAGTATCTGTATCATGTGATCTATTGTGCATCCTCCCAAGGTTGTCCTCTTAGGTCATCGTCCATTCTTTCCTTTCCAGGAAGGTGGACAGGTCTCTGGGATACATCTCCTTCATATCGGCAGGTGTAGGCCAAGACTCGTCGAACACACACTCTCTTATTGACGATAACTCCGGACACTCGCATAAGACATGCCTGACAGTTTCATCTTCCTGTTCACACATTCTGCGTAGAGTTGTGTCCACTAGCCATATGATGGAGGTGTTTCTTTAGTTGACAGTGGTTAGTCAGAAATCCTACTGTTGAGCGTAGTTTTTTTCTGATTATCGTCAGATATTTCTTCGGCATCCTTTGATTCCATACCATCTTTTTAGGGATTGAGCAAGAGTGTGACGTTTGGCTAGTTCCGCAATTGTCGAAGTCATCAAGCCGTAGGTGTCACTGGGTCCTAAAATTCTTAGTCCAGCCGCTTCTTTGGCTGAAGAGTCGGCAATGCGATTATCTTTACTCCTGGCTTCCCTGTAACCCATCTCAGGATAATGTTATTATCTACCGAGGCTTTGACTAAATCTTGGTGGCACTCTAGTACTAGCCCTGAACTAACACGTTAACTGTTCAAGGCTAATAGTGCAGATTGTTATGTTTTTGCCAGACATTCTTTTTCTGGTTATTTCTTTTGTAGCGATTGAGATACCAGTCTATTCTGTTTGAACCACGCTGGTATTTTTCCCATTCCCTACTTAATCCTTAGGCTCAGTGATCTGGAGTAAACTCCACATCCTAAGTCTTATTTGGTGTTTGAGCCGTCTATATATAAATATGCGTATTCATTTGTAGCATCTGACTCTGTGTTTTGTTTTATTTGTATTTAGTAGGGTTTATTAAACCCAAACCTGGGTTCAATTGCATCACTGGCTGCCTGCAGCAGAGGTTGCGCAGTAAGCGCTTCTCGCCACAGGCTTAGCCTCAATTGACCCATCCCTACTTCGAGGTTTACACCCAGCCATGCGCAATCGTAACATGATCATTAACGCAACCTCCTTTACGTACAGGTCTAGAGGGGTCAGACTAGTAATAATTAATTCTATTGCCGTGGTTGGTGTTGTTCTCATGGCCCTGTGATGTTTAAGCAATCCAATCGCTGTATTTGATATAATTTTTTGATGGTCGTTACTTGCAGAACTTTTTTCCTGTTGAAAAGGACCATCTCAGTCTTCTTGGGATTGATCGATAGTGAGTGTTCCTTACACCATGTTTCTATTAATTTGAGCCCGTCCTACGCTCTATCGTATAGTGTGTTCACAAATCTGCTGGTCTGCAAGATAACTGTCATCTACATACGCAATTGTGTAGAATCCATTATTATTGAGGTGATTATTGCAAAGAGTATGGAGATGGAGAAGTGGAAAGCCAAAACGCTCTTTTTTCAAAAGTTCGCCCTTCACGTGAAAACGGACACCATCCTGAATGGGGGATTAAAACCAGTTCCAAAAATGTTCTGGGATATTCCAGGATTTTCCTGAGCTTTCCAGACAATTTTAGAATGTTCTGAGAAATTCTGGAAATGTTGTAGACTGGTTTCGAATACTCTCGAATGTTCTGGACTGTTCTAGAAATTTCTAGAAAACGAAAATTCTTGCACGCCTTTCAGGATTGCAAATAGAGGTTAGTTCATATTTTCACAATGATCTAGTATGTTCCGGGATGTTACCAAACCTCCAATATTCTCAAATATTCCACCACGTTTCGGAATGTCCCGAAATGTTCTGGAATGTTCCGAAATGTTCTGGAATGCTATGGAATGCTTTCGAATACTCTCGATGTTATGGAGTATTCCAAAACTATTTTCCAGATAATGAAACTTCCAGCCCTCACATCTTCAAGAGTATGTATTTCAGGTGAAAAGCAGTAACCTTCCTCATGAACAAGCTGATGTGAACTCAAAGATCGAGTTACTGCACATCTGGATAATGCCATCTGAAATGTTGGCAGAACGTCGACACTCGAAAACTCTGACCAGATGAACATCCCGCAAAATAAAGATAACGAAAGTATGGTAAATTTGTTGTGTCTGTTGAAACAAGGGTTTTTTCTGAATGTGCGTGTAAAGCTATGATAACTTGAAAACGGTTTCGCTTGAAACAAATATCGGGGAAAACCAAGAAAATAATATCCCAGTAAATCTTATGGGTTCATTTGTATCATATACGAGTACTTATATAATGCGTGAATTACTCAACTTGTGTAGCACAATTATTTTGAGATTTATGATCCAAAGTAAACTTCTCTGAAGAGGTGAAAATTCGTGGTACTACCTCGACACGAAGCTGACATGGAACTCTCACCTACGGAGTAGAGCAAACAAAGCACATGTGGCTTATGAGCAATGTCGGAGGACTGTGGAACGCGCATGGGGTCTTCCACCCCTTGTGGCCACCTGGATCTATACTGCAATAATGAGACCTATGTTAACGTATGGAGCCAATGCTATGGGACCGAAAATTCTACAAGCAATGGCCACCCAAAAATTAATCAAATACAGCGACTGGCTTGTTTGAGCATCACAGGAGCCATTAGACCAACACCAACCGCGCCAAGGGAATCAATTACTTGTCTGATCCCTCTGGACCTGTACGTTAATAAGGTTGCATTATTGGCCATGTTACGATTGCGCATGGCTGGTGTAAACCTCGAAGTAGTAATAGGTCAATTGAGGCTAAGCCTGTGGCGAGAAGCGCTTACTGCGTAACCTCTGCTGCAGGCAATCAATGATATAATTGAACACAGGGTTGTGTTCAATTAACCCTACAAAATACAAATGAAACAGAACACTGTGTCAGATACTACAAATGCAATACGCATATATAGAGACGGCTCAAAAACCAAACAAGGCTTAGGATGTGAAGTGTACTTCAGATTACTAAGCCTGAGGAGTGATTGGAGAATGGGAACAAATACCAGCGTGGTCCAGCGTGGCTGTTATCTCAATCGTTACAAAAGAAATAACCAGAAAAGGAATTTCTGGCAAAAATATAACAATCTGCACTGATAGCAGACAAGCACTATTAGCCTTGAACAGACAACGTGTTACCTCAGGGCTAGTACTAGAGTGCCACCAAGTTTTAGCCAAAGCCTCGGTAGATGATAGATAACATTACCCTGAGGTGGGTTGAAGGGCACGACAGGAGTAAAAGTAATCGCATTGCCGACTCTTTAGCCAAGGAAGCGGCTGCACTAAGAATTTTAGGACCATGGCACCCACGACCTGATGACTTCTACAATTGTGGAACTAGCCAAACGTCACACCCATGCTCAATCCCTAAAGAGATGGGATGAAATCAAAGGATGCAATCTTGCCAGGACCACCCTAGACGACCCTGGGAAGCTGGCGCCGAAGAAATATCTGGCGATGGCCAGGAAAAACCTACGCTTAACAGTAGGATTTCTGACTGGCCTCTGTCAACTAAGGAAACACCTCTACAATATGGAGGTGTTTCCTTAGTTGGCAGAGGCAGGATGTGTGAACAGGAAGATGAAACTGCCAGGGGTGTCCTATGCGAATGTCCGCAGTTATCGTCAATAACAGAGTGTGTGTTCGGCGAGTCTTGGCCTACACCTGCCGATATAAAGAAGATGTCTCCCAGAAACCTCTCCACCTTCCTGAAACGGACAGGATGGACGATGACCTAGGAGGACAACTCCTTGGGAGAATTTACAATGGATTACATGTGGCCCAAGTGGTGTGGGCCTACACCCACCATTCCTCCGCTACAGATACAAAGATACATGGTTCAAATAGAAATGTTTCTGCAATTTATGAAGCACTCGTAGAGATAACACTGCCAAACAAAAATGCCAAGATGCTTTATGCAATAAATCTGAAAATATGAATATTGCATTTTGTTATTTACTAGCACATGCGGTACATCTTTCACCGCATTGTATATTTTCTCATATACAAATTTTGTTTTGTTATTTCATCAGTGTTCAATTGAAATGATTTATCGAGGCTGCCCATGATGCGGATGCCTTATACAATCGGTTAAATATGAATAATAAGAAAAAAATGTGTTAGGAGAAATAATGTTCAATAGACTACACCTCATGTTCTGTTCAACTGAAAATTTTTTTCAATACTTCCATAGTACATTTCAAAACAACTCCAACCGCGTAAGATAGTGACAACTAAAACAAAATTTATTGTGGTCATGTTTATTTTTCCATAAAATTTATTGCTGTGGTTTGATCTATGATGCCTACATAAATGAACCCACATTATTCAAAATATCATACAAGAGTTATATAAATTTTGTAGGATTATTTTCGTTCCGAAATGAAGCCACTTAAATAAACATTCGAGGTAATGAAAGATACTCCCTAAATGAATGATTTTGTTTATTGAAATAGTTAATTTCCTTCTTCCTGTAAACTTTTTACAGCAAGCATAGACGTATCTATAGTTGATTTTAGAGGGTGCACCTCTAGACCGAATAATCATTCATTTGTTTAAAACATACTCTCATACAGTTTTCAATTATTTTTTTCAGTATTCAAAAGATTTGAACTTTCATAAAAATGGAAAAAAATGACAGATGTCAAAGAAAACTCAAAAGTCAGTTATGTGTATTGAATAACCTCATGAGGAAAAATTATTTTTTTAGGTTAAATCTAATGCACATTTTATTCAAGAATTTTCATTAATATTTGTTTTACACTGGAAAGTTTGGAATTTGTTATATACTGAAGAAGAAATGGGCAAAAAAGAATAATTACCATGATGTGGTCAAAATAAAGGAAACTAGTTTCAAATTCAGAAAGATATTCAGAATGATATGAATGATATTTTCGAAATTTCATTTTAACACAACAGTGTGTGTAAACACGTAATTTGAATAAATCAAGTCTCAACTGCCACTGGTGATAAACATAGTGTTTTTCTGAAACCTTGCGTCTAGTTGCGGAGTTGAAGTGATATTCGTAATTACAATTCCAACTCAATACTTACTCTTCTATTTATTACGATGCGTTACATTTTCTATGAATAAAATCTGTTTCAGTGAAAAGTTAAATCTAGGTATACTAATATTTGTAAATAAATGTAGTTATTTATTCTATTTTCTATAGGTATTGTAAATTGTCACTCTTCCTTTTTCGATTTTTAAAATTTTTCATTTCATGTACTGAAGATAATAATTCCTCTTCAAATTATTTCATAATATATATGTTATAATTTTAGGGCGAAAGCGTTATATTATACATAGTTTCTTCTCAAATACCAAATGATTCACAGGGTGTCAGTTTGAGAACTTCCCACTTTTAATATCTTCGTTCATAAATGAAATCAGGATATAAACACAATTTCATTTTCAATTGGGCTAACTTCGAGATATAAATGTTACATACTAATGTAAGAAATGTATCATTTTGTGACCAGCTTCTTCCAAAATGTTGCTGTCTGAACCATGTTCTGTATCTGTAGGAGTTAGGAATCACACGTTAAATGGTTAGACCTCATTAGTCCTTAGCTCGCACAAGTTTCTCAACTTCTGAGATTTATCGTTCGTAGAGGTGCGACAGCTGGTTAACAGAAAAACAGATATTTTCACATTCTACCTCTTGAGAGAAAAACAATTTCTCGAGTAACTCCTTTTCTTTAGTTTCCTCATTAAATTGACCTCTTTGAAGAAAATAATCTTAAACAAGAAAAGCAGTTTAGAGAATACCTTCTTCCACTTGAACCAAAATACACCAACGGATTTCACTAAATTTTCGAAAAATTTAATACGATAATGGATTTCAAATCTACTCGAACATTTCAATAAGTGTTGGGCAATTCCAAAGACAAGAGAACGGAAGAGAAAAAGTTTGGGATTTATCAAATAAGCTGTAAATAATGCGATAAAAACAATGTTGGCCAAACTTATCAAACTATGAGAGCTCATTACAAGGAACATGTTTTACATATCCGGTTTCATAGACCAGAGAAGGCAAATGTTATACAGAACGGCAGAATAAGTAAGGTAAGTTTGAAATTGTTGAGACCGTTACATTTCAAAAGGATTTTAGACCCCTTCAAAATATCCCATTCCAAACAACCCGGTGTTTACTTTCATATGTAATAAATACAGGTGGAAAAACAGATAAATATTGGGTATCAAATCGGATAGTGATGAACATTAGGAATAAAAACAATATAACACAATGAATAGTACTAGGTATTAATTCAATGTAAGGAAATGGTTCATTCAGATGCATACAAGAACATTAACTTTCTGTAAGATTTAGTTTCAATCGTCTCCTGATGATGTTTATTTGGTTAGCGAAACGGTATTTTTGTTTCGGTGTGGGAGAAGTGTTATCAATAGATTTTCATAGGAATAAAGCTATATGGAAGTTTTCCGCTCTATTCACGAACGTTGCTAAGCATTTTCAAGGTGTCTGATTTTCACTTGAGTTAAAAACTGCTTACTCTTTGATATCGCCATTCGTTCCGAAATAACCTATAACTCACTATATTGTACATTACAAAAGAGGTTTTCTATTTTATGTTATGTTAATGCATTTGTGTTCATTTGTGGCTATTTAAAAATTTCAATTGATTATATGTCATATAATTCCTTATAGGGAAAAATGTTTCTTTTATAATTCAGAAAGTATTTGTTTCGAAAGTATGATTCATGTAATTCACTGCTTATATGAAACTGGTTGTTTTGAGAGGGATTTTTCTTCCAGTTTGTGTCTGAAACTTACTTCTCTGCATGATTTACACATCTTTGTATGGAGTTAAAATTTTTGAAATTATTTGCTTTCTTCCTTTCTTTGGAAGATTATCCAATTTGTTTGTATAAAGATGAAGAAGTAGAAAGCCAAAACTTTTTTTACCTGAGGTTAATCTCTCTCAAAAATATATAATTTGAACTTGTGTTTTATTCCATTAGTCCAGAATTACCTTTCTTCATTTGTTGGTTCGAGATAAATTGTTGATCTGACAGATTTTGTAGCATGAAGACAGTTTCAGAAAATATATTAAAGACGAAAGTAATACAAATCATGAAATTATGAAACAACGAAAATTAGTTGGCGCTCCGGGGCGACTTCATTGATTCCATTGGCGCATTGGCTTTTTCAGCTGCAGAAAAATCCGGAAAAACCTGCAGCACCACATCATGTGAAGATCTTGATCTGCCAATGTTCTCTCTTTCATAAAACAAAATGCTGTCAGTTGTCAGTAATATTAGGAAGCACTAGATGATGTTCCAGGAAATCACATACGTTTTTGCTACCTCTTGAACATTTGCTACAAAGTAAACTAGCGAGGATTTTTTCAGCAAAAGATCTACGAACGCAAGACGAGATAGACTGTACGGAATCATAAAATCCAGACCGGTCAGGAGTATTGATTCTGCTATTTTTTGCTCACGAAGAGTATTCAACATGAACCCCAAGAATTCGGAGCAATCCTTTTGTTGTCCTAACGAGTATCTAGTGGACTTCAAAGACTCCAGGAAATCGCATGATGCATGAACAATTGTTTGAGTTTGTTGAATAAGTAGGAAACATTCTCGTTCTTATTCATCGTTAATGTTATTCACGTAGAAAATTATTCAATTTGATATGTTTTGCGCGGTTTCCATTATTTTCCTATCAATGAATTTGAGAATTAATTGTGAATACTCTACAGTTCAATATGATAACTGCAATACCATGTGAATTATCTGATAGGCCATGCCCTTTTTCGACACACCCAGTCGATTCTGAACTAGAACCCCAGAACTATAAACAATTTCTCCCAAACCCTGATTTATTATTATTGTTTGTTGACTAATATCTCTTTCAAGTCGCTCTTCTCGACTCACGTACGTCATCGAGAACACTTCACTTAAAATTGTAACAAAGTATGTGGGTATATCTTTTAACGAAATAAAAACATGTATACTACTAACGCACTCACAGAGGTCCATAACGAGGCGCAATGTGACAACCCCGGTCAATAAATCAAAACCACTTAGTTTTATCTGAAAAATACCACTTGAACGGTCACACAAATCTACTTTAAATTCTGACACTACATTGTACGGCTGGCATGTAGGAGAAAATGTGAAATTGATTTGAATATCTCAACGACATTCTCTGTGCCTTTTTGAACTTTATTTATTCTTCATTGCGTCAGAGGAACGTATATCAAATTAGTTCTTGCGATCTCAGCTATCCTGAACTGATGAGCCTTGATGAATGAAGAGTGTTGCATCACAAAGTAGCGGTAATATCAATAAAAAAGTTTTTCTTAATACTTCGAAAGATTTTTTCTTTTTTAAGGTACTTCAATGAGCTTTTCCGAATGTTAACATACTTTTTTTATTGATGAAAAAGATAAAAATATGATTCTTTCTGAACACAGGTTTCTATTCAAAGTGTCAATAATGTTTCGAGTGTTTATAATAAATAATAATAATAATATATACTTTAATGTCGAAAGATCAACATCTCGTAGACAAAACAATCATAAATAGTTACAGAGACCAAAAGAAAACAGTCGGTTGTAAACAACACATAATAAGTTTTTTAGATATAGGTTGAAATAATTTTCTTACATATATGAATATATAAAATTATTGATATAACATATACATACATATTCATATACATCCTAGATGAACGAATAGTCAGACACATTAACAGATAAATAAGGAAGTAGAATAAATAGAAATTTTTTTTCATTAGTTCGGACTTCCATTGTCTAATATGATATGAATTGATTTGAAATATCTGAAAGAATCTGTAAAAAATTGAAAAAGATTAGCTGAAAAATAACAGTTATATCAAGCAAAAAACCTGAAATTACAATGAAATAAAATACAAGCAACAACCAAAAAATCAAAAAGAAAATTAAACTGTTAACACAGCAAGAGCTCCACAAGGAAGGGAAGCCGCCACAACCAGTACTTGTACTTCCCTACATCAGAGTTTTGTCGGAAAGAATAAGAAGGATTGGTTCGGAGTATAATATCAGGACCTGATTCAGATCTGGGAACACTATCCGTAGCACCCTCACAAAAACCAGGCCACCAAACGTGGACTGTGATTCCAAGAATTGCATTTACCGGATATCCTGCGAGTGCGGATAATCATACATCGGTGAAACTAAGAGGCCTTCGAAAGTTCGCATTGCCGAGCCCAAGAAACACACACAACGAGGAGAAACCAGCAAATCAGGAATAGCATAGCACGTTTGGACTCATCAACATAACATCAAGTGGACTCAAGCTGAAATTATCCACAAGGAAGAACACTGGTTCAGGAGAAAATCACAGAAGCCGGATATATGTTGTCCAACAACGCATTTAGCCAAGCTAGCCTAGAGATACGCAACACATGGAAACCACTAATCAAGTGGAACACGACCAACTCCCGCCAAACGGTCATTTTCCGCTAAAACCAATGAAGCGGTGAGAGGGAAGAAGGGATAGGTGAAAGCACTCGAATGACCCATAAATAGTCAGATCTCGGAGGAAAGTCCAGCAGCCTCGATTATCGGTATATTGAAATCCTGGAGAGCAATCCAGAATAGCCAACCTGTACTATATTTATGTATATGAAATGCATTTAGAAATCATATGTATGTGTGTTTTATTAGCGCAATCACACATATCACTGTATATATCGTATTTAAATTATAAGGTCCATTTAATGCAATGATCCATTAACATCTGAAACTCTCTGTACAATTATGATTCATTAAAAATGAAAATATAATTTGATGATTCCAGCTTATGAATGAATAACGTCGAGAAGGGAGACCTCGTGTTCATTCTCTAATCAAAATTCATATGATGTTGTTCACTCCCCCTTTTTCTCAAATCTCAGTAGGCGAAGAGTCATGAATTACATCATTGCCAATGGTGAACGTTATAATCATATTTAGAATTATCCAGTCTAGCGAACTAATATATTTACAGTATGGATAATGCAATGTGTCGCCATGAAATTGTGAAGCTTTTTTATTTGATATCAAAAGGTATCGATAAAAAAATCAATTATTTCAAAGAACCCATGAGAAAAACCGAAACGATAACTTACTTTTTGATTTCAAACAAGTTATTTTTTTGTGGAGAAAATCGGATTTTATGGAACTCTCTAGGGATTCTCTCCTTCCACAATCTTTATTCAAAGGGCAAACTTCTATTAGGTTTTTTTAATATAACCGCATCAACTACAAATGTTATTAGCGGTGTAGTACATTTGAATCACATTACAATCGTATTAGATGTAGGTACTATAGTTATAGATATCAGATACTTTACTAAAATCTCAAATTTATCTGGATTCAAGGCATCACTGAGTTCTTCAGGTAGTCTTGACAATCTCTCCTCTCTGTAGTCAGGACACACTTTGATATGTTTCACATCTAACTAATTCTTCATCACAGGAAATACATCTTTTGGGGTTTTCTTTTTTCAGTAGATGCTGGTGGGAATACCTTGTGTGGCCAATCCTGAGACGGGTTAGAATTGTCTGATGTTTTCGAGAGAGTGATAGGTAATTAGTATTAGTTTTTTCCAGAGTTTTGTTTCAATGTCATGTGTCTGCCCAAAAAATTAACCAGGCATTTGCCAATGAGAGTGTTGATGAATGCACTGTTATCTAAACTTCTTTTTGGAGATTTAAGCCTCGAGGATGAGCCCCGAAGAGGTCCATCTACAGTAATCTAGGACGAGGATTTACGGAGAAGGACCCATCACAAACGGTTAGTGAGACTTCGGAAGAACTGGGCATCAGTTCCCAGCATGAAGTTTTGTATAGTTTGAAACATGTTGGAAAGGTCAAAAATCACAAAAAGTGGGTGCCTCACGATTTGAACGATTCCACCCACCTACCAAAAACAGACCATGGGTACTGCATGGTGGTCAGCGGCTGGTGCAACTCCCTATAAGTTTCTGCAACCGGACCAAACCATCCTTCCATCGCCATCCTTTCATCTATATTTTCGAACACTTCGATAACTTTCTCACCAATAGAAAAGTCGCCTATCAGGACCAGGAAAAAACGGCCTTCGTCGATTTTATCGAATCTCGAGCACACGAGACTAAATAAATCGACGTTGACTGATGCGCATTGATTTAAATAGCACTTATATTGATTGAATTGAATGAGTATTCACTGAGATATCACAGTTTGAAGTAGACTCATAAAAATGGAAAAAGTTTTTGAAACAACCTAATAGTCCACCTGTAAATTAAATGTATTTCTTACAAAAAGCTCCTATTCATCAGTAATTTGTCGTATTTTATAATTTTGCACTTTGAAAAGTACTGAGAATTGCATAAATATTTAGTTTAGCAACCAAAACGTTAAGATAAGTATCTGTGCAATTCTTAATTTTTTTTTAACTAAAATTATTGAAAACTACAAATTACTGATACATTGACATTACGCATTAACTTATCAGGAAGTTTGCATTTCCTACATCTGTATAAAGTTCTCCCCTACAATTTTTTTGAGATTATTATTAATGTATTAACTTACACACAACGAAATGTGTGTAAGTTAATACATTAACCAATGTAATAACTTATACACAATGAAATGTGTGTAAGTTGATACATTAACCCAACGAGGATACCAGTTTCACTATTTTCCGGGTTTAAAGGCCGCAGATTTTTGGATTTTTTTCCTGACGTTTCGCTGCCGCGAGTGGCTAGATTCTTCAGAGGTTTATGCATCCTGAGTTATCTCCGATGGGCCACACTGGCCTGGAAGGCAATGAGGCTGCTGACTCCCCTGTAAAGAGGGGTGCTGCGAATAGCTTTATCGGACCAGAACCTGTCATTGGCATTGCTTTAAGTTTTGCTGGATGACAAGAAGATTTACAGATATCTAGCAAAGTCTTCCAGGATTGAACTTTAAATGTTCAAACCAGTCTCGGATATACCTACACAGTAGGTTGAATGGACTGACGCCTATCAGAAAACAACTACTCCACTGGCTAATACCATGAAGGGCGTTGGATTATATCGGACAGGCGTCAATGTAGGAATCTTCACAGAAAATTTCCTGCATCCATTCAACCTACTGTGTAAGTATATCCGAGACTGGCTTTAACATTTAAAGTTCATTTCTTTAGATTTGTTTACTGCCTGTCTCCAAGCATAGTCCACTGATGAATAAGAAATTTTTTCTTTCTTTTCCAGAGGAATCGGGCAAATTTCGGATATGCAGTTGGTTGTACTTCGTCCACTAGATGGAGTGACATTTTTGTTGTTCGCTCCAACTTCGGTCTAGGAATGAAGTACTCTGAAAGAATTTCGATTTTCAATTATGGAATTTCATTGACTTTAGGTCGATAATACCACAGAAATTTTCTGTGGTATTAGCCAGTAGAGTTGTTGTTTTCTGATAGGTGTCAGTCCACTCAACCTACTGTGTAGGTATATCCGAGACTGGCTTGAACATTTAAAGTTAATTTCTTTAGAGTTTGTTTATTGCCTGTCTTTGAGCATAACCCACTGTCTAATAAGAAAGTTATTTGGTCGAGTTTGAATAGAAGAGAGCCACAATAAACCCTTGCGGGCCGCGGTGGAAGGTCGAATAAACCCACTCACTTTTGATCCAACCTAACCTTATATATCTCCGATGACTGGATATTACGGCCGCGTAATATAAATACGTTTCAGGCAGCCGGAATAACCAGTCATCGGAGATAACTTGGGATTTATAATCCTCTGAAGAAGCTGAGAATGTTTTATGTTGTTTGAGGATACAACATGAATATGAATTTAAAAAATAATAAATCGCATTGGTCGATATCTCATGAAGAACCATAGTTCTAAAATTCGACCTGAAGTAATAATATAAATGTCAATTAGAATTGTTTAGGAAGTCGTATGTAGATTTAACAGCATTGATGAACTAATGTCACAAAGGGAGATAGCAAGCGCGGTAGTTGTTACAAAAAAGGTAATTTCCAAACATATTGAATGCATTCAGGAACGAAAACTCTCAAGAACAGACCAAGACGAAGTCGGAAAAAAGTAGTTACTAATTGTTAGTACTGTTTTATGTGCCAAGTGGCTAGGATAATTCAGTTGACTGTTCTAAATTGAAACAATTACTTCCGTGAGCCACAAGTGTAAGCGTCTCAATCAAAACAATCGGGAAGTGACTTCATTCAAATCATTTATATAGCAGAAGACTGCCAGAGCAATCATGACAAAACAAAACTGACCACTCTTACGAAGGCAGAAAACTCAAATCTATAGCATTTTCAACATAATAAACAAGGGTGATTTAGGTTGGTTTCCGGTTTTTCTGTGGTCTCTTTTGGTTACAATCTCTAAACGTTTTAACTGTAACTGCGGCAGTTATCTTGAGTGGCGTGGTCGAGATACTTTTCTTGACGTACTAATGAGAGTTGATATGTCAAGACAATTAATTGTAACCAAAGAGACCACGGCAAAACCAGGAAACCAACCAAAACATTGACGCCAGCCGTGAAACCCTACATTTCTATATAAACAAGGGTTTCTACGACGCGACGATCCATTGCAAAGCTAAGCTTCTATATCGACTCCCCGACTCTCCCTGTAACTATCACTGCATGGCAACTAGAGTAACCAGAATGAAAAAAAAACAAAACATTCGTGATTCAATACCATACAAGGCTATTTCGACCTGTCTCAGGTCTCATTAGTGATGCTAGGTTGGACCACGAATGCACTGTTCAACTGTCCTTAAGATGGACAGGAACTAGTGAGAATTCAATTTCTCTGCAACGTTCATTGAAAATTAAATGGAATTGGCAACATTTCGTGTTTTCAGATGAAACTAAAAATAGCTTTACATCAGATGACGAATTCGGGTTTTTTTTAACTCCAGGGAAGCAAAATCTATATTCATAAATGGGAAAGTCACTCACTCAACACTCACTAATTCATCTCTGTTTATCTATACTGGTGAGTCCTAGGAAACTAAAATTTGGTATATAGGTGGTTCTTAGGTCTTAGATGCGCATTAGGAAGGGATTTTCAAATATTCCAACTGGGGTGAAGTTTGTTTCTCCGTACCGCTATATTTTCGGTGCCAGAATTTTGGATGTACATTTTTTATGTTGTAGATGTGCAATAAGAGAAGATTTCAAATATCACATCTGGGAAGCCCCCTGTGGTGATAAAAGGGGCGCGTTTACATATGAAAATTACCTTTTCATCACTATTTCTTCGATACGCTATATTTTCGGAGACTGAAATTTTGTATGTAGGTTTGTTTTATATTGTAGATGTGCAATAAAGAAAGATTTTCAAATATTACACCTGGGGCGCCCCCTGTAGGGGTAAATAGGGCGCGTTTACATATGAAAATTACCTTTTCATCACTATTTTTTCGATACGCTATACTTTTGGAGACTAAAATTTTGTATGTAGGTTCGTTTCATGTTGTAGATGTGCAATAAGTATGGATTTTCAAATATTACAACTGGGAAGCCCCTCGGGAAGGCGAAGGGGGAGCGCTAACATATGAAAATTACCTTTTCATCACTATTTCTCCGTACCTCTATATTTTCGGAGACTGAAATTTTGTATGTAGGTTCGTTTTATGTTGTAGATCTGTATAGAGAAAGGATTTTTGAATATTCCTACTGGGGCTCTAGCTGCGGCTTAGAAAGGTGCGTTCGTAAAACAAAATTTTCATTTTATCACTATTTATCTATGCCCTTAAATTTGTTTCAGCATTGCACCCGTGCGGAGCCGGGGCGGCTCGCTAGTAGAAATGATAATATTATGGGGACATCATTATGTTGGGAGCAAATATTCTTTTGGTTTTTTCTGTCGCTAATGCTGAAGTATTTTCAGAGATTTACCAAATTGACATTTTGGCTACAGATTGTAAACGTAGTAGTGTTCGAATCCTTTTGGGTAGTAACGGCATGTACTAGATAAGTCTGTATTCGAAATATTCATTTTGGATTTTAGGTTTATAGGTATTTAAAAAAATATTTCGTAAAATCATTTTTCATTTCTCATTTGTATTAGTTGTTTAGTTCGTTCTGAACAATGTTAAAATTTCAATAAAAATTCCACACCTGTAATTTGGAATCAATCAAAATACGTCATCTTGACAAATCACCATGGCAAAGGAGGTATTGTAGTGGACACTTTTTTCTAGTGGAATACCCAACAGCGAATTAAACTGGAAATATATAATAATTTATAATAACAGACAATTTTGACAGATTGGTTTCTTTTTGTTCACATGATATTTAGTTTTGATACATTTTAATTACAAAGCTAAGATGTTTCTATATTCTTCAGACACCTCCTCTCTTCTTAATGGCAAAAATGCAGGACTTTAAATGTTTTCAATTAAGTGTATATGTCTAATAAAAGGTTTGTTCTGGTTCTAACATCCCAAAACGTTTGGAAACTGCGCAAGACATGGTGCGTACAAACACAAAATCTCAAACAGTCCGAAATAGTCTCGGACATTTGTTTAAACCAGAACGCTTCTCAGGAGACCACTGTGCCACCTATCGTATATATAAAGAGATGAAGACGAGAAAATACTATTAATCATGTCCACTTTGTTATGTTGCGTATACCTCAGTACAAATGTTATCTACCCTCAATCATCAATTTTTCAAATCAAATAAATAAAAAAACATCCTAGCAAATAGCCCAAACAAATTTCCACATGAATACGCATGAGCAACGGGAACAGTTCTCAACAGTTCAGCCTCGAGAGCAAGAACGATTCGGGACGGTTCAAAACAGTTCAGGATCATTTCGCAGTCAAAACCAGGACAGAGGATTCATCAGTCTGAAATCATCCTCAATAAACCAGAACGATCTATATCAACTGCGCATGATCCTGACGTCCTAGAACCTGAATTTCGCAGAACCAGGACAAACCTAAAAATATATATAATATTTAGACACTAATTCATTCACCTTTTTCCCATTCAGTACTTTCAATTCTGCGTAGTTCAGATGCAAATATTCTCGATCAATTCGGAACAAATTTTTTTCTTCAAGTTGGAGCCACAATCCTCTATTAATGCGAGTAAATAAGTCATGGTACGATGATTGATCATTACATCAGAAAATTTCATGCATATTTTGCATGAAATCGATTCATTTTTTAAACAAAGAATTTTGTTAGTTTTACTGTCTGTGCAATATTCTTTATTACAACAAAACATGAGTTTATTGATGTTTTCAACTGTCAAAATACAATAATCACAGCCTCCTAAGATTGATGCTTGCTGACGCTGGTTATGAATTCCATACCATTAAAGCGCGCAAAAAAGAACAATTTTCTACTACTTGTAGTTGCTCAAAAGTTATGTAAAATTGAAGAATATACTATTTTCTATCTTGAAATGGTATTCCCATGCAACTACAATGAGTAGAAATTACTTAGTTACCATGGCAACTCAACAATCAAGTCTACCACACATTTTATGTTTCGCTGGTGACTTGATGAAGAAAATAATTGGCATTTTTGAGGATGGGAAAATGAATTTTAAAAATATTTGATTTTCCACCACAGTTAGGTGTAGAATTTTCTTACTCAGTACCACGCGAGGCCAAATTACTATCCGGAAATGTTTTGACCTCTAGTGGTATTACTAGCGAAAATTTCATTGAATGGTCATTCATTTTCATTTGGTATGATCACTGAAAACTAAAACCATAGAATAACGATGAGATTGAAACCTTTGGTGTGAAAGTTGAATAACTTTTTTCGAGATCAATTGCCCTAACACCAAACTGATATTTTTGCACTCGACGCGCGTTTCGCCAACAAAGTTAGCATCCTCAGGAGAAGAAAATTGATACCTAGTCTAGTCTGGTTAGTCCTTATATACTAAAATTTGTTACCTGAGGTTGTATATCTGAAGTCCAATATGGAATTTCTCGGTAATTAACTACCTGCAAGTTCTTAGTAATTATTCTCTTCCTAACAGAAGATTAAAAAGTTAATCCAGAATTGGTGAAAACAATCTGAAACTGATTAAGCATGTGCATGACACCAGGCTACTCGATGCATGTGAGAGTCTGGAAATAGCAAAATGTAAAAACAGCATGAATGGCGATAAGGGACCCATCCCGTTTAGCACGCTTTTTAATCTTCTGTTAGGAAGATAATAATTACTAAGAACTTGCAGGTAGTTAATTACCGAGAAATTCCATGTTGGACTTCAGGTGTACAACCTCAGGTAACAAATTTTAGTATATAAGGATTAACCAGACTAGACTAGGTATCAATTTTCTTCTCCTGAGGATGCTAACTTTGTTGGCGAAACGCGCGTCGAGTGCAAAAATATCAGTTTGGTGTTAGGACAATTGATCTCGAAAAAAGTTATTAAAACCATAGAGAACAAATTGTAAAAATAGCGAATACCTACCTGTGTCTACATTTGCAAATGATCTGACATAATCAACTTCAACCTCTATGAAGTACCTACATGAAGATTCTATCAATAACTTTTGAAATGTCAATTCGATACATCCCCCTAATTGTATACCGGGTGTCCCACATTTTATGTGACAGGCAATATCTGGTTTGTTGAAGGAGATAAACAAAAATGTTTCATACAAAAGTTTTAGGAGTTCATGAGAGCTATATTTTGATATAATTTTTAAATATACAGGGTGTTTGGTGTAGGTGCTACATACCAAAATTCCATTTTTTTAAATAGAACGCCCTGTATATCATTACATATTCAGATGCTACGTTAAATTCTGATATCATTTCATGTTTGGTTTTTGAAATTCGGTTACGGCGTTGTTGAGTAAAGTCTTGAGAAGAACGACTATTATTTTTAAAAATATCTCATACAATTATTCTCTCTGCATCAGATCACATGAAAATTAGTCAAAATTTTGGGTGTTCGAAGTAATGGTTTCAATTTTGAGTTGTGGAATTCAGTCAGGAATCATTTTGAATATAAAACAATTGCGAAATTGAAAGAGGTGTATTCGAAAACAAATCTTTAATTAATAACAATGTAAATAATATAACTTGATAAATCATTTCATAAGAATGGTAGGTACCTAGAAATAAGTCATAAAAATTGTTCAAAGTGATGCCCATTAGATATTATACAGGCTTCGAAACGTCGAATCACTTCTCTCGTACAAGTCGCTCTTATAATATCAGGCGTAATATCACTGCACGCTAGTCGGATTTTCATTTTCAGATCATCCACATTCAAAGGGGGAGTAGTGAAAACAATATCTTTTAAATAACCCTATAGGAAAAAATCAAGCGGTGATAAATCTGGGGAACGAGCCGGCCACCGAATTGGACCCTTATTACCAATCCATCTATTTGGGTACGTTCTATCCAGATATTCAGTAACAACCTGTGAATTGTGAGGAGGAGCACCATCTTGTTGCCACCAAATTCCTTGTCGTTCTGCTATGGGAATATCTTCCATCAACTGGATCAAATCATTTTCTAGAAAATGTAAATATCGCAATCCATTGAGATTTTCATTGAAAAAGTAAGGTCCTATGATGCGGCCATTGAACAATCCACACCATACATTAATACCCCAAGTAGTTTGAAAATTACTTTCGCGGACCCAGTGGGAATTTTCTTGAGACCAATAGTGACTGTTATGTCGATTCACAACTCCATTATTGTGGAATCGCGATTCATCGCTCCACAAAATTTGACTGAATATGTTAGGACTTTCATGTAATATTACCTGAATACAAGCAATGAATTCAAGTCGTCGTTCAAAGTCCGTGGGTTTCAAACCTTGTACCAACTGAATTTTGAATGGGTGGTATTTATTTTCTTTCAGAATTCTCTGTATATTAGATTTACTCACACCGACTTCTTCTGCAAGAGTACGGATAGAAACATGTGGATGAATAATAATATAAGCCAACACATTGATCTCTAAATCTTCAGTTCTAACAGATCTCGTATGATGACGATGCTTTATAGTAGAAGGAAATGACCCAGTTCGCAATTTTTCTACAACTCTCGAAAAAGTCATTCGTGACGGAATGGGTCTGTCTGGAAAACGTTCTTGGTATAGACGTTGTGCTTGACGGCAGTTTTTCTGACATTCCCCAAAAATTAATAACATATCAATGCAATCACTTGGATTAAACGCGAAAGGCATACTGGAGTTTTCGCACAAAGAACACATTCAACTGATATCGATATCGTATCGTAGAGGTGAGAATAATGGTTTGTATTCAGTAGTAGTCTAGTTCAATTTAATAAAAGATATAGACTGGATTCGTGTACGAGTAAATAAGTTTTTTTAAAACTTTATATTTAAGGAAAAGTGCAATAAGTCAACAATGCCGTAACCGAATTTCAAAAACCAAACATGAAATGATATCAGAATTTAACGTAGCATCTGAATATGTAATGATATACAGGGCATTCTATTTTAAAAAATGGAATTTTGGTCTGTAGCACCTACACCAAACACCCTGTATATTTAAAAATTATATCAAAATATAGCTCTCATGAACTCCTAAAACTTTTGTATGAAACATTTTTGTTTATCTCCTTCAACAAACCAGATATTGCCTGTCACATAAAATGTGGGACACCCGGTATATTGGTGAAATTTCGACTAATGATTTTTTCAATAATCCGGTAGCTTTTTCACTGTGTTGTAACTCACGTATTGAATAACTCTTATGTTACCATTCATATTCAAGAAATTCCCATAAACATCACCATTTGGTGCCCTCATACCGTACAGCTGAATATGAAATAAACGACAAAAATAATTCAACAAACCCGACACCACAAATTTATTCTGTTGTCGTTTTACGCCGGACACGCAACGTCTTCGTGTCGCGCACGCCACTGTATATCACAGAGGGCGCTGCACTCGGACGGGTTGTGCCTATGTTTTATGTAAAGGAGTCCCATAAATAAGGTCCACTTTAAATCATGCTCGGCTCTGGGCAACAGAGCTACATCTTTAAACACGGCACCTCTCTCAGGTGGTCGGAGGATGGGCACACGGAGTCCATGATGGAGATCGGGAACAGTGTTGCCAACTATTTTGACACCGTTCTATGCCAGGCTCGTAGAGATGTAATTGTTCGTAGATTGAGAGGAAATAATAATGGCCCTCGGGGTAATTGATAGTGGGAGGCACTAAAAAAAGAAATGTTCATTTAATTGAAATAGACTTTGTTCAATACGGAACCACATATATTTTTTAAGACTTTTATACACATAAAAGTGGTAAAAAGTTTCAATTCTCTTTTCTTTATTATGATCTTCTATCAAGTAGGACGGCTACATCCATCAATTTACATATTTTTTCATTTGTTTCCTATGAACTCCGAATTAAAAACTCGAAATTTCGATTTTGATCTCAAAATTTTGACTTTGGAACCAAAAATTTCGAAATTACGAGTAAAAATTTCGACATAATTCTCAAAGTTTCGAGATTAAAGACGAAACTTTTGAGTTCAAAGTCAAAATTTCGAGATTGAAGCCAAAGTTTCGAGTGTAAAGTTAAAATTTTGAGATTAAAATCGTAATTTCGGATTTGAAACAAATTTAAAAATACTCATTTCATTAAACTCTCTAAATATGCGATTTATCCACTGAAAAAAATTAAAGGCAACAGAGAAAAATCTGACAAACCATGGATAAACAGAGAAATAAAGGAATTACATCAAATAGTATGTGATCTTTCTAAGTTAGCCAGGAATACTACAAATGAAATTATAAAAAGTACATATAAAAAACTCAAATATATTTATGAAGCACTAATTAAAAAAACTAAAGCAGAATAAAACAACAAAAGAATTTTGAATTCAAACAATATAAATAAGGAAAGCTAGAAAATCGTTAATGAAATCAGGAATAACTCAAAAAAATTTAATAATAAACAACAAACTTGAGCTTATGTACTTATTACAGGTAAGTCTAGAATTGTTAATCACTTCAATGAATTTTTCCTGGGAATTGAAAAAGTCAACCCCAATATTGATGAACTTAAGTTATCCCCCCTTTCCAATATTTCATTATTTCTCTATCCTACAACCTATATTGAAGTGCAAGATATAATTATGAAAACGACAAACACACCAACACCTGGAATAGATGAAATTCATAGTAAAGCTTTAAGAACTGTGACATAATTTGCTATCCTATATCGCACATAATAGATATATCATTCATAGAAAGAATATATCCGGAAGCAGCACTTAAAATGTCGAAGTCGACATTTTATATGAAAATAAAGGCCCTAAAACTAAAGTGGCTAACTACCGAAATGTTTGCTTACACAAGTTGCAAAAATCATCAATTATAGTTATTATCTGAGATTGGTGAATTTCATCGAGTTCCACAAACTTATTCCAAATTGCCAACATGGCTTTAGGCAGCAAAGATCAACTTCAACAGCAATAAATGAACTTTGCAGTAGCATTTATTCAAGTCTCAATAACTAGCAAACTCCAGTTGGCTTATTTTTTCATTAAACTAGAGCATTCGATACGGTGAACCAGAGCTTACTCCTGGAAAAACTGCTCAGAATTGGAATCAGGGGTGTTGCCAATGACAGGGTTGCCTCATATATAAAAAATAGATAATAGTGTTAATGATTGATTCGATCTGCTTTTGTTACAATGGGAGTTCTGCAGGGTTCAACTCTGGCTCCAATTCTTTTTATACTCTTCATGAGTGATATAGAAAATTCAAATATGTCACAACAAAAAACAATAATCTATGCAAAAGACACAACTCAAATGGTGGCAAATGCGGTATAACATGAATTTTCCAAGTGGTGTAAAAATAATGGGTTGACAGTCAATGTCATTTTTGAATACTGTTTTAAAAATCTATCTTGAATCACCTCTATTGTTACACTGGCTAAATTTCTTATTTATTTTTTCCTTACACCATTTCCATGTATCTTTTGAAATTCCGCAGCTGATGTTTGCATTTTAGACATAAATTGGAGTCACTGATACCATGCCTTACAGTTTTTACACCCACCGCATATATTTCGTTTATCGCTTTGTATACAACGGATCTCCATTTTGATGAATTATTACGGTTTCCAAGGACTTTCCATACCCTACTCCAATTTATATTTGTAATTTTCCTTTATATTAAAGGTTTGATTATAACTTTTTTGGAATAATTTTGATTACAATATTTTTGTCCCATACCCAGTTAGCTTCTTGAATAAATTCATGATATTTCTTAAGAGAATTTTGTATTTGTGTATTTCAATGATATCTCACACACTCTTTGTTTCAATCAAATTTGAAGATAGGAAGCACTTAATTGTAGACCTCATAGTTGTTATCGATGCCAAAGACGCCAAAAAACAAAGAACTAATCAATTCGTCTTATTTTTCCATGCATTGAATGTAACAAACTGTAAGTGGTTGTTATACGTACTTCATAGTTATATTAAGTGGTTATAAAACTATCGTAATTTGTTCGAATGAAATTAAATTAGATTTGTCTAATTTATTCCATACGGTTCAACTCAACGCACGCCTCTGCGTGTGCCGAAATTCCTTCACGGTTGGCAACACTGATCGAGACTATCCTTTGGATACCTTTACATTATGCTTATTGCGCCGAGACCATTGTTTTAATGTCTTTATTCCGATTTTTATTTATTGGACCTATTACACAGATCATTTCCTTTCAAACCACACCTATTATTCTTTGGATTAGTAGTTCGACTGCGGTAAATTATGAAAATGAAGGGGCTTTCTCGTTTGAGATGATGAATAGCTAGTTAAATCAAAAAATAACAATGATTTGAGATATTCACTAGATTCTGGACTCATTGAGATTTGTAGAAAAGATGTACAATGTTTATTGACCTTACGATGTTGAACGAGGGATTGAATTTTCGGTGTACCAACATAATGACTGAATTGAAAAAAATGTGACCCGACCGGGATTCGAACTCGACTTTCCTATTCTATAGACAGGCAGATTACCAACTACACTATCGGAGCCACCAAGCACAATGAAGCATCTCGTTGTGAACTGAAGGGGTTATATTTTTAGGAGTGATTAATTTTTGGGAAAGAGAGCCCTCCTGAAGCAGCTACTTTCATATAAACATTGAATTACACGAAAAATGTCTACCAGTGAGGATGACAGTGTTCCATGTAAGTGCAATTTGTTACCATTCATTTAAAGTAGAACTCCTGTGAATGATATCTGAATTTTATTCCATAAAGAATGTTTGGAATACAAACTGAGTAGAGAAAAGTATCTTATAATTCAGTGTTCATGTAAAAGTAGGTATTTGTTTCGAAAGATTTTTTTTCTTTCGTGTAATTCAATGTTTATATGAAAGTAGTTGTTTCAGGAGGGCTCTCTTCCAGTTTGTGTCTGAAAGTTGCTTCTTTGCATGATCTACACATCCATGTATACTTATTTTCAAATTGATTACTTCCTTCCTTTCTTTGGAAGATTCCCACATTTTTTGTATCATCTCGTTGTGTTACTGGATGGGAAATTAAATTTGTTAATGTGACGAACTCAAACACTAAACTCCGTGCATCCGTGCATTATAATTTTGTATTTGACGTTGCTGATGTTTCATAGGAAACCCATGGCAATAAATATATTATAATTTTCTTTTCACCGTAGTGTGCGCTGGTCAGGCCCTATTTCCCGAAGCCCCGATACATTCGGGAGAAGGCGCCAGCATTATCAACCAATGACCACTCCCCACACCGTGGGGTAAGTGATCATTGGGTACGAGAATCATGTGCCCTGAGCAAGCGCAGTGAGCCAAGAATGACAGACTTCTGCATCTGTGCGACTAAGATTTCTGCCTTAGTGCGGCAAGCTGGTATGATTTTAAGATTCGAGAGTAGAGAGGACAACATTCCACCAAGGACTCCAATAATCAGAACAACCATCTTGACAGAGTGATCTGGATAGCGTCTGCGGAGTTTGAAGAGAAAATCTCAATATTTTATCCGTTTTTCCTCCTCTTTTCTGACGATATTCGTCTCGCCAGGAGCTGAAAACTCCACGACAAATATCGTTTTGCTCTGGTGGTCGAGAAGGACTACATCAGGCTCATTAGCTTGTGTAAGCCTGAGGATGGGGAACGAATAGTTCCAATAAATTCGGCACTTCTCTTTTCCCACAACGGATTCAATATCCCCCGGAGCGTAGGGCAACACCGGTGTCTCGTCAATACCGTAAGAGTGCGGTAGATGGTAATATAGCATTCTTAGGGCCGCGTTATGTCGATGGATATAGGCCAGGATGGTATTGAAGACACCATCCTGGCAAGCCATGATGAACCCCTCAGTTTCCGACTCCACAGCCCACTCGACATGAGAAAAGCGAACGTCAGGCGCTTTGATAAGCCAAGGTCTCCAATGTTATTGAAGAAGACCCCATGCATTATTATTATTATTATAATTGGTTCTGAACTTTCTAAGTGTTAATAATGAAAAAGACTTTCAGATGTGTTTTTATATATATAAAAGTGTGAACATGTAAAATGTTGAATAATAAATATCCAGATAAAAAATATAAACTTTCAGGATTTCAAAATACTCGAATAAACCGATATACAGGTACTAAGTGCACTCAGGATAACATTATGAATATTTAAAATTACTTTCAATTTTCAATTATTGACCGTATATAATGACGAGGCGATTGTTTTACAAATAGTTTTGAATCTTTTTTGAATCTGAATACTGACGTTTCGTTTTGCAGGAAGGAGATTAAATACTTCTGGTGCTAAATATTGGCGTATTAACTTCGAAGCGAAAGGTACTAAATAATCATTTTTTTGTCGCGTAGTATAGGTATGAGAAGGTTTAATAAGTTTGGTCTTATTGAAGAGCTAAGTTGTATCGATGTGGTAAAAGAATATTTGTCTGATATCAAAAATCTCAGACTTTTCATAGAGAGCATCACTCGCCTATTTGTTGTTTTTGAATAGCTATACAATTCTGAGTCGTCGGCAATTTGTTAAACTTTGAGTCCAACTGATAACGTATTACCTAATTACATTACTTAATTATATTAATTATCTCATGTCGCTATCTAACCAGGGACCTAAGTTTTTGCATCCCACGGCAATAGACAGTGATTCACCCAGTAGATTAATATCGGCTCCTCTTTTTGCAAGTTCCCGTTAAGTTTTTAGACCAACCAACATTAACTTGGACTTGGAAGCGTTCAAAGAGGAGGATTCACGGCAGAAAATAGTTGTGAATATTAAAAATTTGATAATATTTTCTTTTGATTTATGAAGTAAATGTAACGACAAAGAGACGATATAAAAATTAACGAAAAAACAGGGCTTTATTAGGTCCACTTATAAGCACATTATTAATTTTCAGCCTAGTCAAAACCATAATATAATTGTAATATTTCACATTATCCTCTATAAATGCTTTTTTCACAGAACCGAAAATTTATGTGTTCAGGGTTACATATCCAAAATGGCACCTGCTTTTATAGGTTATTTTATCATTCTCGTCGGTTACTTCGGTTCGAATACAGATTATCAACATTTTTTACCTGAGCGCTGTCCTTGTGAATAACCACCATCATAGTAGTAATCAAGAAGGAATGTACAAAAAAACTCGTTTTTTGAGTTGGGGAACTAAGCATATGCATCGTTGTAATAACTTGGATACACGGCCAGTGCTTTTGTAAATGAAAATTTAACAAGAAATTTAGGAAACCATGGGTTTGTGTTGATCTGCAGTGTGGTTAAAAAAATTTAGTTTTTTTTATCTAATTAACGATAAAAATTCCAATATCGTCAAATTAGACAAGCTTCAAACAGCAGAAAGCAAGAAAAATATCAAGTTTGTTAAAGAAATTGTATTCAGAAAAGTTGTTTAGAATCAAGGAGAGGATCCAATAGAAACATTTTTGCAAAATTTTAATACCCCCGTGATAATTTTTTTAGTATTCTGATTCAGTCATATTCCAAGTAAAATACTCAAATCAAAGAGTCGAACAAAACTAATTATAATAACGATATTTGAAGAATCAATAAAACAAAGTACATAACGACAACAAAAGACTGAAAATATGAAGGTTTATATTACAGTAGCCCTTAATTCTTTCATCATTTCGTATTACTCAGTATATATAGTGAAAATATTGAAACTAAACATTTATGGTACGTAAATGAAATGAAATATTAATTTTACATAGTTCTAATAATAATGATCATTCCGAAGCATAAAAAGAATTATAGTAATTGTGAGAATGAATAAATAACTATAATAGATATAATTATTTATTGATAATATGCTCCAAGTTGGTGAATTCATAATGAAGATATAATATACCAAGGTATATATCAATTTATGATATATACATATTTTATGATAAAATGTTATATAATCTTTTTTGTTCACCAATAAATTATCCACAAAATGAGTTTGGTGCTTTTTGTTGTAGATGTAACTCTAAATTTGTAATCAAGTAATGAGATAATAAGTAATATACTAAAACGGTTTCAAGTCCAGTGGGCTCAATCTACAATAGTACACTGGAATAATACTTTTCAGTTTGTTTTTATTTACATGCATTACAGAACGACTTAATGTTTTGTCCTCTCCTACAATTGAACATGAATTTGAAAAATAACTTTTCAGTAATCTCAATTTTAGTATAACCATTGTCACTAAGCCCGTGTTAGTCGACTTCTGAGATTTGTCGTTCATAGGGGAGTGACAACTGTTTACGGATAAACAGATTTCAAAAGATATTAAATCATGACAGTATTCCCAAACTGCTGAACATGTCAGTTAGTCGTCCTGTTATCCAGAATGGACAAAAACCATCTTCAAGGAAATGTTTCCCAGCCAAATGATGTAGAGAAACGACCTGAAGAAAACGTCTTTAATACTTTACATCCATAATGACTTCAAACGATACATTGTTATGGAATATAACTGTATGAAATTATGAACTGACAGCTGAAATTTTTGAAAGCTGTGACTTCTAGAGATTTCCATAGAGAACTTTATGGTGAATGATAAAAGTTATATTTCATGACTTCATAGTTTTCCTATATTTCAGTTGCGGTATCATATACCTATTTTATAAATATAATTCATATTTAAAGAAGAAGATGATAATTTACGTAACAAGTCCGGACAATACCGTGTTTTGAACAAGTAGATAAAACTCTGGAAGTTTGCGAGTCCAAAACCGTGTAAAATAACAGAATAAGGAGACAAATTTCTTTATTATATTTCTTTGCAGAACAAAATTTCAAATATTTTAAGGCTTATTTGTATTGTTCTTGAATGTGCTGTAGCAGCAGCAGCTGCTTTCTATAGAGTATTGCGATAGTTGCAAAACAAAAACCATGCTTTCAAAAATAAAATATCAATTAATTTCATGTCAAATAGCTATCAGTTGATATTTCCCTGCTTTGGTAATCATCTATTGCATTCATCAAAATCATACCTACCAAGATTTTCATATTTACAGTGACAATGTGAATTTTCCTGGCCTAATCTTGGAAGAGGGCTTTTCCCGGACTAGGCCGGAAACGGAAAAATGCTAGTTTCCCAAAAAAAAACGTCCGGTAAGTGGGTTGTCAAGAAAAATATTGCAAACACAGGTTATAAAGTTTGTTGAGATTTCAGTGAAAATTTCACAATAAAATATTGTTGAAATAGTATAGAACAAAGAATTTTTACCGACTTTTGGATAGTACACTAGCGCATTCAGTTGATTTGCAAAGAAATTGAGGTTATTCCATCAGAACACTAATTCTTATTCCAGCTTTCATCTTTTACTAGCAAATACCAACAATTGATGCTAATCTGAAACCAATTAGCGATCCCTCACTCGTTATCAAAAATACTGATGGAAGGAACAACCAATGTAGCATTCAACTAAGCTGTTCATCATTTCATGACATTTGCTTCGAGTCTTTATGAAAGTGAAAAATGTAGCATCAATTATTTACAATACACAGCGTGGTATTAGCCGGGAAAGTAGTTGTTTTCTGGTAAACATTCACCAGGTGGCTAGTGAGTCGATTCAAAGTTTTTAATAAAACACATTTGACGACCTAAAAGGATGGACCAAGATTATCCGAATTTGAAACATGGTTCATAGAAGAGGATGACAAAGTAGACGCATATACCATACAAGTCAATAAAAACAGTGGCTCGAAACTAATGGATTATTAAAATAGTTTTTTGTAATCTGTTTCATTACATCGCGCATAGTATTATCGAATTTTTTCACAGCATTCGACTTGACTTTCAATAAAATAGGATATGTACTGAAATCGTAGATTGCTGAGGATAGTGGTATGATGACTGCTACCTAGGACCTTCCAAATTATTTTCAGTTTCTAAGTGTATTTTTCAATAAAACAATTTAACAGAAACATGGATAATCAAGAGCTGTTGCGCTTGATATTTCTAAGACCTTTGACCGTGAGTAGCATGAGGGTTTGCTGGCCAAACTTTGATGTTTTGGCTTTTCGGATCATTTTTGTGTATGGGTACTTCAGCTTTCTGAAGAACGTTTCCTGCAAGTGGTCGTCGATTACTTTCACCATCAACGCTGGTGTTCCCCAGGGATCCATATTGTCTCCAACTTCCTTTTTATTGTATATCAACGACTTATTGGAAAAAATCAAGAATCCAATATATTGCTTTGCTGACGCCAGCACCCTTCTCTTCATTCCATTTGGATTCCAAAACATCGACTACGGAGGCACATCTTTACCGGCAGTAGGAGGTATAGCAAGAGAAAATAGTCAATGTACATTTATCTAAAACTACAATAGCCATTTGAACTGTTCTGTTTTATTGTTTTGCATTTATTAACAAAGAACAAGCTCTTGTAGTCCGGTCAATTTAGACATTCAAAGCTACCTAAATTCCCACCAAGCTGAAAATCAGTGAGATTGTTTAAAATATGATTAAAAATATTTGTGAGTTCCTCATATTTTCCCTGTATGGAAAAATTGTTATTCAAGGTCAAAGGTCAAAAAAATGAGTTTTTTGCGATTTTCAGCAAAATGCTAAGTTTTATTATAAAGATATGTCACACAAAAATTGTAGATCATAAAATTATCTATAAAAAATGTATAACTTTCTGAATCGTTTTATCTAAAATAAACCGGTGGCTCTTAAAAAAAAGTATTGATACATTTTTTGTAGATAGTTTTCTGATCTACAATTTTTGTCTGGATTATTTTTATGATAAAACTCACCGTTTTGCTTTAAATCGCGAAATATCAATTTTTTGACCTTTGACTTTGCGTAAAATTTTTTCCACACAGGGGAACTTACAAATTTTATTTTTAATCATATTTTAAACAATCTCACAGATTTTCAGCATGGTGGAGATTTAGGTAGCTTTACTATTATTTTTTGTTCAAATTTGACCGGACTATTGCTTTTGAACAACTTTCAGCTAGAGTTTGCTCCGTTTCATTCTCCCTGTAGATGCCGCCGACTCAGTTCTGGGTCAAAAATGAACTGGCTTTCTTTATGTCCTTCATAAATTCCGAACAATCCAGACGTAGATTCAGAGATTTCAAGTAGGTAGATAAAGAGCAAGTAATGTTCTACCGCAATAAATATCCATTATAATGCAATAAATATTGCACTTATGACATGTACTTGAAACTCGATTCCGATTTACAACGCTATCTGCCTCATATATTCACAATTAATAAAGTCAAGATTAATATTTTACCGGTCTGTAAAAATCAATGTTATGCCGCGTAAATAATCCGAGATCAAGTCTGCTACTTGCTGGTTGAATTTAAAACGGCAAATTAATGTTTATCGATGATTCAGGTATGAAAGCTCATGGCCGGCGTTAATCAAGCCTTTTGGCACCTTTATACGGAGCATTTCACAATATGCTATTACATTGCTAAATTTTCAATAACTTTTTATTTCTTTATGATATTCGTTACGATGTTCTGGGACATAATTAACAGGTGGTGTAATGATTACACCCAGTAATATTTATTAATACGAGAGTGGTTCCAGAAGTACCCAGCCTGAGCTAGAGAAATGTACAGAAAAATGTACACAATTTATAAAGCATCTGTTTCAAGTTTGAAGACGCTGCTTTGTTTAGTATTTGTTTGGCAGCCATCAATAGCGAACGTTTTCGGTGAATTTGTGAAAATGGAGAAATTTGGTCATGGTTATGTGGTACGATACTTTTATTTGAAGGGCCTCAGCCCAACCGATATGAAAGCTGAACTGTATTCTACTCTGGGTGGGTCTGCTCCTTCGTTAACAACAGTAAAATACTGGGTATAGCAGTGTTCAAACGAGGCGTACGCAAGGCCGTCTTTCACCTATTGTAGTAGGCCCTGGGCATAAATGGATAATGGGGCCCCTATGACTTTGAATGTTGGTTATGCATTCCGATGATAGTTGAGTCTAATAATAATTTTTCCACCAATGGTGTAAATTATTTTCATAAATGGAAAAAAAATCTCCTCTGGTAGGACATAAAAGCGGACATTACTTTCGAAACAACCCAATAAATAGAATCAACTGTAAACGAATTATCAAAAACGCCTTCAAGAATAATTTTGTCCGTCATGTGACGTTATCTGACCCAGACGACGATGTACATATTCGCTTAGTTGTCTCAGTACCTACTTCAAGTTTTGCAGTTACTTGATCCGTTCGAGTCATATGGATGACAGTAAAACATAGATTACAATATTTTACTATGATCTTCACATTTAAAATACTCACTGGAAAACCAACACATTAACTACTTCAATGAATTCATTACATATAACCATCAGATTCACATATACGATTCAAGAAGAGATGACTTGGTTGTTCCAAGAACAAACCTTGCAGGAACAATGATTTTTATAATTCACAGAGGAGTGTTGGACTATAGCAAGCTTTCTAATGAAGTAAAGAAAGTAACACCTTCCAACTCTTCAAACGCTGTATACCTCAATATCTACGAGCATACTATTATTCCAACTGAATTGTACATCGTTCTTCTCTCTATTAATCCCATTATCATTTACTACTGCTAATTTTCACACACTATATTCTACTGTGTAGGTCTCATTTATTTTAGTTAAAATGATTTTATTTTGTTTATTAAATTATATATTTGTATAATCTTTATGTGTATTAGAACATATGTTTCTGATGAATCCATCTATCTAACGCACACTAAACACTGATCGTCTGTTCGACGAGAGAGGAGGACCTTGCCTTCTGCTGATGTATGCGTGAGAGAAGAGGAAGCCAGACAAACTGGCGCCATTACAGGTAACGAAGCGGACCCTCCCATAAGAAGTTATTACTTCAGAATTTAAGAAAATAGTGTAACGCCCTGTTATATCATAACGGAGCTTTCAACATATTGAAGTTTCCTTCTCACAATCTTCGATTTAATTACCCCCTCAATTATTTACATGACATTCACTAACAGCCTGCATTGTGCTAGTTTCTTTTATATAAACATCCGTCCACTGTATGGTCGAAGTAAACGATTTTGTGCACAAATGGGCGGCACTCTCAAAGGCCAAAAAACCAATACATAGAAATGAACCGGCTGCGAACTAGTCCACGTGGACTGTAGAATTGGCGATTCGTATTGGATAATTTTTACTAACCGAGTTTTATAAATGGCTGAAGAGTCATAAAAATAAATTTGAAGTCATGTTGCGGTGACGAATAGAAATCGGGAAATGCGGGGATGGTTATCGACGTCGTGCTATCAATGTTCAGTTCAGGAATTGATCGCGATTTGAGTGTTAAAATTCGATATTGGTGCAGTTATAGTTACTTAAAATGTTTGTAATCTGTTTAAAATGTGGCGTCCTTGGACAAATACTAATAGTAATAGCGAGTGTGATAACAACGCAGACTTTTTCCAGTGTAGTGATTCCAATAGCGATGGTGAACAATGCGAAAAAGAAATACCAGTGAATAAGATTCGGATGCATTTGAATATTGAAACACAGAGAGTATGTTTCGATGTGTATAAGAATCTACGTCTCAAGTTTGGTTTCAAGGAAAACAAACTATCACAAGCAAGTTTTGACCGAAATTTCTTTCTCAACTGTACGTAAAATAGTCAAAAACAAACCTAATGAACGCAAGACGCGATGTGATACAGGATTACCAAAACCTTTAGATATTCATCTAATGAAATTATTTAAAAAAACAATATACGACTGTTACAAAAGCAATGAGAGTACTACAACTAAAATCATAAGGAAGAAATTGAATACTTCCGGCAATAACGTAAGCTGCTGTGGCAAAACTCTTTAGAAATGGATAAAGAAACTAGGATTCAGATTTAAAATAATGAACAAACGTCAAGCAGTATGGAAAGCAGAACAATAGTGGAATCGCGTAGCAAATACTTAGAACAAATAACTACATATAGATAAGAACAACGGCAAATTTTCTATTTGGATGAAACTTGGTATGACTCTAACGACACAGTTATGAAGAGTTGGACTGATGGTTCGAGAATGTGTACGCCTAACATGCCTGCAAACAAAATTTGATAACAAGATAATAGAGCTTAATAAAGAAGAAGTATCCAATATTACCGAAGAAGCCTGGCAAAAAAGGATTAAAAAATTATTTTAATTGAAAAAGACTATATGAAGATTGAACACCTCCATATATTCATTATTATTGAAAGGTAGCTGTTTTGAGGTAAGTTGCACTATGTCATTTACTTGAACTATACCATGACTTGACAGTATAGATTAGTAATCATGAGATTAACACTCATGAGATTGTGACAATCATATTGTGGCATTTACTGCAATGATATTTGTTTTCTTTCAGTCATAGAGTTTATTTAAAAAAAAAATGAATATTCAAACAAATGTAAATAATCTGATGAAGGTAACCAACTCTACTCCGAAGCATCATCTACACATTTAAAACGTATAATTAAATTACATGTCACCCCATTAACTAGATTATTAATACCCATAACGCACACTCTTGATAGCGACTTAAAATGCGCCTGTATAATGGCACTGCTTTGCATTTTCTCGCATAAAATATTTAAAATAGTTGGCTTTCCTGTTCACCTAACTCTTTTGTGTTCCGACGACCCGCGGTGAGTTGCTGCTCGGTCACGAGATAATTTTTATTCCTGCCGGTTGCTGCTGGCAAATACGCGAACTATTCCTGCTTGCGCTTCCATGATTTGTATTGTTTGAACCTATTTTACATAATGTCCACAATGAATCTTGAGCATGTACGACGGGGTCACTTTACTTGCGCTAGTATTCATATCAATGCCGTGTTTCTAACTGTTCCGAGATATGTTGGAGTTCCTTTTGATATCATGTTAGGCTTGGTAACAACGACTGATGATACCTTCAGAATGCCAGATGTTCTGGGGTCATTTGTAGTATATAACCTGGTAATGCATTCTTCCGATGGGGTTGAAAGGTGATATACTTGACCAGATGATTATTCGATACATCAATAAAGTGTTAATTGAAAGGGGGATATTTATTAGGGGTAACATTAGCTATTATCTCCAATCATTTTACATTAAAAAGTAGTCCAATAGTTAAACGTAGATGGTTGTAAAGTTGTGTTTAGCAGATGCTTCAAGACATAATTCATTGAGAAGATGGAAAGTCACCAGTATGTGCTTGATAAGTTTTACGAAACTGGTTCAGTGACAGATAAAGAAAAGAAATAATCCCAGAGTACTATATGAAGCAACTCAAATTGAAGGTTTGGGAACATCGGCTGCAGTATCACAACAGACGGGAATGTGAAAGAAAAGCTCTGAAAATGAATACATTTCATTCTTATGAAATGCAGTTTCTTCAAAAGCTCCACGAGGATGATTATGATGGAAGAATAAGGTTTTGTGAAATCATGTCTTATCGAGTCAATACCATCCCTAATGGCAATGTTAATAGACAAAATTGTCGTTAGTGGAGTGACGAAAACCTACATATTAGTTATTGTTTGGGCTGGTATTCTTGGAAATGCTATTATTGATCCATTATTTCTGGAAGCAAAGTTGACTGGCAATCTGTACTTCGAAATGCTTGGAGAGACTTTCGATCCTCATATAACTCACGAGCTAGAAACTCAACTGGATGCAGAAGTTAATGAACTTTTGCAGAAGGATATGTTACATTTCCAGCAGGACGGTGCTCCATCTCATTATTTTCTTCCCGTCCAACAGTGGTTAAACGAAAGATTTCCGGATAGATGAATTGGCAGAAGGGGATCAGTGAATTTAACACTCTTAAATTTTTTCTTCGGGGGCATCGTTGGTTATAAAACTCAACCTTCTGATATTGAAGAACTTAACAGACGAATTACAGCAGCATGCCAGTCAATTCCTAACGAAGTTTTCCGTAATGTTGAAGGGGAGTTCAAAATCATACTTTATCACTATTTAGAGCAAAATGGACGACAGTTTATAAGATAAGCGTGAGTAGATGTTATATTTGAAATGTCTTTCTAGCAAATTAAATTTTATTTTGTAAAAGGACAATCACCAATAAATAAAAAATTCCACCCGTAATACATTCCTGTCACTCTATGGTTATAACGGTGCCACCTACTCTTCTAACCATTTTTGTAAAAAGGATTCAATACAATAATGCATCTTAGGACAGGCCAATTCTAATTACATGTGTGAGTTTAGAACGTAATTTTTCGGGTACCATTGGAAGCAGGATTGAACGCCAATCGAAATGATATGCCACTTGACCACGAGGGCTACAAATAATCCCTGAAAGTGTCCCCCTTGACAATAAAATTGACCTGTTTTTTTTTTGATTCCTCGTATCATTCACTGGAAGGAACTATTAAGGGCGTTTAAAATTGTATGGCCTTCAAACCCAAATATAAATACGTATTGTTTAAAAATGTGTAATGGTTAAAAAATAATATATAAACATCGGATGTTTCGGAATTACCTTATTGCCCCTTCAGCATCAGTGTGGATAATATCACAAGATGATACATTCAATTTATTCATAAAATTGGGACCTTGCGTCACGAATGAGTTGAATCTACTCATGTCATCGATGACATTATGTAATGGCATTCATTCTCTTATTTGAACAAATCCCAGACATAGGAATCTTGTTTAAATTGAAAAGGGGATATTTTTAGGAGATATTACTTTTTGTGTAAGAAAGGTTTAGGCTTCCAATCTTCCAAAGACAGGAAGATTGTTTTTTTTTGTACCTTGGGAGCTGTCTGACTTATCCATTTAGTACATGCTTCCATAATACACTGCAGCCTCTTGAGCTTATTGCGTTTATTCTCCCATCTTCTCATCTCACCCATTCCATCAGTCTCGTTCCCTGTACTAGTTTGTACAGGTTCCATGTTGGATGTTCGTCATATTCTTCTGGGCGTAATTTTGTACGTCCATATATTGCCTGCCTCCTGATATTCAGTGCCTAACATTCGCATAAGATGTGTAGAGCTGTTTCTATTCCTTCGTTGCATGATCTACAGCTGTGGTCTCCGTTGTACAGCTCCATTTTATTCAGGTATCCTCTAAGCGGACAATGACCGGTTAGTAACCCTGTAATTATTCCGAGCCGATCCCTACTATATTGAAGTAGTTCTTCGCTTCTTTTTTCGGGCGGTTCCCTAATGGTTCTACTGTGTTTGTTGCCAGATACTTTTGTCCAGTACTCTGTGTGCTTCTTATTGGTCCATGTCCTAATCTGGTTTCGTACCAATGATTTTGATACCTCCAGAGCTGGTTCAGGACCTATATATGAAGTTGATGATCCGCGTCTAGAGAATTCATCAGCTTTATCATTACCTGTGATTCCTGAATGCCCTGGCACCCAGTACCAAGTTAATTTGTTCCTGTTTGCAAGTTCATTTAGTTCTTCATGGCATTTTTTAGAATCTAGGATTACTTCCAAATATTTAACCTCCCCCGCCTCGAAGTTTTAGAGGTCCGAGACCCTCCGTTTTAGTCCTCTTGGTGAATGCTACTAAGGTCGATTTGGATGGGCTTATGTTAAGCCCTTCTTCTTCGGTCCATCTTGTTATAATGTTCAGGGCCTGATGCATGCATCCCTTCACTACATTATTGTATTTACCCAGGACTGAGATGACTCGTCGAAGCACTGACTGATGACTCGTATGAATTACTGGGATATCCAGTCGTCTGGATAGCCCAGTGCTTCATACCCATTATGGTCCAAGAGACATAGTAGTTCGTCCATTACAAGGTTCCATAACAGGAGGATAGAACCTCCCCCTGAGGACAGCCCCTTGCTACCCGTGCCACGACTCTTTCTCCCATCATGGTTGTACAGAACAAATTCCCCCTAAGCATGAAGTCTATCCACCTACAGCTTGTCTTGTCGATCCCTCTTCTCCTTCTCATAAGGAAGATTGTTAGATTCCCACATTGTTTTTTGATAAAAATGGAGAATTATAAAAAGAACCAAAACTTTTCTTTTCCAAAAAGCAATAAAGTATTGTATAGTATATGGTATAGAATGGTATAGACAAGTATAAAGCTTGTCGCTCACTTGTCCGGCACAGCACAGAACGGCGCTCTCCGTCGCCTGATGGCAACGGATAGTAGCATCTCCCACTTGTCCAGCTACAACCAGCATACTGAAGGTGCTGTTTGTTCGATTTCAAGAGAATTTCACTTGAAATTTTTCCTCGTTCATTTTCTTTGGTACCGTCTGACACTGTGCTGTCAACTGATGGAATAGCAAAAAAAAAATAAAGACTGAAACTTCCCATGCACTTTTGGACAAGATGATACAGGCCGGCGCCGGCCGGCGACGGACGCTCTTGGCTGTGCCGGGCTAGTGGGCGGTTGTTCATTCATTTTCATTGTTCCAATCCTATCCGTATCTTGACGGGACGGGCCGTGCCGTGCTGTGCCGGACAAGTGGGCGATAAACTTAACAACCGAAATGAAGTCTGAAATAATCTGCTTTGACTGAAAAATGCTCGAACCAGTTTTGTCCACAGAATTTCCTTAAAATAGCATATGATAGAACTGACAGATACTTGATGAAAATCAACTATTACGTATTCAAAAAAACGCCCTTTTTGTGAGATTTCCACTCGGAAATTTACAAAACCTCGACACGTGTTTCGCTCTACAATAACATCTTCGGGCGGTTTGATAAACTTTCAAGTGGAAAGCTTTCATTGAAGTGTGCTTCTTGAATACGTTTTTCTCTCTTGAAACAGCAGATTTTCCCAACCATGAAAATCCCTATATCTTCTGCTGAATGATTGAAAAACTAGTACTTCATCACAGAAGACTATTCGATTCTTTCCGTTACCTTCTGGAAGAATTCGCTGTAATATTATATTATATTTTCTCTTTCAGATTGGCCCCTCTCTGAAAATTCGATAGAAGGAATGTGCGACAATGAGGGGTGAGTAAAATTCATAACTATCTAAAATGTGGTTCGATTATTTGAATATTTACCGGTCAAGAGACTGAAGTCAAAACTGTTGTTCAAATTTAACACCAAACCATTATTTTAACTTCTCGACAGGTGTTTCGATCACCAAGTGATCACCTTCAAAGGATCATTGAACTAAATGTACACACAATGTTATCCTTATTTATACCATAGATACCTCTGCTAGGTACCTTCGTCTCAATTGTCTTGGAATAATTTTACAACGTTGTCTTATCTACTAGTCTTCAATTATTTTACAATATGACCCTATGCAACAGTCAGGTAAATCTGATATTCAAACATTTTTTTCTATATAATATACTATCAGGTATTGGTCCACTCTCGTTATTCATAATATTATTGACGATGAGATTGGAACCTTTGGTGTAAAAGTTGAATAACTTTTTTCGAGATCAATTGCCCTAACACCAAACTGATATTTTTGCACTCGACGCGCGTTTCGCCAACAAAGTTAGCATCCTCAGGAGAAGAAAATTGATACCTAACCTAGTCTGTTTAGTCCTTATATACTAAAATTTGTTACCTGAGGTTGTATACCTGAAGTCCAATATGGAATTTCTCGGTAATTAACTACCTGCAAGTTCTTAGTAATTATTCTCTTCCTAACAGAATATTAAAAAGCGGGCTAAACGGGATGGGTCCCTTATCGCTATTCATGCTGTTTTTACATTTTGCTATTTCTAGACATTCACATGCATCGAGTAGCCTGGTGTCATGCACATGCCTAATCAGTTTCGGATTGTTTTCACCAATTCTGTGGTCCTTGTCTAGATCATATTGGGCGACACTGGTTTTTTCTATCCTTCCGTATTTCATGTGTGCACAATGCTCCTTGAAGCGGGTTTTAATCGCTCGTCGGCTCTAGCCGAGGATAGAAAAATCCAGTGTCGCCCAACATGCTCTAGACAAGGACCACAGAATTGGTGAAAACAATCTGAAACTGATTAGGCATTTGCATGACACCAGGCTACTCGATGCATGTTAGAGTCTAGAAATAGCAAAATGTAAAAACAGCATGAATGGCGATAAGAGACCCATCCCGTTTAGCCGGTTTTTAAACTTCTGTTAGGAAGAGAATAATTACTAAGAACTTGCAGGTAGTTAATTACCGAGAAATTCCATATTGGACTTCAGGTATACAACCTCAGGTAACAAATTTTAGTATATAAGGACTAACCAGACTAGACTAGGTATCAATTATCTTTTCCTGAGGATGCTAACTTTGCTGGCGAAACGCGCGTCGAGTGCAAAAATATTTTGTTATTAGGGCAATTGATCCCGAAAAAAGTTATTCATAATATTATTATTTACTCATTTCTACACTCTCGTAGGCATCTAGATGCTTGTTTCTGTTGACTTGTCTAACTAATCTTATTGACAAGACAAGTTATACAGTGCATTTAATGTTCCTCTCCTTTTATTTTTTGAACGGGTCAACTCAAAAAATTGAAATTTGGGATAATGAAATTAATGCATGAATACTTTATTTTGACAGATGAAACTGTCAAGATAGCGACTGGGCGCCATCTGGAAAAAAAATTGAATGGAAAGGGGGGTCTTGTGACACATCTTTTTGAATCTCCTGAAAAATGGTTCACAACCCTAGAATATAATGTCAATATCTTCAACTACTACAAAATAGCGGAACTTTTAATTGTCTGAATACATTAACATTTAACTACAAAATATTGTGAGGTAATAAACTTGAGGTCAGTTCACAAGATGCTTGAAATGGTTGCCTTGAACTTCTTGACATATGCTTGAAATGGTTGCCTTGAACTTCTTGACATATGAACAGCCTATCCGATATTTCACGCTGAACATTTCCGAACACAGTAACGTCAATATGTCTACAAATATTTATTATTCTCTGCCGTATATCCAATATTGAAGCAGGGTTAGTTTCGTACACCTTTTGCTTCAAATAGCCCCATAAAATAAGTCCAGAAGTGTCAGATCTGGCGAGCAGGCTGGCCATTCTGTAGAACCTGACAGCCAATCCAACGACCGGGAAAAGTAGTATCCAAATAGTTTCTTACTCGTCTGGAGTAATGTGGTGGTGATCCATCTTGTTATAATACAATATCCATATTGAATTCATTAGGATTCGCTTCGACGATTTCAGTGATGAGAGGGTCAACAGTAGTTTCCAGCATATCCAAATACAGTTCCTCTGTTGAATTTTGATCAATAAATAGAGGTACTACAATATGGTTTCCCAATATTCCTGCCCAAACGTCACTTTTTTCTGGATATTGGGTGTGTGTTTCCCGGAAAACGTGAGGCTTGGTGTCGCTCCAATAACGGCAATTTTGTCTGTTAACATTGCTGTTTAAGAAAATGTACATTTGTTACTGAAACAAATATTGTGGAGATAGGTAGGATGCCATGCAGTGGTTTCCGTCATGATTTCGCCGAATTCTGTTCTTCGATCAGGGTCATTTTCAAATAATTGGTGTACCATTTTAATTTTGTATGGATGATACCTATTCCTCTTCAAAAGTCTCCACACAGTAGGAGACACCTTACAAATATTCTCGACGGAATAAGTAGACTATTCAGGACTTACTACCATCTCACCAATAATTTGCATTTGCTGTTCTTCCGGAATGGACGGATGACCTGGGAGCTTTTTTTTATGTACACTACCGGTAGTAGTAAATTTGGATACAAGTTCCCTCAAATATTTTCTACAGATAGGACGATTCGGAAAACGTTCATTGAAAATCCTTTCGGTCTCGTGAAAGTTACGCGTCGCACCGTAAATAAAAATCCCTTCAATTTTTTCTTTCAATGGACGAGAGTTGACCATTTTAGAGATTGTTGACGTGGTACCTTTCTACTAGTAAAACTGAAAACTAAATGAGAATATTCTAACAGAACAATGATGTTCATTGTCGTACAGACATTTTTTGACGTTTTTACAAACAAAAAATAACTCAACAAACCTTATCGGCTTGTTGGAATTGGCATATGGCAGATAAAAAAGAATATTTCTAGAAATATCGATATTAATGTGTTTGTCTTCAGGAAATTATTAAATGTTCCGCCATTTTGTTCTAGGTGAAGATATCGACTTCATATTCTAGGGTTGTGAAGTATTCGTCAGGATCTTCAAAATGGCGCCCAGTCGCCATCTTGAAAGTTTCATCTGTCAATTTCACTTCAAAATAAAGTATTCTTGCAATAATTTCATCATTCCAAATTTCAATTTTATGAGTTGACTCGTTCAAAAAATGAAAGGGGGGGACATTAAAGAAATGCACTGTATAAAACTCGATAAGAAATCATGTGCATTTGCACAACACTCTATAGAAACCATTGACCAAATGACTCTAATGTAGAAGTTATACGCATAGAAAGATTATTTACAAACAAACGCTTTTTTCTTGAAATTGTCGAAATGTCTTCTCATTGGACGAATAAAAAACTGACATTGATAATCTCAGCAACATATACACATAATAACTTTCTGGAACTATACCAAAAACATAATAATAATAACGAATCTCGTATCTCAATCTTCAGAGTTAACGATTATTTATCAAATCATCATACTCATTGAAAAATTATATATACGAGTATGTGAAGGTATGACGTTTGTTAAACAAAAAATCATATACATGTTTCACTTCTTGTTATTGAGTCATATGTTTGATTCATTGTTTTGTACTCATTCTTACTGTGAGTATAATTTTGTAGTGTTATTCTCCTTATTTGAAAGCGTTGACGTTTGGGAGTTGGCAAATGGCTTGAAAATGGCTTCAAAGTTGAAACTATAACGTCAGATTATCATATCATATATGAGTATATCAATTGGTATTTTAACCATTGCGTTTCAAAGTTCAAAAACTCAGTTCGAAAGTAATTTGTGTAGGACAAGAACTGTTTTAAAGCCGGCGCCGCTCTAATGAATGATATCCATTCAATCTTCTTGAACAACGTTATCAGGTAATTGGCGTTTACCCTATATAGAATGATGTTAGTGAAAGTGGTCCTAATTCCAGGGTTTCCGAAATTAATCCGAAATCGAGATCGAATCTTGTGTATATAACGAATCTGATCACCGATGGTGGAAAAAATCTACATTAGGTTCGTTTTTTTTCCGACAGGAGCCGGCAAGACTGGTTTATGTCGGTGCTTCGGGCTCTTTGGTTGGCCGGTTCAGCGTCCGCAGTAAATATATCAGAGTTCGGTGTTCAATGAAACGCCACACATGGATTTCTCATTACAGTTTCCTTATCTTTTTTCTTGGGTTACTTATTGCCTGTCGTAACTCAAGTCGCTGGCTGCGTACCTTCGTGGAATATCTGAAATCTGTAATGGAAACCGATCAATAATGCATGGAAGTCGAGTAGTTTTTCTGTTGAGGTAGGTTTCGATTCTGCTGTATCATCACGTGTTCGACAAGTGATCGTACCACAAAATTATCTTTCGAAGAATTGCATTTATACGGAGGTGTAGAAGAGTTACATTCACATTTTATTGGAAATCTCGCGTTTTTTTACCGAGATATGGTGTTTTTTCTCGAGTTCTCTACCTTTTTCTCAAGGTCTCGACTTTTTTCTCATGGTTTCGACTTTTTTTCACGAGATCTCGACTTTTTTCACGGGTTTTCGACTTTTTTCACGAGATCTCGATTTTTATCACGAATTCCAAAGCGAGAATATTTGTAATAAAAGGCTTTTATATATATATATATATATATATATATATATATATATATATATATATATATATATATATATATATATATATATATATATATATATATATATAGTGCATTCCATTTAAAATGAGCCACCCTGCATTACTTTTGGTACAATGATTTGCAGGAAAAATGAAAAACACGTCAACCATAGTATACAGGAAAACATATTTTGACATATTCACATTCAATGTTACTTCCCCTATCACACCCACAGAGCATGTCACCAATTTTTTTAAATGGATCACCCTATATTGTTTCCCAATATCAGATGCTTCATGATGAGCAGATTTCAACAAAGTATAAAACATATGGTCTGAAGCTCATGGTTCGGGAGCTACAAATCATTTGAGTTTTTTTTTTAATACCTATATTCATAAAATATTAGTATGTACAAAAATATACCTACAATCTATCTTATAAACTATTTGTATACATAGTATTAATAATTCAGGCATTTATAATTAAAACTAAAAATAAAATATTTTATTTGAAAAATTATCTATTTTCCCTGATTTAGTTTTACGCCACCTATCCGCTCTAAACATCTAAATTGTTATAAACAATTCCACAGATTGAAGTGTTTATCTATTTTGAACCTTCGTAAGAGTTTGATGCTTCCGTCAAAAGTTGAGTCATCATTGTTATTATTAGATTGACTAGTGCCTCAGCTATACTCGTTTTCTTATAATAGTTAGTTAGTTTGGCGCATGTTTGGCAATACAGTTGATCATCACCAGTTAAAAGTTCTATTTTCAGATGATTCAATAATAAGTTTTGCACGGACTGGTTATCAATCATATTATGAAACGCTAGTTGAAGTTCCACAAAGTCACATACGTTTTTGCTACGTCTTAAACATGTACTACAAAGTAAGCTAGTGAGGATTTTTCCAGCAAAAGATTTACAAACATAAGACGAAATAGACTGTACGGAATCATAACTTTCTAGGTATTTCAGTATAAAAGACTGAAACTGCTATTCGTAGTGAATAAATCAGTTTCATTCCGCAAAAATTAGGCCAAACAAAACTGTTTTATGGTTTTGAGTGTTTTCAAGTCTGTATCCTCATTTTTCTTCAAACCTTAATCAGAATTCTTAATTGATATTTTGGGTCTTGCTCTGATTATACAATGTTTTGAATGTCTTATTTCATTAATGATTTGAATTCTTCTTCATTTTATAGAGGAGAATATGAATTCAAGTTGTTTATTCAAATTTTATTTAATATATGCCAGGTGTTGGAAAGATACCACTTCGTAAATGCAAATGTAAATAATTCATGAACATCAAATAGACGCCACAGAAATGAATACAAATTAATATTTTCCCACTCCATTTATTCAAAACAGTTTTGAAATAGTTGTTTACAGTTCTTCAATTTTTTTTTGCATGTTGTTCCCCATTTTATTTTGCGTCAATCACTATGTTAACGATATGCAAGATTATCCAACATGTTTTGATATTCAGAGTTGAATTAACTAAATCCAGACTCTTCCCAATCACCAGAACTGCAATACTTTTCTCGATGCGTGTTTCATGAAGAATACTGACTTTTCTTTTTCTGCTGAAGACGCCAACTTGATTGATGAAACGCGCTTCTAAAAGAGTATTGCAGTTCTGATGATTGATAGAAGGGCTTGTTTTTGGATCCATTCCTACGCCAGAGGTTACACTTTTTTTCAGTTTCAATTAGTGACATTGCAGTATCATAAATACGCGACGGATTGTGGCTGCTCATCGTTTTGAGGTTCAACTCAGCACACCTCGAACTTCACTGCTTGAGAATTCCTTCATTTGGAGAAGTGTGTGTATGTGGAATAAATTTCTTGACAACGTTTTTCCAAATGAATTCAATCTACAGCGATTCAAATCCAATGCACTGGGCGAAATTTCTACGGCGCCCTTTAACTGCAAGTCAAACCCATACGGAAAAAAAACAAGGGATGTACGTCATGAAATAATCACTATATCACAACAACAACAACAACAAGAACTAAGAAATTTTACTTTTCTGGCTTTCTTATAACTCTTTTATTGAGTAATCTATGAGACGATGGTATCAGTAATTTCATTTTCGACTTAATCAGCTTAAGCCTAGAAAAACTCCTTTACCCACTAGCAGGATAAAACACAAACATTACTGGAAAATCTAAGGCGATCTAAGAGCGGTGCCTGTGCAAAAGTGATTCCCATTGTATTTGAATGGCTGGAGATTAAATCCATTTGGAAAAACGTTCTTAGGAAGTTTTTCCACATAACGGCAGTCCTTCAAATGAAAGAGTTCTCAAACAGTGAAGTTCTAGGTGTACTGAGTTAAACCTCAAAACGATGAGCAGCTACAGTTCGTCGCGTATTTCTCATATGTACCGCTCTTGGTGGAATCAAATATGCCAAGTCACTTGAACACTTTCCGTGAAAGTATCTACAGGAGAGGAGAGAGACAAATCTCTCACACTTCTTCGATATTCCAGACTATCAAGGTTCCAAGTGATGTTCGCGTCTCCAATCAGGCGAATGGCTCTTTTCTGGATGGAATCCAGCAGCTTCAGGGTATGCTTAGAGGCGGAGCTCTATACATGAGAACATTACTCCAAAGAAGGTCTGATCTGAACTCAATAAAGCTTCAACAGTTGCTAGAGTTTGTTCAGTTTTCTAGTTGGAAACAGTGTTCCAAACTTTTGAGAAGCAGCCTTTGCGATTCCAGCGATATGATGCTTGAGATCTAGCAAAGCCACGCGCAGGACCTTCTGGTACTAAATCATCTGAACTTGGCAAGTAATGACGATGTTTTAACGTCGTATGAATCAGACAGAACGAAATGAAGTCATTCAATTATAAGCTTCATTTCTTCGAAAGATTTTGCAGGTCTACTCTACTTGGCTCTCAGAGAAATCTAGGGCAAGTATCATTCTAACAGGCAAACCAAAGTTGAAAGAGATGTCGTATAAAACAGGGTCAAAAAAACTCAAAATACAAATCCTTCAGAAAGCTAAACGAAACCTATATGAATTATCAGAAGAATAGGGGAAGCAAAAACAAATGAATATAAAATCACATAAAAATATAGGTGTCATTCTGGACACTGAATCGGATTCAATGGAAATAGAATCACAAGATTTTTCAGAGACGAGGGCTGAACTGCTATGTGGTGATGAAAAACAGAGATGAAGACCAAATGTTGTCAAATGAGCCAAACCAAATTCGAAAAAGACTCATTTATGTTGATAACGTTCATTATTATGCGAAAATTTTGAAGACGTTTGAAATTATTGACGATTGTAGGGCAGCAAGATGACAGATAGCTTCCATTTTCCATATACCCCGAACATTTCTTTGGCAATTATGATTCTGTCTGGACCAATTTGTTCCTATTCAGCTTGTTATACAAGTATTCATCATGGAATTGAAACAGAAATCATCCATAGAAATGAATATAATATCGATATAAAATTTGATTTTTTTGTGTGAAAATAGAAAATTAGAAAGCCAAAAAGGTTTTTCCCATTTAACATTGCCTCTATTCATTCACCATTTTCAATCCTAAAAATCATTACCATCAATAATTTACCACGATATCATGCATACCAACAAATCTCAGCGAATAAATAAGCCCAACTAATTACCCGCCGGGATAGCCTATCAATTTTTCGCTTTGCTCAAAGCGAGTTTAGATTGCGTGCAAAGTCGTAAATGATTGCCGCGAATCGGTTATATATTCGCTGTCATATTTTACATGTCTCGCAAACATACATTAGCTGGTAGCCAACTACGAGTTTCATATGCGTTTTTGATATTTATTTTATTATTTGCGGCCTTCCATTCACCGTGACGTTGTTTAGGGCCTCGCCGTCTTAGAAAGAGACTCAAAGGCTCGCGTTTTAATAAATTTTTCAGTTTGCTGGAATGTGTTCGTTCTTGGGGAACGCCTCTGGTGATCGTCAGTATGTTGGCCAAACTGAGCTAATTGCACAAACTTGTTTTGAAGAACACTTCGTACAGTCATTTAAATATTTCAAAGACGGAACTATTCATCGATCTTTATTGGGAACTTTATACTTATAAGTTTTTTATATATATATATATATATATATATAAATATATATATATATATATATATATATATATATATATATATATATATATATATATATAATAAATATTTCGTTTATATTGGTGAGTGGGAAAGTAGGGTGATAATTGAAAATACTTCTGAATACTACTCACATAAAAATACAATCGATCGCTTCAAAAATACTTGACTAACTTTCTTCGAAAGCTTCTGATGATCCCTCTTTCATATTCTCTGTTTCACTATCACTGTCGTCATTTAAATCAATAATGAATTCATTTCCACCATTAATATGGAAGTGCGCACTATGCATAAAGTCTTTTTCAACTAAAATTACTTTTTTATTCCTTTTCTGCCAGTTCTCTTCGGTAATATTAGATTTTTTTTTTGAATAGCTCTATTACCTTCTTATCAAATTTTAAAAAATTATTTTTACGCCTGATGCTTTGTTTCAATTTTCTTCAAATTAACTCGATGGGATTGAAAACACAAATATAGGAGGGAAGTCTCAGTATGATATGTCCATAGTTTTCAGTCAGCAATACTCTCACGAGTTTACACTTTTTCAAATGTTTCTGTCTGTAAAACTTCAAGTAGTTGGTTTTTAGTATAATATTGTTCAAAACACAAATTGTTATTCATTAAAAAACTTCGAATTTCACCTTTCTTCGAATTTTTATTTGGTACTTCGATGAACTGTCGCGGATGATAGGAAGCGTTGCCAAGAACTATCACACTATTCGCATCCAAATTTGGGATCAATGTGTTTTTAAACCATTCCTCAAAAATATAAGTTTCCATGTTTTTATGTATGCCAACATTGCAGTCCACAAGTTTTTTACCACATAATTTCAAAGAATACGGAACTCATCTTTTATTTCCTCCGCAATGCACAATGATTAGTCGCTATCCTTTGTTTGCAGGCATGTTAGGCTTACACATTCTCGAACCATCTGTCCACCTTTCGTAACTGTGTCGTGAGTGTCATACCAAGCTTCAACCAAATAGAAAATTTGCCGTGGTTCTTGTCTATATTTAGTTATTTGTTCTAAGTATTTTTTATGCAATTCCCCTCTTCTTCTGCTCTCCATGACTGCTTAACGTTTGTTTATTATTTTAAATCTAAATCCAAGTTATCCAATTCTGAGGAGTTTTGTCACAGCAGCTCACGTTAAGGCCGGAAGTATTCAATTTCTTCCTTATGATTTCAGTTGTAGGAATCTCATTGCTTTCGTAACAGTCGTATATTGTTTTTTTCAATGATTCCATTAGATGAACATCTAAAGGTTTTGGTAATCCTGTATCACATCGCGTCTTGCGTTCATTAGGTTTGTTTTTGACTATTTTACGTACAGTTGAGAAAGAAATTTCGGTCAAAACTGATGTTGCTTGTGATAGTTTGTTTCCCTCGAAACCAAACTTGAGACGTAGATTCTTATATACATTGAAACATACTTTCTGTGTTTCAATATTCAAATACATCCGAACCTTATTCACTGGTATCTCTTTTTCGAATTGTTCACCATCGCTATTGGAATCACTACACTGGAAAAAGTTTGCGTTATTGTCACACTCATTATAACTAGTAGTACTTGTCCAAGGACGCCACATACTGAACAGAAAACAAAAATTTCAAGTTATTATAATTGCATCAATATCAAATTTCAGCCGATCAGCCACGACGGCGATAACATTTCCCGAATATCCCGATTTCTATTCGTCACCATAACATGACTTCAAATTTAATTTTATGACTCTTCAGCCAATCATAAAACTCGGTTAAAAAAATTGTCCCACAAGTCTACAGTCCTCGGGACTAGTTCTGCTTTCTATGTATAGGCTCTTTTGATCTGTGAGAGTGCCGCCAACTTGATTGAATATATATTTTCATATTTGTGTGGTAGCTCATGGTTTAGTCGAAGTTATTATTCATTTTTAATTCTAGAATTTTAGTACATTCATTACTGCATTTTTACAGTGCACTTTTCATTAACTTGGTATATTTTCATTGAAATTTCTTCGGATTTATTTCACACTAAATATTCTAGAATGTCGTGGATTGCTCGAAAGTAATCTGAATCATTCGGGGACATCCCGGAGCAGCCCAGGTCATAGTAGAACATTCCAGAACATTATCAGATGTCATGGAATGATCTGGGATATATTATGGATCATTCGAAACCTTTTTTGTATGGAAACGGCTTTCCATCGGTAAGGGTGTATAAAGCAAGATCTGTCGTCCTATTATAGGTTTTTCATTTTTTTACCTATCACACAATTTCATATCAATTCCCTGAACGAAGCCGGGTAATCTAGCTAATAGTTTCTGATAATAATGACCGTTGATAAAAATTAACTCGAACAGAGGTAAGTTCATAACTATCAATTTTGATTTTGTAATAGTTGGGTACCTATCTAAGTGAAGAGGAAAAAATTTGATGAATTTTTTAACATCTTTGGTTGTTCATAACAATACTCCTAGTCATTTATTGAAACTTTATAGAGTACCACAAGGCTCGATTCTTGGTCCACCCTCTTTTCAATATACATATTTTATTTAGAGGGTTTTATTGGGAATAGTTTATGGCTTTATGCAGTACCTAATACCCAGTTGTATGAAAGCATTCCCGCTGAAGTTACATTCCAAAAAATTGTCATTATTAACGATGATGTGAGAAATCTATTTTGTTTTTCTTCCTCACAGAATCTTAAGTTTAACGCATCCAAATCCAAATCGATCTTAAAAGTAACCACAAACTTGAAATAAAATGAACCACTGCATATTGTCAGGGAATGCAAAAACCGATTTTTTTCAAACAGATAGCGATATGAGATTCACAAAACATTCAGTTAGTTAAAAAGTACTTTACTCAATATTCTCGGGGATCTGTACTTTAACAGAAGTATTGAGAATGAAGATTTGAAAATTACAATTTTTGAATCCCTGATACTTTCAAAATTATGATGACTACATTTATTTCTCAGCCAAACCCTCCAATGATCAAATGTGCCTCCAGTGAGTACAATATGCTTGAATGAGGTTCCCTCTAGGAGTTCGTGAATTGAATCAATAACTACGAGGAATATGAGAGAGTTTTCTCATATAATGCTGCCAAGCTTCCGCAATTTATGGATTCTGAAACTTCAAGAAAAAAACTTGAATTTCTTCTTCTCAAATGTAAGAAATTGTTGTCATTGATGATCTGACATTTTCCATTGTTCATGTTAACTAGTATTCTTATTATTCAACTTCGGAAAAATTGTTGAAAAACAAAAGCATGACTGATAAGAAAATGCGATGAAATGTTTTTGCAGGTTATTATTGTTTACTCACCTATCCACCAAACAACTGATTTTTCTTATATCCTAATTTTCCTATTCAAATAGGTTAAAATATATTTTTGTGCAAGCGACCACATTTCCACCTCTCAATTCGAACACAAAAAATTTGAGTTATAGTTGAAAAATTGTCTGCTCTTTAAGGATTCTATTCCAAATTAGAAATATCTGCGAAAGTTTTTGATATATTTGCAAAAATATACCACTTCTTTGTTTAACCAAATTGTTTATAACGCTTGAACTATTTATTAGAGAAACTTGGCTTATATCGAAATCACTGGAGGTGAAACTACATTCATAAAGACGAACTAAAATTATATTAAATGTCATTTATAACAACAGTACCAGTGACACTCGAAAAATCTAGTCAGTTCATTATACTGTTATTTGCGAATCATAAACACAATCACCCTATTACAGTAAATTCATAGCCTAACTCATTAAAAAGCAAAACCGCCATTTTTCTTTGGATGAAATAATATGGCAGCATCAGTTAGAAAGTGATTTTAACGAAAGATTCGTTTATATTTTTATAAACACGGTCTACATAGCTCTTATACATACACCGATACACCATGCATTGATTCATGGATATTATCCATTAATAGTCCATCAATTACCGGTGCGAAGTGAGAATTATGAACTGCAGATAACAGCATACATGTAATCTTAGGGTCATGCAGTTCACGACTCCGTCAAGATTCTGAGAAGTATACATGAAAAGAATGTTCAAGAAAGTCGTCGCTATCACAATGATAAATCACATGATCGAACATTCAGAACGTATTTTCAAAGTTATGTTAAAGCAAACAATATTTCTGGGTTTTATTTCTATATGATAATAATAATAATAATAATGTGTCTGTATTCTGGTCAATTAAGGATACATATAGATTTTTACATTTGGAAAATTAATTGTAATCCTAGGGCTGGTTAGGTCCAAAGTGAGTGGGTCTATTCTATCCTCCACCGCAACCCGCAAGGGTTTATGGTGGCTGACACCTATTCACACTCGACAAACTACAACCAGCTTCTTAACGATTAGTTTGTATGGTGAGTAGTATTTCAGATCAGATGGGAAATTCAAAATTCAAAATTTGTGTACCACACTTTATTAATTTTCATAAAACAGACAACCGCCAAAGGTTGTGAATTAATGTCAAATGAAAACAAAATGATATCTATTGAAAAAAATTCAAAGAGGCATCATAAACTTGTTGTAAATATTTAGAAATGATGAAAAGTTTGAATTTTATTGTTGTAAACCATTTCCCTAGTAATATACATTGAAGGATGCTCATGAAAAATGTTTATATTTAGACATAAGTGAGGTTAATCATCTATTAATATGAATGTTAAGGAAAGAAGTATCTGAATTTAGAAGTAAGTAGTAAACTTGTAGATAGAAGTAAATAGTAAAGTTGTAGAGCAGATAGTTTTCGAGATATAAAAGTTGAAAATTTGAAGTTATGAAAATTTAATGTGGGTAACTAAGGAAGGCAGAAGATTTTAAACTTTTTTATCAACAAAAAGGACTCTTCTGAAGGCGACGAAAGTGGATGCCACGTAAAATTATTGTCTCCGAAAATTAAATTAAATTTGAAAGAAAGTTAGTCAATATTAGATAATTATATCGAATAACGGTAATTGCATGGAGATATAATGAAAATTAACCTGAATAAGATAAATCCTATCACAAATTCAGCACTTGGAGGATTTCAATCACAGAAAAGGAAGGTCCAGTGGATGAGAAATTTTCACTACACATAACTCACTGGAGGAAAACCAGGTATTTAGCTTTTCCATATCCAGTATCAAAATATATACATATATAAAGAAATAATTTGTCCAAAAACAAAAACTGGACAATTGAATAGTGTTAGTGCGTTCCGTTATTCACGTTAATCAGTTCGGTGTAGCCATAGAACATTTTTCGAGTTATTTGCTGTTCTCTTTAGGTAATTTATATTTAGAATTTTACATTTGATTAAACTGTTCTACATTTTCTTATATTCAGTTGTGTCTTTTCCAAATTTATTTACAGGAACACCTGCTATTCTGATCATTTTGGGTATGTAATAATTGTATTTGACCCTGAATCAACCTGAGGTGTTGAAAAAATCTCTATACATTGAGTTATAACGATTTCAACTTAACATAAGAGTCTAGCCGAGTCAAAATTATTATTTCATCAAATAACAAACAACTATAAAACTAATAATAATAACAATAAATTATAATAAAACCCACTTTACATTTCACAATATATATAAATATCTATATATATATATATATATATATATATATATATATATATATATATATATATATATATATATATATATATATAGATAAGTACTTTTTGATCATTCCCATATTGATTTCAATTTAAGAGCCACCGGTAGACAGCTGTTTCAGCCTATTGGGCATCGTCAGTACCGGGCAGGCGGTCCTCGATTGAAGACAAGAAAGTACTTGATAAAAATACCTGCGTAAACGCAAGAGAAACATAAGTGGAACCATCTATTGGTGTGACACCCAAGTCAACTTGCCAAGTTTTTATGTCAGTGTTGGTGGTTTGACCAATCAACCGACAACTGCGGTAAGAGAAATTTGGGAAGCTAACCTGAAATGTCATCGGAAAACGAATCCACATGTTTCTAGAAATGATATGAAATCTATGAAATCTAGAAAGATTAATGTAGTCAATCTGCTGAAAAATAATTCCATGGTTGATTGGTCAAACCACCAACACTGACATAAAAACTTGGCTCCTAAATTGAAATCAATATGGGAATGATCAAAAAGTACTTATCTATTCACTCTTTGATTTTCATGGAATTATTTTCCAGCAGATTGACTGCATTAACCTTTAATATATATATATATATATATATATATATATATATATATATATATATATATATATATATATATATATATATATATATATATATACACATATATATATATATAAAGTGGATAATCCTAGCGACTGGAGAAATGTACAGCAAATGCATTAATGAAAATTGTATCAATCAATAACTCTTTCCTAAAGTCAAAGAAAAATTACATTTATGTGAAGGTATTCTACCTTCTCCGTCAGTTTATTTGTTCAATTTATTGTTTTTAACTCATTTTTACTGTAAGTATGAATTGTAATGTTTTTCGATGGCAAAAAAACCAACAACTCAATAAATTATAGGCCCTGAAGAAGCTTCCCATTAGAAGCGAAAGCTTGGCAAAGTAGAAAAGAGATTTGATTTTTTGACTGAGAGACCCCGTTAATCCATTTTGATGTATATATATATATATATATATATATATATATATATATATATATATATATATATATATATATATATATAAAGATGGAATTTGTTGCGGTTTCATTAGCCTGTATTTCTACACTTTTTGGAAATCGTTTATCAATGGTAAACAGTTATAAAATCCTATTTCAATCTCTCTAACACCCTATTTCTCGAAGCTGTTGAGAATCAACACTAAAGAACAAGCCAAAGTAGGCGTCTAGAAAACAGCAACAACGTTCAAGTTGTTTGATATTATGTATTTTTTGTTGTGTACATAAAATGTCCTTGTGCACGAGATACGGTCTGTGCCTAGTACCTACTTGACAGACGGAGTTATGGCTTCAGATATGCTGTACCAAGATGTAACGTAAAGATGCATGGTATCTAACCCACACGTTCTTTTCCATCAAGTATGCCCTGCGACATGCAGCTCGTTACCGCCGCCATATGCGAAGGAAGAGATTGCCGTTTCGTAAATGGAGGTTTGCACGATTGCGAGGATTTATTAACTTTCACATGGGTGTTGATTGAGCGTTTTTCAGTAATATCTCAGTTAGAAATGAGTTGTGACTGATAATAATTTTCTAGAATAGAAAACGAAATATACTTTCATTTTGCACGAGTGTCATTTTTTGTGGAGGATATAGAGTTTTTATCAACCTCTTTTGGACAATTTTACCTACCACAAACTGAAAATAATTGAAAATTGTGATAGAGAATTTTAAACAGATGTAGGAAGGCAAACATGTTTGAATTTCACTAGTTCGGACTTCCATTGTCTAATATATAAAATGATGAAATCCCTGAAACAACTGACTATTGTAGATACTAACAATCGAAACGTCGTGAACTAACGTGGCTTGGAATCTCTTAATTTTTTATTTCTATTTTCATTTTATTTCTTTATAATTTTTTTTTATTTATTTTTTGTTCAATCGTTTTATTGTTACTCGTATTTTATTCCACTATTCATTTCAGGTTATTTTTGCTTAATATAATTGTCATTTTCAGCTATTCATTTTTCTTTCTCCTTTTTCAGTTGTTTCAGGGATTTCAAATCATTTTATATATTAGACAATAGAAGTCCGAACTAGTGAAATTCATCATGAAACATTGTCAATCACCTTCAAACAAAAGCAAAGTACTTTTCACAAAAAAAATGCAATTTATTAGTAACTTTGTATGCAATAATTCTGCATATAAAAAAAGAGTTGAATAATATAACTAATTCTTATCGAAATTCAGAATTGAATAAAACATAACGAATTTTTCAATTTTCTCTTTGATTCGATTTATTTTCAAAACTTTCACGATAAACAGGGTGTTACAAATTAGATCGTCACCATTGGGATCTCGGAAACTATGAGAGATACGAAGCTGGTTAAATTGGGGCAAAGTTGCGCATTTACTTCACTAACAATATGCCGTTGAAGAAGTTCTGAAATTCTGAGTATATCCGGAGACATCCGGAAAAAACAGAAATTTTAGAAAATGGTTTTAATTTTTTTTTTTTTGCTTTATTTTCCGAAGAATTCGAAAATCTCTTTTTTCTTCATTCCTGAAAGCCATTTCAATGACTTGTACAATAACAAAATATCATTGAGTATAACGAATTGAAAGTCAAATTTAGAAACGTCAAAGTCAAAGCTTATCATGATAAGAATTAATATTTTTCAATATCTCCAACTTTTCGACAAAGACTGATAACTTATGATACATCATTGAAAAGGTAAAATATGGTTCTATATTCAAAACAGAAAGAATCCAATGTAGCGCCTATAAAAAAAAGTTGATGAATGTGGCCGGAAGACGAAACGTCGGATAGCAAATTTGAAAACACCATTATGTAGCAGGCAAAAAGTAGCAATGAGGAAGTTTAATTTATTTTCGAATCCTTCGAAAAAAAAACAGAAAAAAGAAAAACCATTTTCCGAAATTTCCGTTTTTTCCGGATATCTCCGGATGCACTCGGAATTTAAGAACTTTCTCAACGGCATATTGTTAGTCAGGTAAATGGGCAACATTCCCCCAATTTAACCATCTTCGTATCTCTCATAGTTTCCGAGATCCCAATGGTGAGGATTGAATTTGTATATTAAAATTTTTCGAGTTTCCACAGTAACTTATCAAAATAAAATAAAAAGTTCACCCTTTTTCAAATTGTGGAGGGAGAAAAAATCCAAGAAACGCCTATAATTTTTTTTTCAGGCAGAAGTTCTCCGCCTAACATTAATTGTAACATGATGTAAGGTATATGAAACATTATTATATTATGGCTGTGTAATATTATGCTATCGTTGAATTGTAACAGTAACATTACAAAGCCATTCCCACGAATAACATTGTAATAATTTGTGTAAGAATAATGAGATGTATATGAAACATTGTTTCAATAATAGAGGTAATATTGATTCTCGTTATGAATGGACTGACCCGTTACCTGACGAAAGTCATGATGATGATTGAACTCCAATAATTCTTATACGTGATAACATAACAAATCGAGTTTATATTGAAAATGTTATCATGCCCACTGTTCAGTCAGTACGAAACGAATTAGATGAGAATTTTATTTTCATCGGGCGAAAATTAGCCGTCTAGACTGGCCAGCTAACTCACCGGATCTGTATCCTATTGGGAACATGTGGGATTTTGTTTTTAGAGAGCAGTTCGTAACATGCAGAAGAGTAAATTGAAGCAGCAGAAGAGAAATGAAACAATATTACTCAAAAAAAAAAAATCGAACGCTTGATTTTTTTCCATAGCGAATGTTTGGAGTATACAAACTGAATAGTGAAATATGTTTTTTCGTATAATTCAATGCTCATATAAATTCAGTTGTTTCGAAAGTATTGTTTTTTTTTGTTTAATTCAATGTTTATATGAAAGTAGTTGTTTCGGAAGGGCTTTTTCTTCCAGTTTTGTGTTTGACGGTTACTTTTTCGCATGATTTACATATCTTTGTGAAGAATGTATATAGAAATTAATTGCTTTCTTCTCTACCCACTTTCAAAGATTCACAAATTTTTTGTATAGAGATGGAAAAGTACAAAACCAAAATCTTTTTTCTAAGTTACTGTTCTAAATTAATTTACCTATTAATTATAATTTTTTTGCTTTTGTGTTGATTTTGCTATTGTATTTTACGAGAAACTAAATTGAGAAATACTCATACTTCAATAATAATTTGATATTTCATTTCAGATTGAAATAAATCTCGAATCAACCTTTAATGTTGTGTGTGTAATTTTTTTCATTTCATGAGATTTCAGTCTGACGTGTTATTTGAATATTAATAACACTACCCATGATGGTAATTAAAAAATATTCTCCATATTTTCGGGGGATTTTGTGATGATTTTATCAGATTTCAGATGAATTAGAAAAAACATACCTAACAAAACTCTTTTTACTGTTGCTATTTCTCCTAGAAATTTTGAGTAGTGCAACAGTTCAACACACATAAATTTATTCCTGGATGTTATAAATTAGGACCGTAAATCAAGGATTCCTATCAATAGTAAATGCATTGATTGGAATTGAATTCGCAACACAACTTGATTAATTACTTCGATCGTTACCATGGAGATGCTCTATATTGCTCATGTTGATTTGTTTCACTAATGAAACTAGCGATAAAAAATCCAATACACAGTTTCATTTAAAAAATTACCGGTGCCGGTGGTTTATTCGAATTCATTTCAGCTTGAACATAAAAAAAATGCAATCACAAATCTAGTGAATATTATAGACTGTTAATATTGGGTTGTTTCAAAAGTTTTGTCCATTTCAATGTCATATGTTTCTGTTACTCCATATCTCAATGAATATTTATTATACTGCTGTGTCCTGGAATATACTGATCGATAGATAATTTTATGCACTTTACATCGATACTGTTTTTTCCCATTTTTTAGTAAAGCGTCATTGAACGATTTTAGGTCAATTTTCCTTAACGAATTGAAATTGAACCAAAGCGCTGCCGAAACAGCACAAGAAATTAACCATGCATTTGACCATAATAGTGTTCATAAAAGGCACTGTCCTAGACTAGTTTGCGAAATTTCTCTCTGAAGATTTTAGCCTCAAATATGAACCCCGAAATGGTCGACCTACGGTAATCCAGAACAAGGATTTGAGACTGACCCATCACAAACGGTGCGTGGGAAAGATAAAAAAACTCAAAAAATGGTTGCCACACGATTTGAACGATCGATTGAGATTGTCACGTTTCGAAGTCTGCTCGCGCAACCAAAACGATCCGTTTTTGGATAGGATCCTCATGTGTGATGAAAAGTTGATCATCTACGACAACAGAAGCCGTTCAGGATAATATTTGTTCATCGGTGAGTCACCCAGGAACCTCCTAAAGGCGAGAACCCACCAAAAAAAGACCATGGTTACTGTGTGGTGGACAACGGTTGGTGTGATTAACTATAATTTTCTGCAACCGGGTCAAACCATCACAGCAGAGTCCAATTGTGGGAAAGTTAACGAAATGTACCGAACTCATGCTGAATTGAAATGGCTCCATAGTTTTCAATGATGTAACATCGCTCTTTTCATGAATTGGACATACTCGACTTTTTTCCAAAATTCTGGGAACTCCTGAGTTTCCAAAGACATATTGAATATATGAAGGGGGCGATGGGTTAGGTCCAAAGTGAGTTAGGTCTATTTAACCCTCCACCGTATCCTGCAAGGGTTTATTGTGGCTCACACCTATTCTCATTCGACTAAATAAACCCAGCTTCTTAACGAAGCCGATAAGTTCGTATGGTGAGTGGTCTTTCAGGTCAGATGGTAAGAGTACGGCTCTACCGAACTCTAAAAACCTGATTCGGTTCCATGCTGGGCAGGCACAAAGTATGTGATCTGCTGTTTCATCATTTTCCAAGAAGAGGCGACACACTGTTTTCCGATAGCACGAGTCTCTGCATATGATGATCCAAATGGCAGTGACCTATAAGAAGGCCTGTTAGACGTCGTAGTTCATACCTACTGCAGTTCAACAACTGTTTGGTATCGAGCTTCGAAGGGTGAATAAACGCCTTGGAGTGAACCAATACTGAGATTCTGCGAGAAGTCCATGCATCTTCTTGCCATCCAGGTGTTGAATCTTTGTTTGGCAAAGCCTAAAACAATGCGAATGACAGGTTCTGGTCCGATGAAGCTGCTTGCAGCACCCTCCTCTGCAAGGGAGTCAGCAGCCTCATTGCCTTCCAGGCCAATATGGCCAGGAATCCAGAACAGACAATCTGTTAAGTGTTCCTATCGGGGAGAGTTATTTTTGGCAATTTGCTACCAATATAGACGCTGCTCGGTAGGAGCCAAGAGCTTCCAACGCCACTTGACTGCCTGAGAATATTTTCATTGAGTTCTGTATGAGGTTGGATTCTTCCAATCTCTCCGCACACAATTTAATAGCGTAAATTTCCACTTAAAATACAGTCGCATAGGTTCCTAGCAGGTTGATATCTGTGTTCTGTTCCTGCGACTGAAAACACCTGCAAAAAATCTCACAATGGAGTGTTGCTCAAATAAGATATTCAACTAATAACAAACAGTGTAGAATGATGTATACAACACAAAAGACGAAATAAAGTGAAACTGATCAATGATAATAATATTTTCAGAGCAGCCTTTACACTTTTTTCCTTGGGTTTCGCTTCTTGTTCTATGTATTATACCCTCATAAGGTTTATTCTCACAACCTTTTTGCAAAGTCTCTTTTGCCATCTAGATGGCTAAGATCAAGATCAGTGTAGATTTACTCCTTGTTCTGTGGATTTTACCTCATGAGGATTATTCTCACAACGTTTCGGCAAAGATTTTTGCCATCTAGATGGCAAAGATCAAGATCAGTGTAGATTTACTCCTCGTTCTGTGGATCTTACCCTCATGAAGATTATTCTCACAACGTTTCGGCAAAGTCTCTTTTGCCATCTAGATGGCAAAGATCGAGATCAGTGTAGGTTTACTCCTTGTTCTGGTAAAGATCAAGATCAGTGTAGGTTTACTCCTTGTTCTGTGGATTTTACCTCATAAGGATTATTCTCACAACATTTCGGCAAAGTCTCATTTGATATCTAGATAGCAAAGAACAAGATCAGTGTAGATTTACTCCTTGTTCTCTGGATTTTATCCTCATAAGGATTATTCTCCCAACGTTTCGGCAAAATCTTTTTTTCCATCTAAAAGATAAGATCAGTGTAGATTTACTGCCTGTTCCTTGGATTTTATCCTAATAAGGATTATTATCACAACATTTCAGCAAAGTCTCTTTTGCCATCTAGATGGCAAAGATCAAGATCAGTGTAGGTTTACTCCTTGTTGTGTGGATTTTACCTCATAAAGATCATTCTCACAACGTTTCGGCAAAGTCTCATTTGCCATCTAGATGGCAAAGTCAAGATCAGTGTAGATTTACTCTATTTGAAGATCACTTTCAATTGCCACAGGTATGTCTTTTTGATAGACAAAACAGAATTGTTGATATTCCATTGATGAAACCATACTATTGATTTACAGGGTGTTTCATAATTGAATGCTGATACTGGAGGGCGATAATTCATGCATGCTTATAAAAAAACATCTTCATATGAACTTAGGTCAACAACCGCTTCATTTCTGAGATTCAGGATGTAGTAATTCTACAAAAAAATCATTTCTCCCCCAATATCTCTGAAGTATCATCCATAGAAAATATGCCATAGAACACCTCTCCAAGTTGAAATTTGGATATGTTTACGTTATCAGAGATTCCATTGAGCTCATTGTCAAAATTTGAGTGATTTTTCAAAAGCGATTCGTAATTCTAACAGTTTTCGTTAACACATATAAAGATTAAGATTCTCTGGGGGGAAACATATTTTTGCTAACCTGTGAGCAGTTCCACATCTGCGCTTGCTGCCACTTTGTTGCTCAGAAGATTGCCTTGAAGTACTTACGAGTAGACTTCATTCAGTGACCGATCAAACTATAAGAAATCAATTTACTTTCATCGCTTTTGAACTGAAATTTCCTTGGCACTTAAACTATTTCCATAATTGCGTTCGACGACGGATTTAAAGCAAAATAATTATGAAAGCCTCTGCTATTAAGGTGACGGAGCAGCTATAATTTATATAATGGCAGGATCGTGCATCGACGCATACCAATATAAAGCCTGGAAATTGCCGACAATATTTCAGAGATTCAAAGTAATAGCACCTGCTAAATACCAGTTAACCCCAGCATTGACATCGCTTATCATTAAATATTAACCTGGTTTCCGACCAATATGTGTACGCTTTAATTAACTACGGTTGTTTACTTTAATTGAAGCATATTTCAATTGGATAATTTGAGCCAACAATTTGGATTAACTCTTTGCATATGCGCCTGGCTACTGGTAAACGCAACATATTGGAGAGTGCACGAGAATAAATTTCAATCTGATGTTATTTGCAGTCGATGCAAAATTGTTGTTTATTTTTCGGACAGTTTGCCGCATCATTATTGAATGAATTGCATTTTTAGTTGTTCACATACGATGTAATACAGAATGAACAAAATTTTTGTTTATTGTCGCTTAGTGGGGTATTCCTTATACCATATTTTTATTCATACATAATATTTTCAGGAAGGTATTAACCTGCTTTTTCGGCATGATATCACTCAATAAATACTTTTATTAACTTTTGTTAGTTGACTATTTTCCTATATCGTATCACAAACATGGTTCCTATATCGAATACAGTATAATTATGTGTTTTTGTACAACTGTCATTAAAAGTGACATTTTTATTGGTTATCAAGAGTATTAAAAGGTGATGTTTACAAAGTAGCGTCTTAAAAATATTTTTAAGAGTTAAGTTATTTCAATATTCCGATAGAGTTTATTATCATTATCAAGGAAAAGCTACAAAAAAAATGTGATGCAATAATATTAACTTTGTTACAAAAAAGCTCAACTTACTGTTGGTGAGGATGGCCGTGTCGAAAAGAATGTTACATTTAAACAGTTGAAACATGTCAATAAAATAAAACAAGTTACCACATTAAAAGAAAGTTTTGACTCCTCACTGATTGATACAATGAATATTATTTAAATTTACATAATACAATCGTTATGTGGTTTGAAATTATAATTTACTGGTAAAAGCTATGAGCCTGCAGATCACAGAGAGAAATAAAAAACAATTGACATTGACAGTTGTCCTGTGATTCAATTTGAAAATCGTTCGATTGTAAGTTTATGTTTAAGTGTGGAACAAAAGACAACAGTTATGGTGCAAGTGTGATCAGAGTCAACTGCTGTTTTGTGAGATTATTAATGAGAAAACCCAATGTCAAAAACATGAAAGTTTATTATTAAAATTAAGTAAAGCCCTGCCTTAGGAAAGTTGAGACGATTATTGAGACAATTATTTGATTGTAAGATCACACATTGATCACCTCATTGATATTTATGCCTTCTCACTCAATATTGATAGAAATTTACATGATTTTCAAATCAGTAACAATGCTGAATTCTCAGTAACTCAACTCATAATAAAAAATTTTAAAAGAATTTAATTGGATACTTTATTACCGTCGGAGTATTTTGATCCTATAGGGTCAAAGAGGATCTCCTTGAGGCATCATACAATTATTTTTTATTCCCACTTGAAAGCATTTTCATGATGTCAAAGCGACATCAAGTTGTTCCAGCGTCTACCATTGAATATTGATTGAATTCGAAATTAGAACATTCACCAGTATAAGCCAGATATAATTGTCAAATTCAACCCTTATTATTAAATTATTTGCTGATATACTACAACAGTTGAACGAAATAGCTGGAATAAAATATTTTCGAGCGTATATTTGTGGAACTCGCGATAATTCAATATTATTTATTAACGTTGGATTAAAGTTTGGGTAATAAACAATTCCGTTGCAGAAATGCACCGCTGCAAATGTGAGGTCGATGTATTAATAAACAAGCCAAAACCAGCAAATTATATTTGGAGACGAGCTAGGTCAAATAATATCTGCATTGAAATTTATTCACGTTTATTTATTATGATTGCTACATAGTTCGTTAATCATTAAATTGAAGTAAATTGTATGTGAGTACATTGTTGCACTTTATATTGCTCAATACCTATATGGAAAATCTTATTTTATATAATACTCTTAACGAAACTTACTGTATAATCAAAAGGTATTCGGTACTAATTATATCTTATGAAACTTTGATTACATAAACGTGATTCAAAAGTTTTTCTACTGACATGTTTATTTTTTCCTAGTCTCTGGAAAACACTGCAGCCTTATTACGATTTTATTTCATCTCTTCCATGACGATCATTCCAACAATCAGAACCTGTACTAGTTTTTACAGATTCTTTGCTGGATGTAGATTAGATTGTTGGAAAGCTAGCCCATGGCCTGATTCAGTGCGACCTTTTACGTCTATTGTGATGCTGCTTAGTTGTTAGAGCTCATTGTCTAGCTTGGTCTCTTTGATGAGACTCCATATCCTTGACACTGACCCCTTCATATAGCTGGCAGTCTCTGGTTTCTCTTCTTGACAGAACCTGCATTGGGTTTCTTCTGTCAGACCCATGTTGCTCATATGTTTCCTGAGTCGGCTATGCCCTGTTAGTAGACCGTGCACTACCCTTACAACCTTACGGTTGTGGTTTAGCAGGTCTTCCGTGAATCTGGGCGATGGTTGCTATATGAATTCTTTCGCCTGCCTCATTCCTGGGAGTTTATTCCACCAGTCTATAGATTCGGGTTGCATCCGGCTTGCTGGATGTATGTCATATTCTCCCGGACATAATTGGGGAAGTCCCAAATTTGTTTGCCTCAAGTAATCCGGTGCCTCACATTGGCATTAAATACAACGAGATGTTTCTGTTCCTTTGTTGCCTTGCTTGCAGCTGATGACTCCGTTGTGTCTAGGGAATCGCCCTGTAATTGCCCCTTGCTTTGTTGAAGCGGTTCTTCGGTTTTCTACTTAGACTGTCCTTTATAAAGGATTTCCTGTGTGTGTTCCCAGATATTTCTGGTTCTGTTTCAAAAATGTTGGTACCCCTCAGCTCGTTCAGAGCATATATATGATGTTGTTGATGATCTACGCTACACGTAGCGTCAGGTTTAACAAACAAGCGGATAAGGGACTAAAAGCATCAGAAGCTGACTTCCTTCTGAAAGAGGTCAGATTTCAATTTTGCTGTAATGCCAAGGAGTAGGTTGAGAACCACTCAGGGTACTCAATACCCTGAGAACCTCAAGGTACTCAACCCCGGCTGGACATGGTGTTGGCTGATAAGCTTTGTCTGGCACACTCATTAGCTTTCTTTTTGCCTGTTTCTCTCAAATGTCCTGGATTGGTGGTGGTTGATGATCTGGTTTTGGGTCTGGCACAATCATCAACCTTTATCTTTGCCTGTGATACCTGAAGGTCCTGGCATCCACTATAGAGTCGATCTATTTCCGTCCCCAGTTTCCGCAGTTCCCCATTGCATTTCCAGACCGATCTCTTTGTCACTTTTGGGTCATTAGTGCTACAAGTGGAAGTGTATTTTTTAATTTTTTTATTTTCATTAATTTTTTTTCTATTTATTTATTTTTTACATATTTTTTTACACATTTTTTATTTTATAACTTTGTACCATTATCTATTTCGTATAGTTTTATTTCTTTTCAATATTGTACATTGACGTTTTCCTCTTTTTCATTTGTACTTTTGCTCTTGTGGTTATACAAATCAATCTGAGTAAATAAAGAGATTATTATTATTATTAATGATGTGCACTGAGTGGGATGGTAACTGAAATGAAGATATCTATCCGTACTGTATGTTCCAATCCATTGTAAGTCTTCACGCAGTTTGAGACTTCAGTCGCAAAGTCCGGTATCACGTTTTCGGAAAACATGTTTGATGTTATTTTTTTTACATATTCCCGAATTTCTGTTTCGCCCGATCCTATGAATCTCGTTGTTTTCCACTGTGAATTTGCTCGCCCTTACCTCTTCAATTAAAAGATGTAAATGACGAAGATTCTAGAGCGTCTTCAATACAGTTGTTGATGTTGTCTTCATTGGTTGTTTATTCTCAAATAAGCAAGTCTCTACACCATCTCAGTTTTTTAATAGCAATATTTTGTTACATCTTTGGCTACCATACCATAGATGCATATGTTATCATTAGTTTAACCAGCATGGTGTGAAAACAATAAATCATGTACATTTATTGCATATTAGTAGGAAAACAATAACGAAAATTTTTCACTCTTTCTAGATAATAGTTTCAGGTCAACCTAGGATCTAGTTTCACTCCCAGATGCATCTCTCCACCTCAAAGTTTTAGAGGTCCTCTTGGTTAATGTCACTATTTTCATTTCAACCAGTTAAATAGTCAGGGCCTTCTACATGCGTCCCTGAACAATAATAATTTAATTTCTTTTAGATCAGTATGGCTAAATAGTCTGCTAAATAGTCCCGTTTGAAAACGACACACCCATCTCACTTCATCACACCTATTACGGGGCGATAGACGGAAAGTGTGCAACATTTGCAATAGAATAGAAAAGGTCCATCACATCTTGAGGGAATGTCAAGTTCACGAACAACTTAGACAGACACTGAATATTCCTAAGACACTACAAGTATGCTTATTGAATGATGTGGCCCGATTCAAAAATACGTTGAATTTTATAAAACAAAGTAACCTATACCAAAAAATATAACTGAAAATTCACGTTTCCAGCTGAAAAGAAGCATCTAATGACCTAGAAGTCGCGGCAGCAACAATCGGAAGTACATAAATATAGTATTAGAAAAAACAATATGCTCACAACTCGAAAACACCTCTATACAAAATATGAAAAGTCTTCTGTGTTCGTTGGAACGAGTATTTATAAGATAATATATTATAAATATATAAGGTGAGTAGAACAAAAATCAAAACTTTCATGAAAATCGGTGCTGGCTGGCAAAATTATGTGGAATACGGTCACTGACTGAACTAATCCATTGATCGTCCTAATCCACTGAACATGTTTTTGTAAGAACTTTGAAACTTTTCTAGTAAACCCAAATGGATTATATGATTACACTATTCGAAAAAAATCCACTTGCACTTTTTCCTGCGACCACTCTTACGTTTTATAACACAACTGTTTTGTCGCATTTTCCTTTAGAGTATGTTATAAAAACGTACTCATGGAACTGTTAATAGCTTTACAAACACTTCATGAATGTTAACAAGTACACCAGACTATGTAACATACTCCTAAACTGAATGCGATGGCTCCAATTCGCATTTGAATAAATTTCGTTTTTGTTTTCGTTGTAGTTGGTATTCGTCGTGAAACGTCTCTTTGAATTATTCTCGTCTAGCCTGCTCTGGTATTTTGATTGCGGAGATAACACCAGAAATAAAAATAAACAGGGTTTATGACCTGTTGGCAGTTCACGAAATTTTGATTTAAAGTTGAATGAAGGACTTCTATGAATACGAAGAATGATTCATTATTTGAATGACAGCAAAATGTTCAAGTTATTTATTTTGTTTACAAGTGACATTGATTCACTACATACTTAATATACCCTGAGAATTTGCGAAATGTAATGATCATATTTTACGTAGATTATTTCCTTCGAACCCATAAAATGATGGAAAAATTGAAGGATAGACCGTTAAAACAGTGTTTTACAGCTTTTTTCCAACAGCGATAAAAGTAACAGCGCTAAAAATGAAAACTATGTACTAACCATCTAGGTGTCATTGTTCATAAATCGTACTTGACTATCAAGGTTCTAGTTATGTACCATTCTCACAATTCAAACCATTGTCACTGTCCTTATCAAATTGAATCATTGAAATCAAATATTCAAATATGATTGGGACTGAATAATATAACTTTGGATAAATGCTTCTACAGAAATCCACAGGTTCAATTTGATATTATGATTATGACAGTGACTACCCAACCAGCAAAGTTGTTTTATAATTCCATGGTGTTGCAACAATTTTACTTAATTAGTATTTTATAATTACTTCCAAAATGCTAATTGATTATATTAGATGATTGGTGAACACAATACACAATAAAAGTGTTCCATAAAATAGTCAGGAAATTATCACAGAAACGTTTTTGCAACTAACTTATAAAACTTACTTTCATATAAAAGTAAATTGTTATGTATCAGTTTTATAACACTTTTCTGCGAGATTTTTATGATAGTTATAAAACTATTTCAAGCTTATGTTATAACCGTTTCCTAAAGTTTCAATGAAATTATTTTATTAGAATGCTTTCAGATACTATTACCATATTGTCACTTCAATGATAATTTCCCAACTATTTTATAGTATGGTATATTAACTACAATTCAAAAACACTAATATAACTGTTATAAAATCAAATTGCTTTTGCTAATATATATTTGCTGCCACCAAGAATAAAATGCAGCATTTAAGAACAACCAGCTGACATCGATTCCTAATTACAGCTTTGAAAAATTCTTCAAAATTTCAGTTATGTTTAGTAAGAATATTTTTGTTAAGTTATTCAAGGGACACCGTCGATATCGTGGTGGAAATTAGTTCTTCAGCAACTTCTATATATTCAATTTTTATTGAGTATAGGTACCGCATAAGTAAATTCAATATTTGTAATTCATCCTTAATTTTAGACACTATGATATGCCTATTTATGTATACGTATATGTTATACTTTCAATTTGATAATAAATCCATTGTGTGGATACTGTAGTGGATTTTTCTGTTTGTATCCCGAATATATAAATATAAATATATAATAACTCAATGGCGGCCATTTTGAACATTTATTGGGTGGTATATAATAGTTTTAGATTCAGTTCGAGATGCTACAAATAGACGAAGAAATGACTTGGTGTTCCATAAAAAACATTCTGGAAGCTTTGAGTCGCCCTGTATATTGGAAATACTAAAAAAACACTTTAACCTATCCCATCTAACCTAGTGCTTCAATTTTTTTTGCGAAAAACAGGAAAAGGTTATTATAATGGTTTAAACCCGTCGTTTAGCGTTTATAATCGATGAAAGAAACTTTTTGGCCAAAACATCCCGACAGATAATATTTATCCAAACTGTATGTGAGAAATCCTTTATTCATACAAGCACTTTTGTAGAAACCTACAGCTTTAAAAGTAGTCCGACTCTGCCGCAATACCATCACTCCCAGAACTAAGTGTTTCTTAACACTTTCATAGGGGTAACATAGTAGCTAAAATACGTTGAAATGCTTGCTACTGATACCAATTTATTTTATAGAACGACGCCATTTTAAATGATAGCGATGCGGGATACTGAAATTAGATGAGTTGAAAATATGAAATACCGCACATAAAGTGATATTTACAGCTAAAAAGTACATACATATTATAACATTATATTATTTAGAATAAAGTGAGTTAAGTTTTGTGACTAGAAAATTAATACGTCGACAGAGTGAATTTTTGTATAATTAATAATTTTACCGAAAACATTTATAAATGGGTGGCACGCTTAAATTTTGCTAATAATTAGCTATATATTTGTCAATAAAATTTCATTTGCAGTAAAAATATCAATCTTCGAAACATAACAGTTTTATAAGTGCCAAAGTGAAATTTTAAAATGGCTTCAACCTTTCTATTTCTTAGTTTTCAGTTGGTGACATATCTATTATATTTTTCTAGTGTGCAATACAAAATTACTTATTGCGTCTCCAAGAAAACTTTTTTAACACTTTTTTATTTTATTGTTATCGTTTTCGGCTGTATTTTATTTTATAACGCCCACTTGAAACTACTAAAAAACCCTTATAAAACTGTCTTCTGATTATTTTATAAGTATCGCTTAAATATGTTGCAAAAGTGAGTAAGGGAAGTCTTTACAAAACTACTTTTTAAGAGTGTTAGACAAATTTTATAGTAACTGCCAAAATCTTTATAAAACTGTTTTGTAGTGTTTGTAAAAGGCCATACAAAATATTGATAATAACTATAATGTTTTATAAAACGGTGCCAATTTCCTATTTATAGCAGTTTTATAAACGTATTGAAAACATTTCTGGGAGAAATGTAGTTTTATAATTTGTTTCTCCGAAACGTTTCCGCAACTATTATAAAACACGAAATTGTTAGTTGGGTAGACTCTAACTCTACAAAGACAACTAGAATGAATAGGTAAATCAACTAAAATAAACCAATACAATGAACAGATACAGGAGACCGAAATGAAAACAAATTGCCACACTTCAATAATTTACATTACCCCACGAAATTCAAACTCCTTCACTTCAAACTCCACCTTGAATACCAACTATTTATATACGATATCCAGAAATCTCAAGCACATAATCGAAACTTATACTTTTAATGAGATATTCTCAATTGTTAAGATAATGAAGACGTAATTCCGAATGTCAATGAATGTTGAAAGAATACACGACGTCGGATGCCGGATCTGCGGTCTCACTTCAAGGCCCGATAGATTTTAACAATGAAAACCTATTAATACAAGTATACTATCACTGCCAAATGACTGGTTGATTTTTCGGGCTCTTTTGGCAACGCTTTGATTAAATTTGAATTCGTAGAGAAAAATTTGCCATAAATCGCTAAATACCAGTACTAAGTTGAAATGGGACAAAAAATTAAAATTTGGAAAAAAAATGGACAGCAGCAACGCGACACATTAGCATGAATATTTATTGATATATGGAGCAATAAATGATTTTTTGCTAAAACTGTATGTTGCTGCTTCCGTACCATATTTGATTATCGAATCGCCTATATTGTCTTTATAAAAGGTATACAGGGTGGACCATCGAAAACTTGACATGGAGGTTTTGGGTACTAATCTTGCAAATTCGAAAAAACGCTCAGACAGGTCGATTTTTATTGAGAAGTGGACAGTGTTCCTCATTTACTGCGTCGTCATTTCAACCCCAGAGCAGAGGGGCGAACAATCCTTGGAATTTAAATAGGGAATAGGGGGCGAGTGGCACATCGTTTGAAAGATCTTGGAATTATCTAAACAATGGTGTACATTAACTTTTTCAATATTGTTAATAGCAACAAATTGTGTACGTCTCTGCTCAGTTGGAATGTTTTTGGAACTCTTTCATTTGTTTGTTACGCTACTTTTTTGGTAATTTTTTAGTTCTTCTCTAATAAGAGGACTATTGAAATTGAGAAATGGTTAAAATGTTGTTTCTATTTCTCATTTCTATGTTGAAAGTGATATCTACATTATTACTAGTAGTGAGTGCCGTAAAGTGTTGCTAAAGAAACAAAGGTTTACAGAACTGCAGAGAAGGTTGAGTTGATTGAACTGTACTATGGAAATAGATGTTGTGCTGCGAGAGCCGCTGAACTATTCAATCAACAACATGGGAAGAATGTGTCGCGACAGTATGTTTTCGATTTAATTGCAAAATTTCGCGCAACTGGATCTGTAGCAAATAAAAAACGGCGAATCGAACCACCAGTAACAAATGAGGCGACACAAGTGCCAATTCTGGGCCATGTGGAGCTTGACCATACTTTGGGCACAAGAAAATTAGCATTTGTTTCCGGGGTGTCACGAACTAGCATTCGGCGTATTTTAAAAACCCACAAAATGCATCCTTACAAGATTAAATTAACGCAAGAACTAAATGAAGATGATTTCGATCGACGCTTGCAATTTTGCGAGTTGGTTAATGAACGAGCGGTGGAAAATCCACACTTTGAACTATTTTAGTTCTCTTTCAGAAGACCTGTACTTTATAGAAGGTATGAGGTCCATATTTTCGAAGAAGATTTTAAATTGTTAAAACTAATTGACTGTTATTTAGAAAGGTAACTGTCTATATGTAATGGATGTACCTACTATGCCAATCTGTTTTAGCGGTTTTTCGAACTTTTTTGGATGTCATCAGCATCGACTGGATTGGTCAATAACCTCGTGTCCTGGGTAGGCAATGGTAATGACTTCCCGAGCCACCTAGGATTCATCATGGCTGTTCGCAGTCCGTCTGCCCTGTAACGTTGTAGAATCATCCCAGCCTCAACCAGATGATTTCGAACAACTTTTGTAACTGCATTTTTGAGAATATTGAGTGATTTTCGACTAAATAAAGTTCTATCTTTACTCCTGTTAATAAAATATGAAAAATATAAAAGATATTTTGGTTCCTCATGTTTTTATCAGCGTGAGAACTGATGCACCAATTAGCAATGTTTAACAATGGTTGTATTGCAAGTAAAACCTCTCATTCCGCAGTATCACCATCAAGAAAATTATAATTCTTTGAAATAACCCTGATGCAGTTGCTATTTCGAATTTTCGAAATCTCGGAAGAAACCACATTACATACTCGTACTTGCTTTCAGTTTAACCCGAAACAAATTTCTCGTTTGGACAATCCCGGGGTCAAAAATCTCTTCACCGAGATTAAAACATTCCAACGGTCTTACTAACTTTGTATAGATAAGTGCACGCTTGTGTAAAGAACACTCCAACAAGCCACAAGGACATTCTCATTAGTTACCTTCTCTGAGTGAAACCTAATCTTTGACTCGGGTCCGCTATGGAGAATTATGTTTGAACATCTCCATACTTAATCTATTTTTTTTAAACGTACCGGGACAACGAGAATATATTACCATTTACATGTTGGTTTATAATAGACACGCTGCTAGCTGAGATTGTGGAACGAGATAAAGGTTATGAATTTAGTGTGTTGTCGTATAATTTTTTCCAGGAGAAAGTATGAAAATTGAGCAATTAAAGAAACTGGGAAGCTCTAAAAATATCTTCGTATCAGGTTTCAGGTTACTGGCATGGCGGAAGTAATTAATGGTACTTTGTTCATATATTTTTCAAACTTCACTTGACTTGACTGAAAATCATATAAATTGTATTGGAAAAAAAGATTTTTGTCTTTCTACTTCTTCGTCATTGAACAAAAATGCGGGAAACCTTCAAAGAGATGGGAAAACAAACATTTACAATTCCAATTTATTCATTCAGTTAACATATTTTTAAATTCAAATAGGTGAAATATAAGTCAAATAAGTTTCGGTAAAACTAATAAATCAAAATACCCATTATTTTCAATATTTATTAGTTTCTTTTAGAGTTTTATACTTGTTTAGTGTAACTCTAAGTATTTCTCAGAGTATATTACATTTCCTGATGTATTATTGAATTGAATGGGGTATGGCAGCACAAATTCAATGCGTTTTTAATATAACAAAATTGAAAATGAAACTAATAACAAACCTTCATACATTTTGTGCATTCAGAATATACCTGTAAAAGTAACAGATTTCAGCTACAACAAAGCAAAAGTATGATTTTTTAACGGTGATTATAATTTTTCCGATTCCTACACCTTTGTGATTGTTGGGAAAAAAATATCAATTTCAACTACCTAAAACAATCAAAATCTAACTTTTCCATAATAATAACTATACAATTTTCATAATAAATATTTCAACAACCTAATATAGTTTTGTAGTTACCAACTTTTTATAAAATATACGGGGTGTTTCCTAATTACGGTACGAAACTTCAAGGTTGTTATTTATTTTTTTAGATTAAGTAATTAAGTATTGTTTGTGTTTTCTTCATATTGAGCTTTGTTTTCGAGAAAAAAATCAGTTTTAAAAAATATCCATGAACAGTATAAAATAAAAACCAATTTCGACCTGAAAGTAAATGAGCAAAATGTCCACCTTCTGATAAAATACACGACTGCAATCGATTTTTTATCGATTGTCTGGCACGTTCAAAAATATCTGAGGTATTCCTTATGATATTGCAAATGTTAGTTATTGGATTTTTCATTCATACCTAGTACAGGAGTTTTATAAAACTTCCTGTTTCACATAATCTTGCATGTAGTTCTAAATGTTTTAGCACATGGAATTACTCTATTAAGATATATGTTCTGGTAAATTATCCGTGCTTCTTCCGCATTTCGAATTGCTAATTCATAAATGAAGTCTATATCAGCCATTTCAGCGTTAGTAAAATTATTACTGATGGAATCACTACTAATTGACAACTCTGACTTTCACTGATATGACGACACTATCACTGTCAGTTGATATCCAAAGCAGGTGTTCATGATATGCAAAGTAGCTTCAACTTTTTTTCTCGAAAACAAAGCTAGATATGAAAAAAACACAAGCGACGAGAAAGTTGTATTTTTAATTGATTATTCTAAAAAATAAAAAGCTACAACAACAAGTCAGTGGCTTATTTTTTTCCCAATATTGTTGGCTGTGATACCAACTGAGGCTCCATCACTGGACCTAATAATTGCAATCTAGATAGGGCTAAATAAACCCCTCATTACTTCAAATTACTGTAGCATATTGCAACCATGTCGGTGTAAGGATATCTATGATATTTTATAAATCATACTCTGAAATTTCGTATCGTAGTTGGAAAACACCGTGTATTGTAGAATAGTTTGATATACCAACTCACGAGACTACCATGTAGCAACACCAGTAGTGGCGTTAGGGTAGGGCGCGGTTGGGCGACCGCCCAGGACGCCGGCTATAAAGGGGCTCCGCAAGCACTCTTATTTCCTCTCGCTCATTGAGCGAGGCCTACTTACTCGTAAATTCCCTAAATTTAGCGAAAAATTCGTTATGTTGGCAAAACTAGAATGGAACTTCAGCTATTAAGACTCAGAAAACTGATATTCAAGTCTCTAGCCGAACTGCTAAAAGATTTTAGCTTCATAGTGTCATTGGTCGTTTGGTATGACATACCTTTTCAAATGAATATCGTTAGTAAATCTCTGCAATCAACAGATACAGATCTCGGTAAATGCACAGAACTGTTGAAAAAATGCTGCACTTTCTTGGAAGAATATAGAAATACGGGCTTCAAAAGCGCCATTTTAACGGCTAAGGAATTGGCTGAAGAACTGGAAATTGAACCTATGTTTAGAGCCACGACAAGAATTCGATATGTCAAGCGTCAAGCTCGTGGAACTGCCCGCGATGAACCAATAGCTACTCCGGAAAAACAATTTGATATTGAATTTTTCAACTGTCTTTTGGACACTACATTCATTTCTGTAAAAGAAAAATTTGAACAGTTAAATGAGTACTCGGAATATCGGTCTTTTTTGTACAATATAAAACAGATTCCGGAGAAACTTGACCTTGTCAAACTCTGTGATCTCCAATTGAAATTAACTCTAGACTCTAAATCAGATATAGATGGGTGTATGTTGTGTGATGAGTCTGAAATCTTTTTTGCCTGATTTTTGTTTTGTTTTTGTTTTGTTTTTGTTTTGTTTTTGTTTTGTTTTTGTTTTGTTTTTGTTTTGTTTTTGTTTTGTTTTTGTTTTGTTTTTGTTTTGTTTTTGTTTTGTTTTTGTTTTGTTTTTGTTTTGTTTTTGTTTTGTTTTTGTTTTTGTTTTGTTTTTGTTTTGTTTTTGTTTTGTTTTTGTTTTGTTTTTGTTTTGTTTTTGTTTTTGTTTTTGTTTTTGTTTTTGTTTTTGTTTTTGTTTTTGTTTTTGTTTTGTTTTTGTTTTGTTTTTGTTTTGTTTTTGTTTTGTTTTTGTTTTTGTTTTGTTTTTGTTTTGTTTTTGTTTTGTTTTTGTTTTTGTTTTTGTTTTGTTTTTGTTTTGTTTTTGTTTTTGTTTTGTTTTTGTTTTGTTTTTGTTTTGTTTTTGTTTTGTTTTTGTTTTGTTTTGTTTTTGTTTTAAATTTTATCAAAGATCGCAACTGACAAGAACTGTATCCAAATGTATGGATAGCAATGCGCATATTATTAATTATACCTGTAACGGTTGCTGATAGGGAGAGGAGTTTTTCTAATCTTGAGCTGATAAAAATCTATCTGCCATCGATAATATCGCAATCCCGCTTGACAAACTTGGCAACTTTGTCAATCAAAAATGAAATTGCTGAAAACCTTGATTATGATAAAATAATAAAAGAGTTCGCTGACAAAAAGGCTAGAAAAGTCAAATTTTAGTATTTTTTTATAATAAATGGTTATTTCTTTTAATAATGGCAATTTCATTATATCTTTTTCCTTTTTCATATGGGTTTGAATTGCAGGGGGCGACGTATAAACCTCGCCCAGGGTGCTGGTAGTGCTAAAACCGTCACTGCACAAAACTTATCTTGAATAATTTATTGTGAAACTTGCATAATTATTATTATCATGTATAGTGTTATTAATTTTCATTGAGTAACTGGCCAGTTAATTCATAATTTAAAATCTAACTTGTTTTTAAAAATGTCTCTACTCTTTTTTACCTCCCGGTTTGAAGTTCAGCTTCTACGCTACGTTGAGTAAAATTATTATCAAGTGACATGTAAATATTGCTGAATAACTGATTCGTAAGAAAATATAGAACCACGAATATGGGTTCCCGCATGAATTAAATTCAAGGAAACAAGATATGTAGTTTATGACAAATGGTATTGATATTATTTAAAAATGTTTTTCGAATGAATTGTAGGCTTGTTGACTGGTTTTCAGATAAAAATAACTGACTGATAAAGTATTCGGAATTGGTAAAAAGTGGGTATAGTCGAATGTATAGAAAATATTCAAATGTTTTGTGATGATAATTCCGGTAAGGGTTCCGTGTGTGTTACCCAATGAATGAGGAGTTCCAAAATATTTGGTATTGTTTTGGATCCACTTCAATTTCGATTGCCGGTCTTGGAGGATTTACGATGATAGGAAGGGCATCCGGTATAATAAGCGAAGGCCATTATCAGACAAAGTTGAAAAATCGTCATTTACTTTGATAGGAAATAGTATTTTGATGCATTATAAACTTAAATGGACCTGGTTAATTTTCCTTTATAAGGTTATTCATCTTCTTCGATACTCCTTAATAATTCTTTTGAGCAAAACTGAAGTAGCAGAAGTTGTAACCGAGAAAATAAAAAAAGAAGTCCTTCAACCTGAATGTTCAGCAATAAACCTGTCCAATGAACAATTTCAGTTTATGCAGATCAAGCTACCAGATGAATGTGTTTTGACACCAAAACAAAACTCCCAGCTTAAGGAAACCATAAGGTTCCTGAAATATTTCAATTTTGAATTATTCATTTGGGTTGATGAACGACTTTGCATAAAAGTCATTATGATCTATCAATCATATCCAACGAATATATATAAAGATTCGAAACACTGCGCTGGACAGACTAAATCACTTCAAATTATGTGTTCATCAAGAATCTCGCAAATTCAGCTAATTGAATTTTGGAGAGTTGATGAAGGGAATGAACGTCATGATAATAGCACATAAGTTGAAGTTCAAATGAAAAAATGAAATAGACCGGTTGAAGTTATTCGAATAAATAATAAATTTGTCGCGAAGCGATAGTTGACATAATAGAAATTATACTCAGCTGTACTTTTGGGAAACTCAATTTTCATTCAACAATCAGAATGTAATTAAATCACTGTCAAGTCCTGCGACAACAGAACACCATTTCATAGCAATTTTCATGCAATTTCTTTGAATTCATACAAACTCTAAAAACGATTTCAAGAAATAATCATGGAATTATTTAGGAAATAGTTGTAATTTGTTATACGGTGGCTAATTCCTTCAAACCAATCAGTAACTTCTATTTGGTTTGATTTAGAAATGTGAATTTCTTCAGCTATACTAACTGAAACACTAACGAAAATGAAACAAATCTAAAGAAATGAAATATAAACGTTCAAGCCAGTCTCAGATATACCTACACAGTAGGTTGAATGGACTGACGCCAACAGAAAACTACTCCCCTGGCTAATACCACGAAGGGCGTTGGATTATATCCGACAGGGGTCAGTGCAGGAATCTTCACAGAAAATTCCCTGCACATGCAATTGGCAATACAACTGAAAGAGTCAATCTTCAATTTTGGAACGGGCACACTTGCAGATCGGTTTCGGTCTCATTAACCACTCATCAGTGCAAGATAGTGGCCATCATCGACCTAAAGTCAATGATATTCCATAATTGAAAATCTGAATTCTTTCAGAGTATTTCATTCCTCTTCCTAAGTTGGAGCGAACAACAAAATGTCACTTCATCTAGTGGATGAAATTTGTATATCCGAAATTTGCCCGATTCCTCTGAAAAACGAAGAAAAACTTTCTTATTAGTCAATGGGCTATGTTCGAAGACTGGCAGTAAAAAAAACTAAAGAAATGAACTTTAAACGTTCAAACCAGTCTCGAATGTACCTACACAGTAGGCTGAATGGACTGACGCCTATCAGAAAACAACTACTCCACTGGCTAATACCACAAACGGCGTTGGATTATATCCAACAGGCGTCAGTGCAGGAAAGTAAAAACCGTTCTTCACTCACTCTCCTTCAAAATTTAAATTTCGTTGTTGATAATTCGGAAAATAACAACTTGACAAATATTATAAAACTTACATAAAAGTGATCTTCACAGAAATGCATTTTAAATTATGTATCCAAAAATGCCAGATCCCTGCAATCTACCTGTATCCACTTTCTCTTATCATACATGGAACAAGAAAAAAAACTTTATTTTTCAATTCAGTTGTAATTCATAGTTTGTATTGGATAAATACTTTGAATATTTTGGTTTTGTGTATAACACGACCGATCACCTTACAATTATCATCTTGTACGAAGATGTAGTCAATTAAAGAAAAGAAAACATAAGTTCTACAGGATGTTCGAGGAATCTGTATACATACTGAAAAAAAGTACTTCCAAACGGTGAAGCATGATTTGAAAGGTGTGAAAACCGTCAATTGATTCATAAAAATTAAAAGAAATAGTATTTAGGCTCAGTAGCTTATTGAAAATAAAATACTGTGGGGAAGAAATGCGTGAGCAAATGTGAAAAAAAATACATGGAAAATGGAATACAGAATTACTAGCGATATACTAAGAATATATTGGAAAAGAGACGAAAAACCTGTGGAAACTACAGATCAATCCAGCTTCTAAATTGGGTAAATATATTCAATATTGAAGAATATAATAAACAAAAGAAAAAGCTATATACATCTACTGCACTGATAGCAGACAAGTCCTGTTAGCCTTGAACAGACAATATGTTACCTCAGGGCTGGTATTAGAGTGCCACCAAGATTTAGCCAAAGCCTCGGTAGATAATAACATTATCCTAAGGTGGGTTGAAGGGTACGACAGGAGTAAAGGTAATCGCATGGCCGACTCTTTAGCCAAGAAAGCGGCTGGACTAAGAATTTTAGGACCCAGTGGCATCTACGGCCTGATGACTTCGACAATTGCGGAACTAGCCAAACGTCACACCCATGCTCAATCCCTAAAGACATGGGATGAAATCAAAGGATGCAATCTTGCCAGGATCACCCTAGGCGACCCTGGGAAGCTGGCGCCGAAGAAATATCTAGTGATGACCAGGAAAAATCTACGCTTAACAGTAGGTTTTCTGACTGGCCACTGTCAACTAAGGGAACACCTCCACAATATGGGGCTAGTGGACACACCTCTATGCAGGATGTGTGAATAGGAAGATGAAACTGTGAGGCATGTCCTATGCGAATGTCCGGAGTTATCGTCAATAAGAGAGTGGTGTTCGGCGAGTCTTGGCCTACACCTGCCGATATAAAGGACATGTCTCCCACAGACCTGTCCACCTTCCTGGAAAGGACAGGTGGACGATGACCTAGGAGGACAACTCCTTGAGAGGATGTACAATGGGTCACAATTTCAATGAAACATTTGGGGGTAGTATAGTAATTAGTATTTATTTATTCCAGAAGTGCTTCTGGCAGCATATATAGAAACAGAATGACGAAGGCATTAAAAAACATGTAAATACTGAAGTTTTAATCTTTTAATTGAAATGATTTCATATGCAAACGAAATGTAATCAAAGCAATTAACGAGCTAGCAACTGTAGAAAGAAATAAGGACATCAAATGAATGAGAAGAAGAAGAAAATATATGGAATTTATTAAAAATCAAGAAACCAGAGAGTGGCATCCAAAATGACTTATTCAAATTTGAAGAGTTCAAGACTGACCGTGCAGTGATTATGGGAAAAACTGGAAAAGGAAGAATTCAAGAATTATTTATCAGAGGAAACCAAATCTTCGGGAGAAATAGGAAGATATTAAAACAACGGTGCTAAGGTTCAAAAATAAAGATGAACAAAACATTAGTACGATATGCGATGGAAACAACAAAAGAGGAAAATAATTTGAGAAAACTAGAGAGGAAAATAAAGAGAGACCAAGTAGGAAAATGAAGATTAAATAGAAATGAAGAAATAGAAAAAGATATACATATGTGATGAATGACTAAGAACACATAATGAAAAAGCCTTCTACGGGGATGTAGTAGTAACCAGATGGACCAATCCTACGAAGAAAGTGGGATGACACAGCACTAAGCACTAAGCACACATGAAAGCACTAAGAATACAACACTAGAAATAAAAATTTTTATATAGAAAAAAAATTGAATCAGATAACTAAACCAAGTAGGATACTTAATAAATGGTATCCAAAATATAGAATAGGGCAAACGGCGATTATGATCATGATAATGAGTTCATCAAAAAAGTCAACACTGTCACTACCAAAAAATCAATATACCTAATAAAATGAAATTAAAGAAAGAATGAGCACTGTGGTATGCACTGTTACTTCTCCTCCACTCATTTCAAACAAATATTTCTTTGTCTCTCCATACACGTTGAACATTCCGCAATAACAATCCGAGTGTTTGTTATTACCCCGTGTCAGTGTTCGACATAAAATTCAATCGATATATATTTCTCATGCGTATCTAAATTAGGTAGAAAAGTTGTTCGCAAATGAAGCCATTTTGAATTTAGTTTATAGAGTGGCCAAATTTGGTGTCGTTGTTTGTAAAATATCCCGTGGGTTGATGCAAACAATAGCTCGTATTTCAAGAAAATGGCCGGCATAAATCTCGACCGGTCGGGCGTTTTGCCTGGTAATCAGTGTTGCCAATACAAAAGTGGTTTTGCGAAAGGTTCGTGTCAAAAATCCGATGGAAAATCGCGAGACATGAAATCATGGGAAAATAAATGCATACATAAATCAAACCACTAGAGATAATCCAAAACAGATTCCTGAAGTTGATTTTAGAAAAACGCCACCGATATTCTACAGATCTTTTTAATAGGGAATGCGGGATACTGGACCTGAGGCAACTATATTGTTTGAATGTTATTTTGAAATATAAAAAAGTTAAAATTTACAGTTTAACTACGCATTATTATGGTACCCGACAAAGACACCATTATGTTGTTCCACAGATGAACAGATCTGTTTGTCAGCGATCATTTTCTTATATAGCACCCAAGGCATTCAATTTTATTCCTGACCATATTGAAGAAATAACGCACTTTGACTTGTTTAAAAATAAGATAAAACGATTCATATACGAAACACCAAGAGCCAAATGTAATGATATCGTCGAACCAAATTTTTTCATGCACGGGTTTGATTTTTATTTTCATGTACTGTTGAAATGTTCTTAAATATGTTTACTTTTTTTAAGTACTCCCTTAATCCCATATATATTTTTTAAGCGTATTACTTTTTTGTGGTGATCTTGTATTGGACTGAATATTCATTAGGTAGTTAAGTAATGTACTTTTTATCTCGAAACAGTCGAAATAGGTATTTGCCCACTTATCGAGTATGTATCATCTATGCAAAAGAAAATATTCACTGTATAAATGTTCTAATTATTGTGTTTGCTTTTTGTATTACACTGTTATTTCCATATATAATTTTTTTATGTATGATGCTTTTTTTCGTAATGTTCTTGTATTGGATTGAATATATATTTCTTTTTATGTAGTTAAGTAAGATAATATTATCCCGAAACAAGTGTTTGCTCACTTATCGAGTAGGTATCATTTATGAAAAAAAATTGTATATGATGTTAACTCTCTTTTTTCACCGTAGTGTGCGCTGGTCAGGCCCTATCCCCCGAAGCCACGATACATTCGGGAAGGCGCGCCAGCATTATCAACCAACGACCACTCCCCACTCCTGAGATAGCGCAGTGAACCAAGAATGACAGCCTTCTGCATCTGTACGGCTAAGATTTCTGCCTTAGTGTGGCAAGCCGGTATGATTTTAAGATTCGAGATTAGAGAGGACATCATTCCACCAAGGACTAAAATAATGAGAACAATCATCTTGACAGAGTGATCTGGATAGAGTCTGCGAAGTTCGTTGAGAACATCTCGATATTTTATCCGCTTTTCCTCATCTTTTCTGATGATATTCGTCTCGCCAGGAGCTGAAAACTCCACGATAAATATCTTTTTGCTCTGGTAGCTTGTATGAGCCTGAGGGTGGGAAACGAATAGTTCCCATAAATTCGGCACTTCTCGTTCCCCACAACGGATTCAATATCCTCTGAAGCGTACGGCAACACCGTTGTCTCGTCAATTACATAAGAGTGCCGTAGATGGTGATATAGAACTCTTAGGGCCGCGTTATGTCGATGGATATAAACGGAAACATGCTGATGGCAAGTGCATTAGGGTCTTGGGCGCCTCGCGGCAGTGCCTGCACCTCGTGTCAGGAACCTCTATAACCATCACGCGAGTGCGGTAGACTAAGGTGTTGAAGACACCATCCTGGCAAGTCATGATGAACCCCTCTGTTTCCGACTCCAGCCCACTCGACCTGAGAAAAGCGAACGTCAGGCGCTTTGATGGGCCACGGTCTCCAATGTTATTGAAGAAGACCCCATGCATTGGCTGATTCTTGTGTCTCCGCAGAAGTAAGGTGATCTCTGCGACTTTCATCTGAGCTTTTTGCTGAACGTGTTCCAATTCGGTGACAGAGTTGTGGTCACCTCGTTCAGAGTCGAAAACTATACCAAGTTCATCAGCTGCTCGGGTAGCTGCCCTAAAGAGAAATGCTCCAATTCCTGCTCTCTCATGGTCAAGGACCATGCAGAGAAGGGGATCCGAACTCCTGACGACTTTACAGTACAGGCTGTATCCAATACCATTCTGTCATGTAGGCACTCCAAACTCAATAGTCCGCGGCCTCCCTGTTGTGAGGGGAAGTACAACCGTTGAACGGACGATTTGGGATGCAAACTCCTATAGACATGCCTCATTTCTCGGTTCTTTACGTCGAGTTGATACAGCTCCTCCCCAGTCCACTTCACTACTCCAAACGAGTAGAGTAAGATTGGAACGGCAAGCATATTTGTTGCAGCAACTTTGTTCTTCTCCGACAGTTCCGATGACCAGATCTGTCGAAGTTTGTGCTGATACTTGCCGCGGAAATAGTTTTTCACTGCTGTTACCTCTTGTGAGTGGCGTTGTTTCACCCCGAGGTAAGTATACATCTCTCCGGCATCCAAATGGTCTAGGATGCTTCCATCTATGAGCTGCACATCCTCTCCGTAGTCCCCGCATCGTTATTATTATTATGATTATTATTATAACCTTGAAAAAGCCGCGACGTGATTAGGTATGTCTGCCGCAGCTGGAGACGAAACAATAGACTTAAAAACTTTCATATCTTGACTATCGAACTCAAAAACTGCAAATTTATTTATTTCACTGTGCACTTTTATCTTCTGTTTTAGACATTTTTCAACAATTCGTTAAAATGCTATTTTTATCGATGTAGATCGATCGGTAACTGATACACAGAACATGAACATGAAAGAAGAATATGACTGATTGATAATGGGTCTGAGGCACTCTAAGGTTAAAATGATCTTTTTAGACTAAGTGCACTAAAACACTAAAAATACGTAGATTTTGCGTATTTTGCAGCCTGTTGGCAACACTGGTCGGCCGTTTTGGTTGCTAATGTACCGGCTACACTCCGCGAGGATATATATGCATTCTTTCGGGCATCCTACGGAACAGTCACATGGGGTTTCATTTTAGCGTGATCGCCGTTCTGTATTTTCTCTAAACATGCAACGGAATAGGCCACTTCAGACGAAATATCCTGGGAAAATGCCCAAAGAAAATATTTTTATCGACCTTTTTTGGGTATTTTCACCTTCCACAATCTGTAGTGGTGAACTTCAAACTTCTGTCGAATAAGTTGAGAAATAAAAATAATCAGCAAAGAAAAAACTGCATATAAACAAGAAGTTTGTTCATTTCCTTTTTTTTAGGATAAAACGCAAGCACTACAGGAAAATCTTTAAGGCGCTCTCAGAGCGGTGCCTGTGCGAAAGTAACGATTCACATTGGATTCCATTTCAGTTTTCATATTTGGAATGGAAACAGATAACATTCAAAGAAACGCCACACAAAAGTATTGATATCAATTTTCGCTATTTTGTTACTTTGGGAATAACGCTATAATGAAAACCACATCAACAATAGTACTGAAAACACTCTTGGATCTTTCCCCTTTTCATATTGTAATATCGGGAGTGGAGGAGAAAAGTGATCAACTCAAATGACGCAGAAGAAGTACTTTTCTCACATAAATTATGTTGTTTCAACGAAATAAGCCGAACAATGATCGTACCGACACATAGATTGCTAGACACTCCAAGTCGAATAACAAGGCTGGTTTTTGAATGCTACGAAAAACTGAAACTGCTAGCGGACAAATATAGATTGACTCTATTGGTTTCCTGGATAATCTGGTATCAGAGGTTATGAAAAACCTGATGACAATGCCAGATACAGAATATCTATGAATTTCACTAGTTCGGACTTCCATTGTCTAATATATAAAATGATTTGAAATCCCTGAGACACCTAAAAGAGAAGAAATAAAAAATGAATAGCTGAAAATAAAACTTATATCGAGCAAAAACCTGAAATGAAATAACAGTGAAATAAAATACAAGTAAAAATAGAGCAATTGAACAAAAATTAAATGAAAATAAAGAAATGAAAAAAGAAAATAAAAATACAAAGTTAAGAGATTCCAAGCCACGTTAGTTCACGACGTTTCGACTCTATTAGACTCTATTAGACCGTGCTTTCGGGCTCTGTAATACGAAGGAAGGTCTTGAGAACAAACTTGACATCATCAAAAATGATCTTCAACGGAATGGGAGTAGACATTCCGGTGGTAGAAAAGACTTTGGCTAAAAGACAGCAGGAGCCTCGCAAGGAAGAGAACCCGTCACAAACAGTGCTTGTACTTCCCTACATCAGAGGATTATCGGAGAGGATAAGAAGAATTGGTTCCAAGTACAACATTAGAACCTGCTTGAGATCCGGTAACACTATCCGTAGCAGCCTCACGAAAACCAGGCCACCAAACGCGAACTGTGATTCCATTTACCGGATACTCTGTAAGTGCGGAAAATCCTATATTGGTGAAACTAAGAAGCCATTGAATGTTCGCATTGCCGAGCACAAAAAACACACACCGAGGGGAAACCAGCAAATCAGGAATAGCAGACCATGTTTGGACCCATCAATACAACATTGAGTGGTCCCAAGATGAAATCATAGACAGAGAGGAACATTGGTTTAGGAGAAAATTCGAGGAAGCCGCATACATGTTGTCCAACAACGTATTCAGCTAAGCTAGCGTAGAGATACACAACGTATGGAAACCCATCATCAAGCGAAAAATGGCCAACTCCCGCCAAACTGTCATCTCCTACTAAACCAGTGAATAGGAAAATGGAAAGCAGGGATAAGTGAAAGTACTCGAACGACCCATAAACAGTCATCTCTCGGAGGAATCAGTCCAGTCATCACCCGAAGACGATTGTAGATCGAAACGTCGTGAACTAACGTGGCCTGGAATCTCTTAACTTTGTATTTTCATTTCTTTATTTTTATTTAATTTTCGTTCAATTGTTCTATTTTTACTTATATTTTATTTCAGTGTTATTTCATTTCAGGTTTTTGCTTAATATAATTTTCATTTTCAGCTACTCATTTTTTAATTCTTCTCTTTTAGGTGTCTCAGGGATTTCAAATCCTTTTATGTATTAGAAATGGAAGTCCGAACTAGTGAAATTCATCATGAAACATTGTCAATCACCTTCAAACAAACAGAATATCTATTCTGTGTAAGGGCCATATTAGGAAATGGGTCGATGGTCATCGTCGTTTATGTCAGGCTGGAGCCTTGCTCCCTCGCCCTTTGGGCTGATTTTCGTGAGAGGGACGAATGGATCATGACTGATTTGTGATGGTGGCATGAAAGTCCTCAGACATCCATGCCGCCCTTCGCGGTGTACCCCTACCTGGCTGGGGTGAGATGGATGAGAGGGGTCGTCTACAGCGTAATCTATAGCTTCCCTGACTAACGGATTGTCGTGAGTTTCAGCGTAATCTAAAACTCGCCGATTCCTCGACTGGATGGACTGCTGAAAGGAAGGCAGCTTCAAATCTCTGCGGATGGCTTCATTCCGCACGAACCACGGAGCATTCACAATCATCCGTAGAATTTTATTTTGTAAGGTATCCAGGATGGAGATGTTAGTCAGAGTGGTTTGTCCCCAAACGCCTGAAGCGTACGTGATGACAGATTTGAACATCGTGTTATAGATCTTTAGGCTTAACTTGAACTTTCTGTTAATCAAAGGGTACAGGCTTGCCACCCGACCCTGGATCTTTGCCTTCACGCTTAACAGGTGCGGGTTCCAGGTGAGCCTACGGTCTATTAGAAGACCGAGGTACTTGACCCGAGTCTGCCAGTCAATCTCCCTTCCAGAGATTCTCACTTTCATAGCCGGAGAAGATGTCGTCTTTCAGGAAAGACCCAATCCACCGGATCAGGCCCCGAGACAGGGCGAACGCGATTAGTTTGTGTAGGCCTTCATGCCAAACCCGGTCGAAGGCCTTCGAAATGTCTAATAAGACTAGATGGACTTTTTTATTCCTATTTAGCTCTGCCATGGTATTTTCGACCAGTCTCAGAGCCTGCAACTCAGTGGAATGCTCTCTCCTGAAGCCGAATTGCTCGTCAGTCAGAACATTTCGATCCTCAACTTCTTCGTTGAGCCTTTGAAGTACGACTCTTTCAGCCAGCTTAGCCGCCGATGAGAGCAGACTAATCGGGCGATAATTCTGCGGGAAGAGCCGGTTCTGCCCCTGTTTTGGGAGCATGACGACGATCGTATGTTACCACCTTCTGGGGATCTTAGAGCCAGTGAGCTGTTCATGACAGACAGTAGGCTCTCAACGCAGTTTTAGGAAATGGGTGAACAAGAGACATAAAGGATATTCCTTTGTGAAGGAATCGTCTGGAAGAATAACTGAGAAATTTCACCAATGAACGGCTTGGTAAACTGATGTGATAGTCGCGATAAAAAAGGTTGCAATTGTGTTAGTTAGATTTGGTACGTAGTGAATCACGTTTACGGTCAAGGTCGTAATTTTTGATAGGTGTTGTTCTACTTATTTCAAAATGTGTTTATATAAGATTGTTTGGTAGCCAGAATAAAAGTATTGAATTTTGTTAAGTGGTCGACTGATTTTACTTCATATACCACTACTAAAAGGTAACTCTCAAGCCATTGGTAAACTTCGAACGGTTCACAATAGTCCAGAATATTCCACAGTTTTCGAGACTGTTCTGGAAAGATCCACAATGACCTGAGATGTTCTTGAATGCCCTCAAATTTATCAGAATATTTCCAAACATTCCACAACACCTCCGAATGTTCCAGTGTGTCCTGGAACGGTTTGGAATGCTCTGCTTTACTCTATAGCAAGAAACTTTCAGTCCTCATATCTTCAAAATCACGCCGTATCTACAAGTGTATCTGCTGGAACGGTATGGCATGCTGTCAAACTCTCTCGAATGTTTTGGACTGCTCTAGAAACTTCTAGGTGAGAATTCCAACTATTGTATCTTCAAACCACTCCCTTTAAGTGAAAAGGAAACCTAATTCTAGGATATAGTTTGAGGGCTAACACAATGGTTTGGAGTGTTCCAAACTATTTCCGGTGTGCTCTGAAATGTTGTGGAATGCCATTGGAATGCCCTGGATTGTTCTAGAAATTTCTATAAGGCGAACCTTTAGCCAGAATATCTTCAAAACTACTCCATATGGATAGCGGATTGAGGGTTACCACAACATATAACTTCCTGCCTCGTTTCATATTGATCTGACATGCCGCGTTATTTTCCAGAATATTTCTGATCGAGATATTCTTGAATGTAATGGAATACTTTCGGATACTCCTGAATGTTCTAGACTGTTCTAGAACTCTGTAGAAAACGAAAATTTCAGCAACCCAAATGAAAACGAGCACCTTATTGGTAGACTAACTAAAGTGACACTATTACAAAAAATCATACAGTCTGTTAGCCGTGCTAAGCCGAGTCGATCGCCAGTATTTATATATTTCTCAGAACATTTTGAATAGCCACAAAACTAATCTGATCCCTCCTCAAGTTTTTGCCACTTCGTTGTCGTTAATGCGACACAGTAACATATCGCGTCGTTCCAAACGAGAAGTTCATTGAGTTCAACCACAGCTTACCAACTTATTAAAGCCCCAATCAACGGATTTCGGTACACGCTTCGGCATCTCCTTTCATCCGAACCCAATTCCACAGGTACACAATTAAAGACCCAAAGACAAATAACATTCATTGTACGAAACGATCAAAAGTTTAATTAACTTCGGGCCAGACAAAGAACCCTCTCGACCTCGTCTTTCATACGGTTGAGAAAAAGAGATAAGCGTATCGGTATGAATTGTGGGCAGAGTCAACGGGGAGACGTTACTTTAATTTATGGGCGCAATTTGATGGCGCTGCCCGGCGAAATAAGGAGCCTAGTGGGATACGCGAACACTGTTGGAGTAAGACATTTTAGAGATGAATCGCTCGAGAAATGGTAAACACTAGGAAATTACCGGAATGGTGAGGTATGGGTCGCACAAAATTGCCTTTCATGTATTATGAACTGGAAATTGAGACGTAACTCACTACTCGGGGAAATCTCTTACTTTTATTGACTTACTATTTCAAATTCTCAGTGAAATTGTTCTTCATGTTAATAAGTGACTGCGAAATCAGTGCGCAAGACTTTTACATATTGATCTCAGCAACCATTAATGGTTACCAATCACCGAACCTCTCAATTGTTATACAGTTTGGCTGACACACATGGGATAAAGACACCACTGTATTTTGGTACCATGGGCCGCACTTTTCGCAATAGTTAGCCCATAAACTTTGCCTACTGCGATCTCGCGAAAAGATCAAATTCTTGATATTTTGCTTCGCGTTGTTGATACAAAAGTAATTTGAAAACATTGCTTAAAAATCGATTTTCACTCTAAATACCGAAATTTGATTTTTTTGTAATTTTCATGTTCGAGTCCTATTCTCAACCCTCATTATGGAATTTACTTCAAAAGGAAAGTAGAACCTGTGAAACCAGACCCGAGTAAGAATTTTTTGGTACCAAGTTGATCTGAGCTTCTTGATGTAATGGCCGATTCGGCATTCTTGAGGAAACTACAAGAGTATACCAAGGACACAATATATGCCGAAACTGTCGATCTGCTCGTTCCTTATTTCAACTATCCTCAGTACACTTTTGAGGCAGCAGGTAGGAAATGTTGCTGGTCTAATATCTTGGATAATAGCCATAGCGGCATTTTTCGACGTCAACACAGAGGTTTTGCATATTTGGCGGTTCATCAAGCAAAATTGAGCAAAGCTGAAGAGGAATTGAGAGCTGCAATGGAACTTCTGAAAACTAAGGAAGAAGAAGTTAAAGAATGTCAAGAGCAATACGAACAGGTAATGCAGGGCAAACAAAAAATTTTAAGAAGCTATGATAGTGAAAAAAAAATGGACGTAGCCACAGCTTTAATTAATGGTTTGTCGGGCGAACGAATTCGATGGACAGACCAACTTGCTCAGTTCAAAGCGGAAACTGAGCGACTCATTGGGGATGTGGTTCTACTAGCTGGGTTTTTAGGATATACCGAGCCTTTCAACCAAGAATTCAGAAGTACAATGGAAAAGACATAGTTGGACAGTTTGATTAAGAAGAAAATTTCAGTCACATTGAGTCTGAATATTATCGATAGCCCATCCGAATCTGCAACTATTGGAGAATGGAACTTGTAGGGATTGCCAACTGTTGACTTGTTCATCGAGAATGGTATTATAGTCACTACAGCTTCCAGATAACCTTCAGGCTGTGGATCACCACCGATATTACACATCAATAAGTTTACTGCAAATCCGCATCATATTCACCAATGAAGTTCCATCTGGCATCAGTGCAGGATTACGGACAACGTACAGGTTTATGAATCAGGACTTATTTGATTATTCCAATGCGTGGCAGTAATTACGCTGGTGTATGCCATTTCCTTCTTGCACACGGCAGTGCAAGAAAGGAGTAAATTCGGGCTACTCGGCTGGAATATCCTGTACGAATTCAACTCTGCAGATTGGCTTTCCAGTGTTTTGTTCCTTCAGAACCATCTGGATGACATCGATCCTAAACGAGATATCAGTTGGCAGACTCTCAGGTACATGCTAGAAGTCCATTATGGCGGAAGAGTCATATAGATGACATCGATAAAATTCTGCTGAACACCTTTTGTAGAGGCTGGTTCAGTGACAACGTTTTTCACGATGATTTCATTTTCTACAAAGGTTTCAAAATCTTCAAGTTCAAGAATACTTCAGAATATATTTCTCAAATAGACGGTTTTTGCAACAACTGATCCTCCTCAAGCCTACGGTCTCCATTTTAATGAGGATATAACATACCAGAAAAAATACCACTTTGGCCATGTTCGGCTAAATGTTGGCCATCCAGGCTAAGGAATCTGGGGGTCGCGGGGGAATCTAGAGAAAGCGTTGTCAGTTCACAAGCTAAAGACATGTTGTTCAAATGGTCAAATAATTATGATCCGTTCGAAGTGAAAGAAAGGTTACGATCCATGAATCATTGAATCAATCCTCTATAAAAAATGTTGAGACAAGAATGAAACAGAATGCAGAAAGTAATAACCTTGGTAAGGGCTACACTCAGGGACCTACTTTTGGCTATCGAAGGGGCAATCATCATGAGTGAGGCATTATGTGATGCTTTAGACATTTACGATACTAAAGTGCCCGGTATGTGGCTGTGTGGATCATGGGCAGCAAGCTCGCTTGGCTCTGGTTTACTGAGCTGGTGGGACGAGATACCCAATTCCAAACATTGTGTTTTCCTGGTTGACCTGCGAGTTTCTGGATGGTAGGATTCTTCAATCCTCAAGGATTCCTAACCGCCATGAAACAAGAAGTAGCGAGAGTACACAAAGGCTGAGCCCTGGATCAAGAGACGTTATTCAACGAAGTTACGAAAAATTCTAGGGAGGAAGTAACAAATGCGCCACCGGAAGGAGTTTTAGTAAATGGACGGACTTTTCTTCCGTCTAGCCCGTCTAGCCCGTTTGCCAGAATCGATTAATAAAATACTTTACACACTGATGAATGTCATCCACATGTGAATTTAATTGGTTTGGACTTTCATTGTCTAATATGATATAAAATGATTTGAAATCCCTGAAAGAGTCAGTGAAATTAAAATGAAATAGCTGGAACGTGAAAGCCGAGCTCTGATGAAGCATTGCTAAGGAAGAGGTTACCTCTGATGCAGGATGCCACAGAACGATTTGAAGAAGAAAGAATAGAACGCTTGAAAGAGGATCATGGACCAATATTTGCTAAGATTGAAAGGGCGTGCTTGAAGATCCGCCAAGACATGGAGAATACCTACAACTGAAAGTGGGAAAAGTTGGTGTGGAAACAATTCCCAAATGCAGACCAAAAACAGGACTATTTCGAAGCTGTCAACTTCATCAACATGATTTCCCGCCTGCTCACGCACATAGAGGAATCATTGTTGTGGAAAGGTGTAAACTTCGCAATTGCGTCAACATCTGTGCCTATTTTTGAAATAATTATTGCATTGGAAACCACCAGTTCCCTTATTGATCAGATCAAGGCAGATAAGGGAAACGCTAATGTTATGATGGATACTGATCTCTACAAACAGAAGATCGAAGAGATTCTTCAGAAGAGATAATACTCGAAGATCGTACGGGTCCCTACTGTACCAATTGAAAAGAAGTTGTACCAGACTTTGAAAAAACACCAAGTCTATTTTTCGGAAAAGGGGAAATCATCGCTAACATCGCACCACAGTTAGCCTCCTCACTTGTATGGACTACCCAAAATTTACAAGAAGGGTGTTCCGCTCACCCAGTCATCACCCGAAGACGATTGTGGATACCAACAAACGAAACGTCGTGAAGTAACTTGGCTTTGAATCTTTCAATTTTTATTGTTCAATTTTCAATTGTTGCTTGTATTTTATTTTATTGTAATTTAATTTCAGGGTTTTTTTTGCTTAATGTAATTGTTATTTTCAGCTATTCATTTCAAATTTCTTTGATTCTTCAAACGATTTCAAATCATTCTACTTATAAGAGTATCATATTCCACAATGGAAGTCCGAACTGATAAAATTCATCATTGGTTACTGACCTCCATAGATCGGAGATTTGGAAAATGGGCTCGATTGGTGCAATAATAATAATAATATATTTGTTGCCATGGGTTTCCTAGGAAACATCAGCAACGTCAAATACAAAATTACAATTCACAAACACACATATAAATAAATGAGTAAATACTTAAAATGACATAAAAATTACAAGTAAAATGTAAAAATATATATCATAACTTCGAGTACGTTCATTTGTGGCTGTTACAAAAATAGAAGAAAGTATGCATATACAACTCACATGTTACACTTTACAGACATTGTAAAATTCGTCAAGTGAATATAAGGGATTTTCAGTCAGATAGTCCTTCAAAGTTCGTTTGAAGATACTCATGGTATTGATTTCTTTGAAATGTGGAGACAGTGCATTTTATATTTTTATACAGTTATAGTGCGGAACTTTCTGGAATAGAGTTAGTTGTTCTATGTAGTGGAATGCGTAGATGCTTACTTCCTCTTGTTACCATATTGCAAATGTATTGATTATTTGCAGGAAATTTGTGCAGGTATTTTTTAGTGAATATTGCAATATTATATATGTAGGCACAATAAACAGTCATAATTCCTAAATTAGAAAATAATTGTCTGCAAGAGGTATACTTTTTCAGGTAAAGCATAGTTCTTATGATTTTTTTCTGATAGATGAATATATCCTTGGATGTTGGTGCATGATACCAAAATATTACGCTATAATCAATCACCGAATGAACATAAGCGAAATAAAACATATTGATATTATTAATACTTATGTGTGATCCCTGAGGTATCTTATGACACAACAAGCTGACGTTAATTTACCCATTACTGCTTTTACCTGATCAGTCCAACGCAATTCTTTATCTATCATAATCCCTAACAATTTGGAGGAAAATGTTTCATCAATTTCGGAATTGTCTATATTGATATGTAGTACCGTTTCTGAAATGTATATAATTGGTTTCATTTTTATTGATTAGGAGATAGTTCTTTTCACACCATTCAACAACTTGAGACACTGTTACATTAGATGTTTCATTCAGAGAATTAATATCCCTTTCTGACACAACAACTGAGATGTCGTCAGCGAACAGAAAAACTGAGCTGATGTCTATTTGTGGACTTATGTCGTTGATAAATACCAAGAAAAGAATTGGACCGAGTATGGAGCCCTGAGGCACTCCTATGACAGTTTGTACTTTCTCTGAGTAGGATACCGAGAAACCGAATCAATGTGTTCGGTTGCTGAGGTAAGATTTTATTAGATCATTGGCTTTTCCTCTAACACCATAGCGCTCTAGTTTTAGCATTAGTAATGATGTCAAAAGCTTTCGATAGGTCAAAATAAATACCAGTTACTTTATTGCCTTTATTGAGTTGATCAATTATATGGTTGAGTGAATCATAAATTGCAGATTTGGTGGATCTATTAGGGAGGAAATCGTACTGATTCATCAGAAATATATCATTCTCAATAAAATACGACAATAGCCTATTGTAAACTGGAACAATTTTGGCAATTTTCAATGCATCAGGAAATATTCCAGTAGAGAAGCATTTATTTATTATATCTTTTCGATAAAGAAATAATAACAATAGAAAACCTTTGCAATGTTAAAAAAATATCTGAGATGTGAACCAATCAGTTTTCTCAATAGATATTCGTGTTCAGTACTTTGAATTCATACACATGATTTATCATTTTCACTCAGGAAATAAATCGAATAAAATCTTGTTTTAACAATAAAGTGAAGATAGATACTAAACTAACATTTTTTCAACAAGAGTAATATTTGATTGAAACCCACACAACTCAAATATTTTTCTCTCGTAACGGATTTAAAAGATATATGAGAGTAATAGTGGACTCAAGAAGAACACCTTCACGAGTACATCTTATAGTTTTCTGTCCTTTCGAGATTTTTGGTGCTGCGTAGGAGAACATGTCATAAATGTCAGAAAACTATCTGTTGCAATTAATTGTCCAGAATTTTTGGTGACACTGAAAATGTAAAACAGTTGCTTGACCTTTTCCAGTTTTTGTGATTATCGCGTATATTTTGATAAGTTATAGGTTATAATTACCATAAGTTGGACGACATGATAATATGTATGTATATTTGGACACCAACAAGATGTTTGACAGTGTCAATATTAATCAGGCAAAGTGTCACATTGTCAAATATTTTCAGTGTTCGTAAATTTCTATCCAACCTCTAACTAATATTATGAAACTACTATGTTTTTTCCACAACATATTTATAGATTCGATTTAAATTAATTTTCGAATACCTATATTTAGACTCATTTAAATTTTATTTGTTCATCTCAAATAAAAAAAAATCGTAACCATTTGTTATATCGCCCCTTCTTTCCAACTGACAATGATTACAATGTCTTCTCTGAAAATATTCGTTTCAATTGAGATCGAATTCAAATACAGCCTCACTCTTGTGAATGATATTTTGGAATAGTAGCCGAGTCAAATATAAAATTTATTGTTCACTCAATAACTTTGACCTCAAGTTTACAGTGCTATGGCAATGAAACGTCAGTCATAAAAGGGATGGATTACCCTTAACCATAAAAATGTGCTTGATTTTTTGCACGGTTATTGTACTCTACCTGGAAAAGAGGTTTTATAGTGGTTCAAAAAACTAGGTAGTTGAACTCTTTGTTGAATCCATTTGAAGTTTTTGCGAAAAATCTATAGGGTTGTTACCCTTCTATCCTTGAAATATTTCACAGTCATCTCAGGTATCTTTAGGGAGATGACTAAAAAGTACTGTTTTCAATTGCAAACAATTACAATTTGAGTTCACCGCTGTTAAGGTAACGGATTGGAACCTCAGAATAGTGCATTGTGAATGTACCGTTTTAGGTTAATTTTCTGTGACTTGTTGGTCATCCAGATAATTTTTCGAACTAGCTGTAGCTGTTTTAGCCTAATCAAATTTTTATAGTGGAAATTCACTTAATAGCTATTTATGATATGAGTGTTGAAAGTAAAGTTGCATTTTGTGAATGAAAACGTTGCGAGTGTAGCGAGTTGAGCAATTTCACGTACAAAATAAAACTTACTTTTAACACAAATATCATATAAAGTTTTTTGTACAACTGTCCTGTTTTCATAATAAAATAGATAAATTTAATATTTCTATAAAAACACATTTTGACATCTCTTGTCAGTTAACTATTTTCATGTTATCGCATTTGCTGTGAAGTGGCCGTATTAACAACAAACAGTATTGTTCACAGCTCACGCATTTTATTCAAAGTCACATTTGAGGTTAATGCTGGTGTTTAATGTATATAATACAGAATTTAATTGTATCTATATCTCTGTTCATAGTAAAACTTCCTTGAAAATTGAATAATTATGTTTGGTTTATTGCTATTTGGTCGAAAAAAACCGTGTTGAAAATACTTTCAACACTAGTATTAAAAATATTTCTTGTAATACTCTTGACAACCATTAAAAGTGTCACTTTCAATGACAGTTGTACAAAAAAGATTTTTTCACTGTAAAAGGTTTACAAAATACCGACACGTATTCCGCTATTCTATAGCTTTCTCATGCCGGATTTGATAAAACTATATTTAGATTGAAATATTTTATATTCTTGAACCATGAGTATGATCTGTATCTGTATCTGTAGAGTAGGGAGGGTGAGTGTAAGCCCACGCACTTAGGCCACATGTGACCCATTGTATATTCTTCCGAGGAGTTGTCCTCCTAGGTCATCGTCCATCCCGTCCTTTCCAGGAAGGTGGACAGGTCGCTCGGAGACATCTCCTTTATATCGGCAGGTGTAGGCCAAGACTCGCCGAACACACACTCTCTTGTTGACGATAACTCCGCACAGTCTCATCTTCCTGTTCACACATCCTGCATAGAGGTGTGTCCACTAGCCCCATATTATGGAGGTGTTTCCTTAGCTGACAGTGGCCAGTCAGAAATCCTACTGTAAGGCGTAGATTTTTCTTGGTCATCGCTAGATATTTCTTCGGCGCCAGCTTCCCAGGGTCGCCCAAGGTGATCCTGGTAAGATTACATCCTTTGATTTCATCCCATCTCTTTAACGATTGAGCATGGGTGTAACATTTGACTAGTTCCGCAATTGTCGAAGTCATCAGGCCGTGGGTGCCACTGGGTCCTAAAATTCTTAGTCCAGCCGCTTCCTTGACTAAAGAGTCGGCAATGCGATTACCTCTGCTCCTGTTGTGCCCTTTAACCCACCTCAGGATAATGTTATTATCTACCGAGGCTTTGGCTAAATCTTGGTAGCACTCTAGTGCTAGCCCTGAAGTAACACGCTGTCTGTTCAAGGCTAATAGTGCTTGTCTGCTATCAGTGCAGATTGTTATGTTTTTGCCAGAAATTCTTTTCTCGGTTATTTCTTTCGTGGCGATTGAGATACCAGCCAGTTCTGTTTGGACCACGCTGGTATTTCTTCCCATTCCCCACTTAATCCTTAGGCTTAGTGATCTGAAGTACACTCCACATCCTGAGCCTTCTTTGGTTTCTGAGCCGTCTGTATAAATCCGTATTGCATTTATAGCATCTGACTCTGTGTTCTGCCTAATTTGTATTTTGTAAGGTTTATTAAACACAAACCTGAGTTCAATTGCATCACTTGTTGCCTGCAGCAGAGGTTGCGCAGTAAGCGCTTCTCACCATAGGCTCAGCCTCAATTGACCCATTCCTACTTCGAGGTTTACACCAGCCGTGCGCAATCGTACCATGGCCATTAACGCAACCTCCTTAACGTACAAATCCAGAGGGGTCAGACCCATGAGTATGATCTACATTCGTATCAGATAATTGATTTTAATCAAGTTTAAACTACCAGAAAAGAGCGAAAATACATGCTCAAATTATGATTATTGGTTTTGAACGGTATAAGATGAATGTGCAAATTTCGTGAGCTACGTACCTACATTAGATTAGCGATTTTTTTAAAAATTATGTTGGTACATACACTCGTCTCGAACATATGATAATAATAATGTTGATTCAGATTCAAATCACAAAAAGAAATAACTAAAGTAATACATACAGTTGAATAAACATCGTAGAAACCACAGAAGCATCAGATGTTGCTTGTATGTGGTGAAAAAGATATCCAAAGGATAAAAATTAATATATAATAAATATTAACGTATGAGAATGAATTATAAAAAAGGGATTTGTATATGAGAATAAACTACTTAATATATGAAATTAAAAACACAGAAGATAATATAAAATCACAAATATAAGTATAAATATAAAAAGTTTTCAGTTTTGAAATATAATGTTATTTAAATATAAAAGCATACAAACATAAAACTAAATTGACAATTAAGTATAAAATCATAATTGTAAAATACGCGTACTAGTAATAATATATAAAAACATGTTGAAATCGATATGGATGTTGTTGAAAATGGATGTGATATATATTAACAAAACGATAGTGTCCATATATACACATATATACATACATATATGAATATTACAGAATTGTAAGTGGACAATATAGCAAAGATATGTATGATTTCTTCCCATCTACTCAAATAGACGTAGAAATTCAAGTCTCTGACTTTGAAGAATATGCTCTTTCAACTTTTTTTTGAAACGATTGATATTTGAGATAGATTTTATATTTTCAGGAATTCGGTTGTAGAGTTTAGGCGCAAAGTAAGTAAATGATCTTTGAGTAGTATACTGATCTCTTTGGAGGGTGTGGTACTGATGTGAAGGAAGCGATGCCGTATGTCTATTTGTATGAGCGTAAAAAATACAACTGTCGTATATCTAACAGACGAGTTTCGATGTATAATCTATCAGAGGGATACTTACAATTTTTAAAGAATATTAATTTAAGAAGACGCCTTTGCATAATTTCAATTTTTAAATTAGGTAAACTCTGTGATAATTCTGTAACAGGTTGTTGAAAATCAATTCTTAGCCTAGAATATTTGTACTTTTTCTACTGAAAATGATGACGTAAAGAGCCATTCATTCATTATTTGATCAACTTTCCCCAATGGCAATTCAACCTAAAAACTGAATTTTTATCGCTATTAACGACGCGGGCCATTAACAGACGTCAACCAGCCAGTAAGTATTTTTGTATGACGTAAAATTTAAAGCGCAAGCTTGAATTTCAAGTAACACTTTTACGGTGTAACAATTGTTATTTGTATTAAACAAGTGAACCTCACGTGTGATGATGATTATACCGGTTTTATTATTCATTTATACATATTGCTACAACAAGATAAATCATTAAGTAAATCTATAATTTCAAATTGCTAAATGACCGACAGTACCGGGGATTTGTCAAACATTAATTCACTTAATCCGTCAAGATAAAAGCTTCCATTACTCCCATATCAAACATTCGATATATCATTTGACGGATATCAGAACGAGTTATTAAAAGTTACTGTTACTTGAAGACCTTGCTAGAGCTTAAGATAATAATCTTTGTCTTTTTATGGGCTACTAATATATAGGAAAGTTATATAATGGAAGAGTCTGCCCAAACGTTCCGTAATAAATACAAGTTTCAATGTGAAATATATACAGGGTGGAGGCACACCACACACACATATAGTTTGTTGTCGTTTATGATGAAGGTATATATTCAATGAGATGTTTTATTATTTGGAATCAGAAATAAGTACGTCGGGAAAAGAACTCTATATATTATTAATATTAATTTTCAAAATATACAGACATATCAATGATAAATTTTCTCCAGGAAAATTGACTTAGAAACAATTTTCAATAATTTGGTATAACAATTGAGTTCATTTCGTTTACCTAGTAAAGTTCACATAACTTAATGCATTAGGACTAATTCATTCAAAATAAGCAATAACTTTTGATTTAAATAGACTATATAAAATTTATAACATAATAGAATCTTTTGTAGACTTTATCATATGATTGATCATTGTTGATTATTGACTGAGTTATTCCGTCATCTTTTTGACATACGTGTATTAAGTAATTGTCTGCGAGAAACACAATATAAACAAAACATATACAACAAAATGCAAACAATTATCCATATGAGCTCTCATATCTTTTGTTTCTCTATTAATAATTTTCAGCCACAATACATTAGGCGAATTTGAGTAAATGTACTTTTCATCGATAATTCTGAGCGAGTTATAAACCAAACTAGATATATGATATGTTTGAAGTTGATTGACAATGTTTCATGATGAATTTCATTAGTTCGGACTTCCATTGTCTAAAATTATTTGAAATACCTAAAAGAACCAATACAAATTAAAAAGTATAGCTGAAGGTAACAATTATATTAAGCAAAAAAACCTTGAAATGAAATTACAGTGAAATAAACTACAAGTGTAAAATAGAACATTTAATCAAAAAAATTAAACTTAAGAGAATCCAAACCAAGTTACTTCACGACGTTAGTATCCACAATCGTCTTCGGGTGATGACTGTACTAATTTCTCCAAGAGATGACTATTTATTGAGTACTTTCACTACTCTTTCCGCTTCACCTGTTTAGCAGGAGATGACAGATTGGAGGCAGTTGGCCATTTTTCGCTTGATTATTGGTTTCCATACGCTAGCTTGGTTGAATACATTGTGGACAACATGTAAGCAGCTTCTTTGAATTTCCTCATAAACCAGTGTTCCTCCCTGTGTATGATCTCCGGTTGGGACCATTCGATGTTATGTTGATGGGTCCAAACATGCTCTGCTAGCCCTGATTTGCTGGTTTCCCCTCGCTGTGTGTATTTCTTGTGCTCGGCAAGGCGAACGTTCAATGGCCACACGGTATCCGATAAATGCAATTCTCGAAATTGCAGTTCACGTTAGGTGGCCTGTTGTTCGTTTGGTTGCTACGGATCCTTTCTGATGTAGGGAAGTGCAAGCACTGGTTGTGACGGCTTCTCTTCCTTGCGAGGCTCCTGCTGTCTTTTAGCCAAAGTCTTTTCTACCATCGCTTTGGAGTATCCATTCTGTTGACGATCATTTTTGATGATGTCTAGTTCTTTCTAGGGACCTTCCTTCGAATTACAGAGCCCGAAAGCACGGTCAAATAGAGTCTTGATGATTCCTGTTTTAGTCGTTTGATGGTGGTTGGATTCGTAATTCAGATACTGTTCTGGTTTTCGGTAAACAGACGTTTCCTACTTAGTGTCGGCCTCTTCATCAATACGTCTATGAATGGTAATTCCTTGTGGACTTCCTTCCCCATTATGAAAGTGATGAAAGGTCTCACAATGTTGATGTGTTTCAGGAAGGCGTCTGGTTCAGTATTCCCGTAGTTTCATATTACGGAGGTGTCGTCAACGCAACTCAACCAGACTCGGGGTTTCTTTTGGGCTTCTTCAATGGCCAGAGATACAAACCACTCTTGGCTATAACTGGTGGAAGTGGTGATCCCATTGGCAATCCCTCATAAGTTGAAAATAACAATTTCGTACACAGAATCTTAGTAATTCCATAATTACTTCTATAGATAAGTTTGTTCTGTCTTCCAGGTCATGGACACTTCAAGAGATTTCAAATCATTTTATATATTATTGGACAACGGAAGTCCGAACTAATGAAATTCTAGATATATGATGTCATCTCATTGAATGTTTGCATCGGAAAGAAGATAGGTATCAAGGGGCGTGTTTAGGAAATTACTAATAACATTATTGATAATGGGTGAATCATAAATATCTATCTGATCATTCAGAACAATGTTATTTTTATCAGCAAGATATTTTTTGATTTCAATATATTTAATTTACCATATTTACTAATATATTTAATATACAAAAGGTCTGGAATATAAAATATTGAAATCTATTCCGTTTTAGTTCAACAAGAACAATCTGCAAAGAATATTTCTGTAAGGTATCTTGAATTTATGTGTATTGAATGCATTCCAATATCCGTAGTGATATTATCTACGAAAGAAGTCTCGCCAATGTAATACGTAAGAGAGCCGGATATTTCCAATTTCATTTATTTATTTACCATATGAAAATCTGTTGGACAGGTTCTATAGAAAGTATATAGAAGTATTCACCAAAAAGTCTAAGATAATGAGAAAAACCTCGAATTGAAGGTATGCATTTGTCGAAAGCGTTAAATATCTGGAAGTCTTATTAGATTTCAGACTGACCCACAACCAACATTTAGATAGTATGAAAGTGATGAAGGTAGTACTAATGCTAACTAGACCCATGTTTGGAAAGATATGAGGAGCTAATATTCGAATTGATTTAGTATCTAAACAGAGTGTTGCTTGAACCTGTGATAACAAAAATAGCTATGCTTCTTTGGCGTGGTGACCGAATATTAAAGAAAGACCGCTATTAACAAAGTACATAGGACACGAAAACTTGCCCGCCTGAGCATAAAGGAAGCAATGAAAATCACACTAGTATACATTGACAATACTCCTGAATTTACCTCATCCACATCTTGTAATAACGTGGCTAGTTCAGCCTGGATGAATTACCGAACTACAAGAAAACGAGCAACATTGGGAAAGAATGAACATAAACCTTGGACCACATGACATCGAAGTACACCTTTGACACGAAGTTCACGATCGAAGTGTCATACCGTCAACACTAGATGATGTATGCTGATCGAAATTCTTTCAGACAGCCAAGCTACACTTAGGACACTGTTGACCCAAAACACAACACAATCCAGCTGTTGGTTACCAAAATCTTTTGTATGGGAGATGGAACAGTATGAAACAGAAAGACATCACAGTGAGAGGACTGGCCATGAGGGGATGTCCACAGAGACGGGTCTCATCAGCCCTTCTTTGGAATATAGTTATCATGCAGGCAGGCAAATTTGTGAACACGCTGTGCAATAGAGCGCAGAATGGGCTCAAATTAATAGAAACATGGTGAGATGGTCCTTTTCACTAGGAAAAGAAGTTTATCGGGCTTAAAATCTCCCGAAATCTTCAAAAGCAAACTAAACTTCTCTGAAGAGGTGAAATACTTTGGTATTATCTTCGACAGGAAGCTAACATGAAACTCGCACTTACAGAGTGGGCAAAAAAGCATATGTGGCTTATGAGCAATATCGGAGAACACTGGGACGCACATGGGGTCTTTCACCCCCTGTGGTTACCTTGATCTACACTGCAATAATGAGACCTATGTTAACGTACGGATCCATTGCATAGAGACCGAAAGTTCTACAAGCAACGACCATCCAAAAATTATATCAAATTCAGCGATTGGCTTGTTTAAACATCTCAGGAGCCATGAGAACAATACCAATGGCGGCAATGGAATTAATTACTGGTCTGACCCCTCTAGGCCTGTACGTTAAGGAGGTTGTGTTAATGACCATGTTATGATTGCACACGGCTGGTGTAAACCTCGAAGTAGGAATGGGTCAACTGAGGCTGAGTCTATGGCGAGAAGCGCTTACTTCGCAACCTCTGCTGCAGGCAACCAGGGATGCAACTGAACCCAGGTTTGTATTTGATAAACCCTACCAAATACAAATAAAACAGAACACAGAGTCCGATGCTACAAATGCAATACGCATATATACATACGGCTTAAAAACCAAAGAACGCTCAGGATGTGGAGTGTACTCCAGATCATTAGGCCTAAGGATTGAGTGTGGAATGGGAAAAATACCAGCGTGGTCCAAACAGAACTGGCTGGTATATCAATCGCCACAAAAGAAATAACCAAGAAAGGAATTTTTGGCAAAGACATGACAATCTGCACTGATAGCAGACAAGCCCTATTAGCCTTGAACAGACAACGTGTTACCTCAGGGCTAGTACTAGAGTGCCACCAAGATTTAGCCAAAGCCTCGGTATATAATAACATCATCCTGAGGTGGATTAGAGGGCACGACAGGGGTAAAGGTAATCGCATTGCCGACTCTTTAGCCAAGGAAGCGGCTGGAATAAGAATTTTAGGACCCAGTGGCACCTACGGCCTGATGACTTCGACAATTGTAGAACTAGCCAAACGTCATATCCCTAAAGAGATGGGATGAAATCAAAGGATGCAGTCTTGCCAGGATCACCCTAAGCGACCCTGGGAAGCTGGTGCCGAAGAAATATCTGACGATGACCAGGAAAAATCTACGCTTAACAGCATTGGTCCTTGTCAACTAAAAAAATACCTTCACCATATGAGGCTAGTGGACACACCTCTATGGAGGATGTGTGAACAGAAAGATGAAACTGTCAGGCATGTCCCTTGCGAATGTCCGATATAGAGGAGATATCTCCCAGAGACCTGTCCACCTACCTTGAAAGGACAGGATGGACGATGACCTAGAAGGGCAACTCTTTGTGAGGATGTACAATGGGTCACATGTGGCCTAAGTGCTGTGCTCACCCTCCCTATTCTATAGATATAGAAGAAAATGAAAGAGTATCTACCTGGGATACACACGCACACACTGGAAAACATATAAATATATAAAATAATCATCTGAGAAAAGAACTACTCCAAAAGATTAGGGAATAGCTCAGAATACACGTAATTGTAGAGCTACTCGCTGGACATATCCATTTAGAGAACACCTGATGAAAATAGGGCGGAAAACTGCAGACAATACAAGAAGGACACCTGACAGAAATATAATAGGCCCATAAGATCGCAATATTTCCCAGAATTCTCCTTAGAGTACGTTACTCTAAATTTTGAAATTCAATTGATTGAAATCATAGGTTTAGTAATTTATAATTAATTCGTCCCTTTTCAGGATATTTTTTGCAGTAATTCCAGACAAAAGAAATTAGTTTTTCAATTCAATAATCCTCATTTTTAATTAGTCAACTTTCATAAATCATTGATTTTATCACATTGACTTTTTAAAAACGATAAAAATAAAAACAACAATAAAAGTTAATTGGAGCTCCGGGGCGACTACATTGATTCTAGCGGCGCATTTGCTTTTTCAGCTGCAGGAAAACTCGGAAAAACCTGCAGCACATCAACTGAAGATCTTGATCTGCCAATGTCGTCTCTCTCTCTCTCTCTCTCTCTCTCTCTCTCTCTCTCTCTCTCTCTCTCTCTCTCTCATAAAACAAAATGTAGGGTGTCTCCAGAGGGTCCAATAGATTCAATACATCGCCAGAACACTTCGTGATACGACTATCGTCAAACTTAAACCAGTCCCTTTCGTCTTTCACCAAAGCGTAATAATGCCCAAAGTCAACGCCAGAACCACAGTAAACAATGACTACATGAATATTATAATAGTGGTCTGCTAGATTGAAATGTTCTTTCATTTCGAACCTTCGAAAGAGTTTCTTGCTTCCCTCAGAGATTGAATTTTGTTTGAAGATCATCAGTGTTATTATTAGATTGACTGATGCCTCACCTGTACTTGTTTCCTTATAACTGTCAGTTTGGCGCATGTTTGGCAATACAGTCGATCATTTACCTATTAAAATTCCATTTTCAGATGATTTAACAATAAGCTTTGCACGGACTGGTTATTAGTCATATTAGGAAACGCTAGATGAAGTTCCAGAAATTCACATAAATTTTCGCTACCTTTTGAACATTTACTACAAAGTTAACAAGTGAGGATTCCAGAGCGGTCAGGAGTATTGATTTTTCTATTGTTTTGCTCACGAAGAGTATTCAACTAGAACCCCAAGAATTCGGAACAATCCTCTTGTGATCCTAACGAGTATCTAGTGGAGTTCAAAGACTCCAGAAAATCGGTTGAAGGGAAAATAATTCACCAATAAAAAAGAGTTTTAAACTAATGTGGTAATCTGAAAAATGAATATTGAAGTATTTAAAAAAAATATTTATGAAAGATTTCACGCATCATTATATATTTTTTCGAAAGTTATGCAAGTATAAATTTGGAAAACCCATTTATGACTTTTTTCCAGATGGAATTAAGCTCACATGGAATTTCAGTAGTTTCCTCCTAATCATTATAAGTATATATGAGTGTGTTTTACCTGATAATCAACAACTATAACAGCAGTTGATTTTTCAGATCGTTTTTCTATAAATAATATATACCGATGTTCAATTCGTAATATTTTTAATCTAACCAGTAATATATTGATTATTATTTCCAAGTATTAGTTTCATAAAACATATGATTCAAAACCAAACATAAAACAGAGCAAAGCTTTCGAAATTGAAGTAAATGATTATAATTTTAAAGACATCAAAGACATAAAATGCTGAAATGAATATTCCACTCAGTAGTATAATCTCTTAACTGTGTTAAATAACTTCAATATCCTCAGTAACTTCACTTCTAATCCCCAGTACACATCAGCTGACCTAAATCCACGAAATTCTCTCGAAAATATGACCAGTCTGATATCTACCACTCCGAATCGAATGCCGCATCCAAAAATAAACCAAAGACCTTCGAATCAATTCGTAAGCATTTTGTCTATTGTAAAAAAAGCAGCCTGTGAAGATTTGGCGACATTTCACCGGAATCTCAACCCATCTCATTTCTTTTATTGCCTTTCCCTTCGACAGTTTTTGAGTAAGCAGTTCCTAAAAAATCCTTTGACCTTGCATGAAATAGCTGTTTTCAATGCGGTCGACCTCAAACGGCCGTAAGAAAGTTTGGAAGGCCAAATTAGGGTTGTGTGTAATGTTTTCCACCGTTGGGGGTGGGGTAGTTGGTTTCATCATCTCGGCTTTGGTCAGTTCCGAAATGTTCAGTTTCAAAATGCGGTCAAATTGTGTATCTATTCGGTATTATCTCGGCCGATTTAATATGTGTATGAGTGAAATTTGTGATTTATTTTAAATTATGTGCGTGCGTGTGTGTTTTATTGAGTTTACCAGCTAGAGGGTCACTATATTTGGAATTTTTCAACGTGTGGGTAATTTTTACTTGGTAACTATACAAATATTTCCTAACCTCGCTTTTTTACACCTATCTGATACATGCAGTGTTATTTAATTTTGTAGAGAAAAATTTACACAGCAATCAATTGTCTCAGATTTTGAGGTTAATCTACCTGTGAGATCAACACATGGCGTCATTTGAAAATGCAATTAATGCGCAAGCGCGTAGCCACCATTTCGTTCAGTTTTAATGTGGATGACTTTGAGGTTATGGAATATAATATTCTGCTATAGTTTTATTTATTCAACTTTTGTAAATATAATTGAAGCAAAATATTCTAAAATATTCTTCATATTCGTATTTGAATGATTTTTGTATCGTTCAAGGTTGGTAGAATTTTTTTTCTGCATCGAAAAGACAATTATTTGAACCGTGTTTTTTGAAGGGTTTTCTACGTTTTTTTGTCATTATATTAATTTATTTGAAAGTATTTGAATCAATGGTGATTCCTTAAAAGTTCGTCTGTTCTGTCTTTCTTATTTTAAAATTTATTGGGCAAACAATGTGTTTGGATTTTGAGTTGAATTCAGTCAGTGCCGTTTTATTTTCAAAATTCGCCACAACTATCTGACTGTTTGAGAAGTTTCTCGAAATTCTGTTGAGTAACTTTGTCTAATTTACAGTGCAAGAAATTCTACGTATTGCTTAAAAAAGCGTGTTTTGATACCGGAAAAACAATAAGTTGAACTTTTGCATCGGCATTTTCAACCTTAGTTTTCGAAGTGGTTTATGTTTGATATTTCTAAAGGACTATGTGATATCATTAACATGATATTCAGATAGAGAATAAGAGGATACATTGATAAAGTCAGTAAGTAAAGTAAGTATTCATGAATATCGTTAGATATTAATGAATACTAATGAATATTAGGTGATAATCATTTTACAAATTTGTATTATTTGTCCTAGTTGAAAAATATGATATAAGGCTGGAGAAATATACATTTTTCAATTTATTCACTACAGGTTATATTGCAGACATTTCAATATGGAGTACTTTCCAAAAAAACGTGAAATTATTACCAAATGTATACTTTTTGATTGTTAATACATTTTAACTTTTTGATACTATTGTAATTTTGGGTCCTGTAATCAATAGAGATCATGACAACACGAACAAAATAAAGTCATTCCATATCCTGAAATCAAACACTTTACTTCAATATTTTCTCTCAAACTATTGAAAAGCTCTTTTTAATATGTGTTTTCGTTCGGAAAACAATATTCTTGATTATTTTATGCAATGCATAAAAAACTTGACAGTTTTTATAGAGTTTCAACCCGTGATTGAGTCACAAGGCCTATTTTACCGATCAAAATCAATATAAATCAGTGCTAATGATGAGGGCACTTAACATTAACATTTTTTTTATAGAAATTTGTATTCTGAAACTAAGTTCTGGAATACATATGATCATTAATCCCCTATTATACTCGGATTACAAAAACAAAAATCACTTTATGAATATAAAATATCAAAAGAAACACTATAAAAACTTAAGAAACCATTGTAATACGGTGGTAAAAATGAGGAAAAAGCTCCAACAGCAAATAAAATGAATTCCATAAAAACGATAAGAGAACCCAGGTTGATAGATTCAATATTTCACATTTTCAACTGATATGCATGCATATTATTTTCCTAATGCTTTGAAAATAATACACATTTTGCATACGCTGGAATCTGTGGCCAATGAGCATTTTATCCGTATTATCGAAACTAATGGAAATACTCCTTAAAATTAAAGTAAAAGCACATTTAGAAAAATTCAACATCCTTCTTTGTTCCCAGTCTGGTTTCCGTCAAAGTATGGCGTACAACAGCTTTGCTGAAGTTGACATACTATATATACTAAGCTGACACAAATAAAGTATATCAACGTAATGTAATGACAGAATTACTTACATACAAACAAGGCATATTCTGAAATTCTATCTTTCAAAACATTTTCAAAACTCAATTCGAAACATCGTCCATCTTCAATAAATTTCATAATAGATCACTCCTTGTAATGAAACAGTTGAACCAATTTTTTTTTTAAATTCAAAAAGTTCAATTTTAAATCATCTTCCCTTGAGAAAGAGAACAAGAAATTATTACCTACATTTTTAGTTATTATAAATGTCTGAGGATTGTGAAAAGTATCTTTATTTTTTTATATTCTAATTGTCTTACCTCAATTTCTTTTTATGAAATATGCCTTGATATTTACTTTGATTTTTATTTAATTTTTTGACTGTGACTTTATGCTAGAGCTCATGGCTGAACATTGCCTCTTTATGTCATATAAAATTACTGATAGTTATGTAAATTTACAGAAATATCTGGTAAATAAAGTTATTTGTTACCATTTATTTTTTTCTGGAAACAATCTCGACCTGTGTTATAGAAATTTTATCACATTTCGAAAATTTCGAATATTATGGGTTTGCACACTTGAAACTTGGTGCATTGGGGATATAATCCTTATCTGTTATCATTTACACACAAAAGTGTGTGTGAAGGATATTCACTGTTTTTAATTCCTGCTCCTGATAGCTTAATTAAGCTATGGCGCAATCTTCAAAACAATTCTAACGTCATTTTATAATAACTGTAATGAATCAACTTTTCATTTCCTTCTGATGTTTCACAGATATTTTCACAGCCACTGCTGCTACAAATTGTATCCAAGTAATTGGTTTTAAAGGATATTCTCGCTTTCCCTCGATCCATAAAATATGTAATAATTCATTATTCAAAAACAGTCACTGTTTTAACAGATACGAAATATGCATTATTTCTTCTTATCTACGACCTTCGTCGAGTATAACCGTATGTTGTATGATTGTTATTTCCAAATATCAGCATAAAACAACATTTCAACTCAAAATATATTCCATCAGACAGACGTCCGTTTCAACCTGTTGAATGAACTCTGTTATCTCAGAGAAACTGGCATATTTTACTCACAAACTCATTTGAATTTTCTCTTTCGTATCTATTCAAATGCTTGATTTCTATCAATCTTGAACTTGAATATAAATACCTACCGTATGCCAAGGCCATCTAGCTGTCCGAACGAGAAAAATTCCTTCAAAGTGAATTAATCCAATCGTTGAATATATCCGCGTTCAAAAGTTTTAACGAAACAAGAAGATTCAATTGTGATAAGTTTTTCACGCCTAGTCGTTAACATGCTTTTGGGAGGTAAAACAGCCCAATTACTTGGTATAACTTTGGATGACTCCCTAAATTGGACATGTCATATTGATGAATTAAATACGAAATTATCCAAATATCTGTTTTTGTTGATGCAATTGGGAGAATTTGTTTCTATTGACACTCTTCTTGCTGTCTACTATGCCTTTTTCCATTCGCTTATTAGCTACGTGACACTTCTTTGGGGTAATTCTACTTCTGCTAGAAAGATATTTGTAAGCAGTAAGGATAATTTCTAATGCGGAATATCGAGACACATGTCGTCCATTTTTCATAAAATTGGGTATCATGACTCTTCCATCGATTTTCATTTTTCAGTCACTGCTGGAGGTACATCAAATTAAGGGCATTCTTTTAACTAACCCCCACTTTCATAACTATGAAACACGTGCACCGGGAAAAATGATTGAAATTTACCTCGGAATTTTCATTTCGAACGAAGAAAATTACTCCAGTTTTATTGAAAATATACTCTCTCTATTGAATAATTCACATCCCCGAGAGTAATTTCAGTAGGCAATGTACTTTTCATTGAGAATTAATTATTCATCTAATATATGTGTGAAATCATAACGTATTATTTCATGTGAAGAGAATTACTAACTGGACGATGGGTATTTCCCCTTAGTGAAATGTAAATTTTCGCCATCTCTTTATCGAATGTAAAATTACGCTTGTATTTGTGAGTATTTATTGTATTGTTCATTCTTGTCTACAGAAGCGCTTCGGTTTGTCTGACGTGTGCATTAGAATATTTTTGTTGTTGGCGAAAATAAATAAAGAAGGTGAGTACATTTCTTGTAAAATTTCAATAACTAGTCCAATAAACAGATGAATTCATTGAGTTTTCTCGTTATGCATTATAGAGTGTTTTTTTTTATTACAAGTATATCCTAACCTCACATCGCGAATTATTTCATACTGTATGGAATAGTACAACATATTTTAACTGATTTTCAAATAATTACAGAACATATATTTGAAAATGTTTCTGATAATTACTGAATAGTATTGAGAAAAAGAGAAAAAAAGATATACTCGATAGCAGTGGCGTGACTCATCAGCATCAGTGACGCCGTATGCACGATCCATTTTAAAAATGAATTTTGATGAGGAATAAAGTTTCGTATTGGTGGTTGCAAATATCGGACAATGTTAAATAGTAATTTCATTCACTTAAAAAATATCTGAATGTTTTATTCGTATCTCTCATAATTTTGGATAAATTTGAGGATTTGTGATTCTTATTATTGAACTTGAAAACATTTTTGTGATGGTAGGCAACTTGGAACTCAAAAATTGAAGGAATCGAGAAACACTTTAGGACTTTTTTGTTTCTGTTGAAGAGGTGAACAAAACACTTCATCACCACTTTATACCATATCATTATAGCTATATTTGCTATATTTCAGAAAATGTTGGAAAACATTTGTAAAAAATCTAATTTTTTATTTGAACGGTTGAATATGTATCAAAAATGTTTGACAAATATTAATATTGAATTCAAACTAGTAGTAGTTTCTCTCTAGGAATGTGTGTTCGTCAACTTACTGTGTTTTTAGATTTCTAAACCTATTCATTTGATGATATTTCATTTCTCTTTTAGGATAATAACAGCAATTGAGGAAAAAAGAAAAAGAAATATTACTTTCATTTCTCTTTTCGAATAATACCACCATGAGCAAGAAAGAAAATGTGTTAATTTGAAGAATGGTTTTTTTATTTTCTACTGTTATTTGACTTTTTTGAAAATGAAAAAAAAATGTTTTGTAGAATTTCATTTCAAGAATGTATATGAACTTATTTTGTATATACACATTTTTTTAATATATCAATGTGTAATATGTCTTGTGCATTCAATTATCTAAATTATGAGGAAAAATGGCCACTTAAGAGTCAAGAGTCAACATCCGATTGAGGTATCATTATCTTCAAAACTACTCTGAATACGGACCTTCTTACAACGGAATATCCCAAGGTAATATAACCCGTAAATGAATAATTACAATGTAAAATTTTATCAGAGTATAGAATTCCACTGTGAAATTATATAAGAGTGTAAAATTCTATTGTAAAATTCTGTCAAGAGTGTAATATTTCGATATAAATTTATATCGCAAATTTACCCTATAAAGTTTCATTTCAACACAAAATTACACTCAAAATGAAAAATTACACTGAAAAATTCCACACTTGTCTTCGGGGTAGAATTACAAAATAATATTCCGCATGGAATGTGAGATCACACGCGAAAGTAATTTCTCGCTAATATGGGCGGTAATTAAATTGCCACCGGTACCGGTGGAAACATTTTTACCAGTGTGGTGCTAATCTTATACGACATGCTGAATTCAATCTACAGAAATCTTCCAAGAATTCCTTAGATGTTAGTCTATACAATATCTTGCCAACTACAGTCAAGAACATATCACAGACCCGTTTTAAAAGGGGCATAAAAAATTTCTCATTAATGAAGGCAGTTATAGTATAGATGAATATATGGCTGCCCTGATTTATCTTTTAAGCGAAAGTGCGTGTAATAATATCTTTCAAAATTTATTGTATTTTGTTATACAGTGCTGCTTGTAATAATGTATTTAAAAAAATTATGGTCCTCCTTTTGGGTGCCTTGTGTTTTGTTATACTGTATAATGTTTTTCATTTTATTTAGGTAATATTCAATTTTAAATGTTTGACTTATCACCTGACAAATGTTTATTACATATACGTAGTCAAATAAACTAGCTATCTATATATATTCCCTATATCAGATCAATCTCATTCAATACTACTGCAATGCATACAAATAAACAATATTTTTTCTGATATCACAGTCGCATTGATTCAGGGCTTTCTTTATTTTTATATATAAATATATGCATTCTCATAAATCAATTCTGATAATTACCGAGGTTAATTGCCATTGAATCGTTCAATTGAACTGAATAAATTGATTAATTGTGTGGTCGTTTACGAAGAAATTTATTGTACTGTTCAATAATATCTCATTAATGTGAGACAATTAAAACCATAATGAGATATTGATGTGATACATTGTGTCTGTCGGGGAACGTTAGAAACTATTTGTTTTATTTAATCTTTCGAACATTACCATAGGCGTAAATTCATTATTTGAATTGGGATGACTAAATTTAATAGGGGTAGTAAAGACTACCGAGGCGGGTTATTTGATATATATAATCCAGATTATTAAAACTTTTCCTCAATCTGTAATTGATTCCTGATAATTATATCAATATTAACAATGAAAGCGTTAATTCTCATTTGTATTTTTCACATTGTCTTTAACGTATCAACGTATACAGGCTAGATATTCATAAGATCTTTTGCCTATTGTTTTTCAACCAGATTTGTTTGTACTATATCTTCAGTTCAACTACTTGTTTTAAATAAAAACTACTACAATCAGTTATTTCTACCATAAACATAGTATGCGAGATAAATATGTAATAAATTTATTACAAATTTTCATGAATCACACACCAACTTATACTTGTACATTAAATTTTAAATTCACTAGTTTCAAAACTATAAATGCCACTATTCACTAATATATTTCAATAATCTTGAGAGAGTTATGAAATCACAATTGAACAATGGGATCTTTTCAAATGGCAATAAATCAATATTTCCCTGTTAACGAAACTAGAAGAACTAGAAGAACTTTTACACTTCTGGATGCTACTCTAATTGAAAATAACAAGTGTAACTGTTCTTCATGGAAACTTAATGATTGTTTTTTTTTATTTTTCTCAATACTCAGTTACTGTTGTATTAAATTAAAGTATGTATACATTAAACTATGTTTGCTTTTTGACATGACTGGAGGAATTAATAATAAATAGAGGAGTTGGAGAAATTGCCTTTGAAATGAAGAAGGTATTTTGAATATGAAGCAAAACGTGAACAGCTTGATATAGGTGAAACTGCTACTTCAAATACTATGGGGTCTATGTTTTTTACAACTTTTATTTGTAACTAATGTTACTACAGTTGCGTCCTATAAGGACATTTTCAAACTTATACATTAAATACATGCAGTCAATGTATAAATTTGAAAATGTCCTTATAGGACGAAACTGCAGTAACGTTAATTACAAATAAAAGTGGTAAAAACATATAAAGTTTCAATTCTCTTTTCTTCAGTATAAAATTTCGTAGAATAACATAATATAAACATAGATTGAGGAAACTATTGCTCGAAGAAGCTATTGCAAAACACGTGTCATGGTTTTGTAAACCTTTTTCAGTATAGATCTCAAAGGTAATTCGTAAATTTTTATAATAGTTGTGCAAAAATTGTACAAATAAAATTGTTTCTATAAAAATTCTATTCTATGAAAATTATTTGAATTTATTCAATTTATTCTGTACTATTATGATAACCTGGAATTTTTTTTATAGAAGTCGATGGTGTTTACAATATTGCTTACACCATCTTATATTAATTTTCGGAAAAAACAACTTCCAGATTTTTCTATTCGACTCATTTTCTCGTTTCCTTAGGGAGTGTTTTGTGAGTTGTTTTGTGAATGGAGGTGCCTCAAATATTAGGTATTGTTTTTGATACTTTCAAAATATTTGGAAATTTTCACTTTCCTACGGAAAGATTTATTATTTTGGCAAGAAAAGGAGATAAGAATTCTTTGTAATTCCTTATGAGTTCCATCGGATTGTCAATTTCTTATTTTTGAATCAACATATACCTGAAATTTTCCACTTCAAAATCAAAAACTGGAATTGAAGAAAACGTATGGTAATTATTGTTATCTATGGAACTGGAATTATCATCACTGAATACAAATCTATTGTTCACTTTTTGTTTTATAGAATTAAAGTGTTCGGCAAAAATGTCCGCTACCTTTTTCAGATCATTAATAAGTATGTTTATTCATAGTTATAGGCATTGGTTTCACTCCTGCAGATTTTCTATTCAATTTCACATCAAATATTTCCCATATTTTTTTCTATGACAGTCAGAAGTTTTCATGATAGAGCAATAATATTCGGTCTTATCTTTGTTCAATTTTGTATTTAAGTTGTTCTTCTCGATTCTATAATTCTATATGTCAATTTCAGAGTGAGATAATATTTTTCTGTACCAAATTATATAACCGTGGATGTTTCTCTCTAAAGAATTTTTGAGACAAGGCGCAAAGCACGTATCTTTCTAATTGAACATGAATTTGAATTATGACAGGTATTTTCATAACTGAATATGGTGATTGAAATCTTAGTTGTACATTTTGTACATATTTTATGGAAATTTCTAATTATTAGTAAGTTGATTCAATGACCACATTGAAATAAATTTTATTATTTTCCTCATTCGAAAACAAGGGCCTTCCAGAAATAGCCTCAATGATATAATCGATTGTTCTCGATCTCGCATTGAAAGATGACCAGATTTTCCATACACGGCTCCATATACAGAAATTTATTCACGGAACGCAAAGTACGATGGCATGTCATCGTAAAGTAAATTTCTTCGACCTACGGTGTCAAAGGTCGCGAACAAATGAACCTAATCTTCAATCAAATCGTGATAACTGAATCAGATTCCTTTCGGTCACGAATAAAGGCGGAACTCGACAAATTGGTCCTTATTAACCGAGGACGTAAAGAAACGAACCGACGGCAGTTGAGAAAACATTTGCACCCATTGATTTTACGATTATTTTACTGGCAGTAAAAATCAGAGTTATAGCTTGTTTATGTTTACTACTGTTTAGTGGTAATAAATGCTGGATTTTGTTACAATGCTTTTAGACCTATGCCAAGCTTTAGTGAGTTGCTTGCAAGCGGCTCCGTTCGCCATCAACGTCACTTTTATTGAAAGCTTTCACGGCCTGTTTATTATTCCACCTTATAAACCCGAATTAAATTATTATTTTACGGCTATTTTATTATTGTATATGGCGATGGGAATTTGGCGCTAAATTCATCTTATCTTTTCGCAAGCATGTACATCATTGACGTGTGTTGGTTCGAAACGAAAAAATGAAGAGTAAACATACGATAAATATGATTTCCTTATACTATATAGCTCATAAAAAGGGAATGAAGTTTATTTTTCACATTTTTTTGCCTCTTTCCAATAACGTTCTTCATTGTACTAGTTGGTACAGATCGTATTTTAGATGTTCCTCATGCTCATTTGGTCTGAATTTCAACAGATTTCAACAGTTATTTTTTAGTTGTCTCTGTGTCCAGATTATAAAATCTTATTTGACGGAACGGTAGCTGGTTGTGTTGTTGTAAGTGGTTTGTTCCACTTATCAGTCAACTGCTAGGTGAAACGGTGGTTCGAGCCCAGCAGCCTGAAAATAATTTTTAATACCTATCCAACCCGTACTAGGTATTCCACCCTGAAAATGTAAGACCTTGTTAATCCTTAGCTCGCATAAGTTTCGACTTTAGAGAGTCGTCGTTCGTAGAGGAGCTACAGCTGGTTAACGGTTCGACAGTCCAAACTGTCGAGTAGCTGTAATCGACAGTTTGAACTGTTGAACTGTTAACCAACTATCTATAATCGACAGTTTGAACTGTGGATGATAACTAATAACTAATCTGTCGATTATACATAATCGATTATACATACTCGACAGAACTGTCGTTTATAGATAATCAACAATTCAAACTATGATGACTAATCGACAGTTAAATAAGTATTACTGGCTATATTCATTACACCACTCGTTCATTATGACCTAGAACAGAAAAGTCGTCATAACGGATTTCATTGATTTTAATAACGTCAACAGTTAATCTTTTTCTGCATTTATTTCTCAGCAAAAAAAAACGGTTGAAGCATTGCTTGGTGAGTTTTTTCCCGAGCAAAAAAAAATAAAAATTGCAGAAAAATAATTTATACGATTACTATAACCGATTACTGTTGAACCGCTAACCAATTTAAAGTGTCGATCATACATAATCGACAGTTTATAATCGACGATTATCGGTAATCAACAGTTTGAACCGTGGATGCTAGCTGATCGACAGTTTCAACTGTCGATAATTTTAGCAAAAAACTGTTGGAACAGTTATGATGAGTTATGGATGATAACTAATTGACAGTTTAATCTGTCGATTATACATAATCGACAATTTGAACTGTCAATTATAGATAATAATCAACAATTTGTACTGTAGATCATAGCTAAACTGTTGAATAGTTATAATCAACAGTTTGAACTGTCGATTATTAGATATTGAACAGTTTGAACTGTGGATGATAACTAATAACTAATCTGTCGATTATACATAATCGTTTATGCATACTCGACAGAACTGTCGTTTATAGATAATCAACAATTCAAACTATGATGACTAATCGACAGTTAAATAAGTAATACTGGCTATATTCATTACACCACTCGTTCATTATGACCTAGAACAGAAAAGTCGTCATAACGGATTTCACTGATTTTAATAACGTCAACAGGTAATCTTTTTCTGCATTTATTTCTCAGCAATAAAAAAACAGTTGAAGCATTGCTTGGTGAGTTTTTTCCCGAGCAGAAAAAATAAAAATTGCAGAAAAATAATTTATACGATTACTATAGCCGATTACTGTTGAACCGCTAACCAATTTAAAGTGTCGATCATACATAATCAACAGTTTATAATCGACGATTATAGGCAATCAACAGTTTGAACCGTGGATGCTAGCTGATCGACAGTTTCAACTGTCGATAATTTTAGCAAAAAACTGTTGGAACAGTTATGATGAGTTATGGATGATAACTAATCGACAGTTTAATCTGTCGATTATACATAATCGACAATTTGAACTGTCAATTATAGATAATAATCAACAATTTTTACTGTAGATCATAGCTAAACTGTTGAATAGTTATAATCAACAGTTTGAACTGTCGATTATTAGATAATAAACAGTTTAAACTGTGGATGATAATTAATCGACAGTTTAATTTGTCGACTATGCACACTTTGAACTGCCGATTATACATAATCGACAGTTTGAACTGTCAAATATACATAATCGACAGTTTGAACTGTCAAATATACATAATTAACAATAAGAACTGTCGATTACAGATAATCAACAATTTGAACTGTAGATAATAGCTAAACTGTTGAATAGTTATAATCAACAGTTTGAACTGTCGATTATAGATAATCAACAGTGTGAACTGTGGATGATAACTAATCGACAGATCAATCTGTCGACTATACATAATTTGAACTATCGATTATACATAATTGACAATTAGAACTGTCGATTATAGATAATCAACAATTTGAACTGTGGATGATAATTATTCGACAGATTAATCTGTCGATTATACATAATTTGAACTGTCGATTATACATAATTAATAATTAGAATTGTCGATTATAGATAATCAACAATTTGAACTGTGGATGATAATTAATCGCCAGTTTAATCTGTCGATTATATATAATTTGAACATTAATTGAATATATATTGTAAAATAAAAGATAAGGCAAAATTGTAAAAATTAATTTAGGTTGGTATACCTGTATGGTTGGTACGCCTGGATGGTTTACCTGAATGGGTTACCTTTATAGCATAAATAGGATTAAAAATGCTTCTTCAAGCATGCTTGAAGAAGCCATTGTATAGCGAAACACGTGTCGCGGTTTTTGTAAAACCCTTATAGTGAAAATCATAGAATAAACTCTGTTGATTAGTTTTTTAAATATGGATTTTCATCAAGTATCGGCCAGTTCTATTCAATTGAATAGGATTAGCTCGCACTAGTTCTTACTTTTACTCTTCCTCTTTGAAGATGTTCACTTAGTGATCGAAACACGTGATCGAAACACTCCAGTAATATTCATTAACTACACCAAAGGTTCCAAACAGTGCTTCATAAGTATATAATTTGAACTGAAGATTATAGGTAATCAACAATTTGAACTGTAGATAATAGCTAAACTGTTGAACTGTCGATTATAGATAATCAACAGTTTGAACTGTATATCATAGCTAAACGTTGAGTAGTTATAATCAACAGTTTGAACTGTAGATGTAACAAATCGACAGTTTAATCTGTCGATTATACATAATCGACAATTTGAACTGTCGATTATGGATAATCAACAATTTGGCTATAGAGCATAGCTAAACTGTTGAGTGGTTATAATCAACAGTTTGAACTGTCGATTATAGATAGTCAACAGTTTGGACTGTAGGTGATAACTAATCGACAATTTAATCTGTCGATTATAGATAATCGGATCTGTGGGTTATACATAATTGACAATTGACAATCAGATTTAATCTTACTCTTTGAAGATGATCACTTGGTGATCGAAACACGTGTCGAGGTGTTAAAAATAACGATTTGGTGTTGGGAAAAAACTCCAGTAATATTAATTTCAGCTGTCGATTATAGATAATCAACAATTGGAACTGTCGATCATAGATAATCAACAATTTTTACTTGTAATGCATTGTTTGTAACCTTTGTTGTAGTATTGAATATTTTGAATATTACTAGAGTTTCATCCAACCACCAATCCGTTATTTTTAACACCTCGACACGTGTTTCGATCACCAAGTGATCATCTTCAAGAGGAAGATTGAACTGTACTGTACTGTGGATGATAGATAATGGGCCGTTCAAACTGTCGATAATAGATAATCTACAGTTTAAACTAGTTCTAAGCGAATATTTTCCAGAAATTATTTGAAATAATACTAATGAATATCACTGAGCGTAATGACTCTTGACCACCCGTTCATTATTCCGTAGGACATAAAAGTGGTCAAAACAAATTTCATCAATTATAATAACGTCAACAGTAAATATTTTTCTGAATTTATGTTTGAGCAAAAAACCTGGTGAAACATGTCTTGGTGAGGGTTTTACCGAGCACTGAAAATAAATATTTACCGAGCAGTGAAAATAAATATAGCAACCAATTTCCCGAAAATGCGGCAATCCACCTTCAATACCGATAAAAATAATTTATACGATTACTCTAGCCGGCGTGGATGTAGGTAAGAATAAAGTGCGATATAAGTTCATTTTGGAGCCGTATACGAAATCGAAAGGATGTCTAAACCGCAAGGGAGCTCTTCGGCGCCATTTTAGTGCGCGGCGCTCCATGTTATGTTTCGTTTATAGACCAGAATAGCGCGTTTATAAACCTGTGCTGAAGCGCAAAGGGTGTCGTTTTCATTTCCAGTATTATTATTATCTATTTATAACGTTAACAAACATACCAGATTGTACGAAAGGGAGTCGAGATCATTGCTGCTGTGTTTGGTCGTGTTCGAATTTTGTGGTTATGAAATGAAACTAGAAGTTCAGAACTTGAAGTCATCAGCCAAGGGGTGTTGTTGAATTTCGGAAATATATTAAAAAAAATGTTGAATATTTCAACAGTTGAAAAACAAATTAATGTAAAGTGGTTGTTAGAAGACTAACAGCATTTGGTAGGGGAGACCGGATATGGTTGTACCACGGGTTGGTTGTCACAGCGGCCGTTTTGGAAAATTGAACGATCGAAGGATCGCGATAGCAATTCCTCCCCTTCAACGTCACTTGGTCACTTCAGTTCACGCTCATACTGTGTGACGGAAATACGTACATTTGTTTTTTCGGACGACGAAAGTAGATTTTTCTACATTTATGTTGAGTCTCATAAGTAATAATGATAATAATATCGTTTATTATGCATTAAAATACATTTAAACATAAGAGGAAAAAGTTTAGCCAAAGGCTAACTTCCAACCCTCCCAGAAATTATACAGTGAGTGTAAGAAAATAATTATAAAAATACTTATTTACTATCATAACAATGATAGAGAAGAGAAAAAAATAATAGATCATTTAGTTGTTAATAACTCTTAATATTCTTAACATTATTTTGGTAAATTTAACAATTTCATTACACTAACATACACTGAATTTTAAATTAGTACTGAGCAGTAAGCATCTGCGATTTTATTTTTTTCTTGAATTGATGAATATCATGATTTAAAAGGGGTAAATTTTCATTCAGATAAGAAGGGCGATATAAGAGAAATATCCTTGAAATTTGGAAGTAATGTGTCTTGGTATGTTGAATGAGTTATTTCTCAAATTGACCATATATATGTCAGAACGCCTGCTTAATAAACTATATAAATTATAAAGTGTTTTAGTTTGAAGCAACTTAAACGAAAAAATTTTCATCAAATATTGTACTCTGTACCTCACATTCAGCTCCTTCATTTTTAACAAAATGGTGTGACATGTGACCATTATACAGCATACGAATCGCACGCAAGCATTTTTTATACGTTGTAACTTTTGCTTGTTATATTGCGGCATAAAATTGTAATACACCGAACAACAGTACTCGATATGGGGGTAAATAAGAGTTTTAACTGACCTGACTTTTATTTGAGTTCGAAGAATGATACTCTGAAAATGTTTGTCAAATGTTCATGGAAAGACAAAGAGCTATCTATGGTTTGTGCAGCATTTTTGTTGGGTTTTTGAGCTTCTGCTACAAACAATTTTGTTTGATTTAGAGGAATTCATAGAAATGTCATGGCATCAAATGAGAAAATATGATCGACTAGTATTTCACGCAGTGATACTGCGTGCTGCAAGATAAGTGATTCTGGTATCAATTATTATCGCAGTCTGACACTGTTTTGTAAAAAATACACTGTCGAAGAGATAAACAACTTGGTGTTATCAATACCATCAACATCAAAGGAATAGGAAATTCTTCACCGACAAATAAAAGAAAGAATTAGAAAAATACATACTTACCTATATGGCTCCAAGTATTTATTTCGGTTCGTCTCCCAAGAATATTCAAAAATTTTCCATAATTGCAAATTCGAATATTCACTGAATTTTAGACTGACTAGATATAAATTCGATGGGATGGGTATTTTTAGTTTACAAGCATTGCGGCCTGATGGACCTATATTTTTGGTATGTTTTTTCCAATGAATGAGACACTGTTTTCTCTTCTTGAAACTAATTAATTGCCTATATTATTCCACTTTCAATAAAAATATCAATTTGAATGTTTTTATATCCCCCAATTACCTATATAACTACCTGCCTCAGATACTGTGACAACCATCCCCGGTCGGGGGTTAAAAGTCACACTTTTTCTTTTTCGTAGGAATTGTTATATTTCCTTTATGCATGATGTTGAAGGAAAAAAGAAAGTTTTTATTTGAAAGAGTATAAAAACACTATCTATTGATATAAAAATATCATTGATAATTTATAAAAAAGGACACTAAAAATGCAAAAGACAAAAACTGTGACTTCCAAACCCGGTCTCCCCTAACGACAACAAAACAACAACAATAAAGATGTCAATTTCTTCAGAAGTATAACAAAATGAACAGTCGATGTTTCCATTTCTCACATTCAAAATGATATTAGAAAAAATTAAAATTATATAGAAACGAACTTGGATAGTCATACCTATTCACAATTTGAAAAGAAACACTTGGAAATATTCGGTAGAAAGAAATATGCAAGCACACAAAAATGGTTTTCACTCATTCTCCAGTAGAATCTCAAAAATGAAATCAGAAATCAGGACTTTTAGAATTGATACGTTGGAATTTTTTCTAGTTATTGAATAAATAAATAATTGAAACAATTTTGGAGGTACCCATATCTTGAAACCTAGCGATCGTCCCTGTATAATATAATAATAATAATAATATGCTAATATGGTTATATATATATATATATATATATATATATATATATATATATATATATATATATATATATATATATATATCTATGTATATATAATCTAGAAAGGTTAATGCAGTCAAGCTGCTGGAAAATAATTCCATGAAAATCAAAAAATAAATAAATAAGTAAGTACTCTTTGATCATTCCCATATTGATTTCAATCTAAGAGCCACCTGTATACAGCTGTTTCAGCCTATTGGACATCGTCAGTACCGGGCAGGCGGTCCTCGATTGAAGACAAAATGAGAAAAAACCAAGAAAGTACTTGATAAAAATAGCTGCGTAAACGCAAGCGAAACATAAGTGGAACCACCTATTGGTGTGACACCCAAGTCAACTTGCCAAGTTTTTATGTGAGTGTTGGTGGTTTGACCAATCAACCGACATATATATATACATATATATACATATACATATCTATACACACATATACATATATAGGGTACAAATTATGTTAAAATACTGAAACGCATATAAAATTGATTAAAGATATCATACAATAAAAAACACCAAAAAAGTTTAAAATGTTCAAATGCAGTATACCATACTTTGTTTAATAAAAAATACAGTTGATAAAAGAAATTAGAGAAAGCGGTCCTCATAGAACTCTTCTAAACTATAATAGGTTAAAATTGGAACAGAAATTTCCAACGGCGAAATTGATTTAGAGACCCCACAAGGGAGTATACTCGGACCTCTTTTTTTTCTTTGAATACATTATAACTCGCCTAATTTCATCAAAGGGATAGCCTCTTCATGTATGCATGTATACTTCAATATTAGTTTAGACGGGATACTTCCCAAGAAGTTTCCATAAAAACTGACAGTGTTAATAAAGATTTTGTACTTTGGTGTAATATCACACAATCAATTGTTAATTCAGAGAAAACAATTTTCATTGAATCAATTGACCACTGAAAAAATAACTGTAGAAATAGAAGATTTTAAAGTACCTATAACCCTGAAGTATAAATTTCTTGGCACGATGATTGATGAAAAATTCACTTGGTCTACACAAACAAATTAACAATGAGTACCTATGTGCGTAAAAAATCAAAGCAAGCATTTTTTGCTATTTACAGCATGAAGGCAAGCAACGGAATGTAGACGGATATTCATTAAAAAAAATATACGACTGATTTTCAATTTAGAATGTCGAGAATCGTGTAGATCAGTCTTTAAATACTTACTGTAGTGGGAATTTATTTATTGAAAATTTTACTGTATGTCCATAATAACATTAAAAATATGGAAAAAAAACTCGGGTATTCACAGTTTTCAAAATCTTATAAGCAGTCGCCAGAATGGTCTGGAAGTTTCTTCTAGAGCTAGCTGCCGAGGAATATAAAAGAAACTCCTATCAAAAAATGTAAATGAAGTGTGAAAATGTTTTTGATCAATAATCCTATATGCAATCGATTAATTTTTACATTTAGTTAAAACTTGATGTATATTTGTGTATGTACATATGTGTAAAAATGTATATATGTACCTTTATTGTAATTTTACATTTGTAAGTTTTGTTTTCTTGCATAATTTGTATGTATGAACTATTTTTATCTATTTGTGTATTGACGGACCTAACATATTTTTATGACAAAAACGGTGATAAATGAATTGAATTGAGTTGATAAGGTTGCATTTAGACTTTCTGTCTCAACATTCAAATTCATTTTAGTAGGAATTTGACGTAAGAATCATTCGACGTAGTGAGAATTCGACGTAATGAAACACACCTGATGAATTTAAACCAGTTACTTCGATTAGAAAATACTGTAGACCAGATTTCAATTCTTGCACATTAACAGAACATAAGGAGGACTCCATGCAGAGTGGGTTTTGAAAATAAATGAAGTTGAAATAGATGAATCCGTGAAGAGCAAATGGACCTCGATAACCTCAGCTGACTTTAAATAATTTTATGAAAGAAAAATATTATGTTGTCATCAACATAATATTTTCTAAAACCTTTTCTTCTGTAAGCTATATCAGTACATTGTTTCAAAAAATATTAATATGATGAAACCAACAAAAAGGTATACTAGTTTTCTTCAAAAAATATTAGATTATTCGAAACTATCAGTACAATTCATAAGAACGTATGCATTTCAATATCTAATGAACTTGTTAATAATACCTAACATCACGAACAAAAGATCAACTGCTTTCATGGTCAAATTAAAAATTATTTATTTCATAATTAATAGGTAGGTACTGTGTTAAAAATTATTTTCTGGTACCTACATTTATAACAACTTGATTCAATGTTGTTCAGAGGCTTTGGCACTTGATTTTCAATTGGATTCCTCTGAATTTTATTTCATTTCTGTCACCAAAATTCAAATATTTTCCAAAATCGCAAAACCTTTTTTTTATGTAAGATATCAATGCTGTGTTTCATGAAATGTGCATGTGATGAAACCAATGAATATCAGTTGGCTTCAAAGTCTTCAAATTTTTGGAATAATTGAGTATACATTATCAAGATGTATCATTTGACTATCTAATAAACTCGTAATAAAACTCAATATCAGAATGAAAACTTAGTTGTTGGAATTTGTAATTTACTGCGCTGAAAATGATTTTCTATCATTTGAAAAGCTCAATTTAAATATTATTCAGAGATTTTTCAGTAAAGAAAACTGATATTCAAAGGAATAATTTGAGACGCAAAAAACAACACTTATTGACTCTGACGTGAGAGTCAGAGGCAATAAGTATTCAATGAAAATTTGAGAGAGGAAGAGATAATATATAAGATATATAACAATTGTCACAATGTTATTATACCTACTTTAGTTTTATAGAAGCTAGATGTATATATAGGTATTATTTCTTATGAGATATATTTGGAAATATAGATCGGAAAAGTGCATAATACAGTGGAATAGGCATGTTTTATCTCCGATCTGACTCTGATATGACTTTCGAATATCAAATCAGTGTCGTTGAAACTATAACCTTGACTTCAATCCACATTATTATTTTTCCATTTTCGAGAAAATAAAGCAAATCAGATGATAACAATTCATCATCGCACGGAATAGTATTTTTTTGCATAAAATAAACTTTTCCAACGCTTAATCACCACTCCTCGAATATTTATTTTCCTACGCAGTCTGGATTTTCAAACACCTATAATTCAAGTAGAATGTTATTCACAATAATTAAATACCTATACATATTTTTTGTTCCTCATCTACTTGGGAAATTCGTAAAGCTTTTACTTTATATGTTTTATAGGTTTATAGATAGGTATACATACCTATACATCAATTAACTTACACGATTAGAATATCAAAATTCCTGCCGATTTATAACAGCAAGGAGCAGGATCAGCGGAAAAATCCTCCAAGTCGATATCTAGTAGTAGATACATTTTAGACCGCATGCACGTCGGCATAAGGCTCTTTCTTTCTACATAAATCGAAATACATCTACGTCACACTCCACCTACGATTTTCTACTCAAAACGAACGAACTTACCATTAAAAATAAGGAATTATTTGGGAATTTTAACCAAACAAAACTGCAAAAATGCCGGAATTTCTAAATAAATCTAGCCATCACCGCAGGCAGATGCTCTGCTGTTTGTCAACAGAGAGGGGCAAACGTTCAAGATGGCTGACGACGTTCCGACTTGTGAATATCCGTTGCACGGTGGTAGTTACGTGAGTTTCGCGGATTTCCTGAGAAATTAATTTCCAAATCGAAAACTTAACATGAACCAGTGATGTTGGCGCTGCAGAGTATCCAGTAAGTCTTGAAATTTTAGATAAATTCTCGATCGGTAACCGAACCTGGTGAGAGGCTAGGCCAATGCCACGCCTACTTGACATGTTATCATCCTGACAAAAGACAAGCGGCGGCCATTAAACTTGGTGTATGCGACAAAGGATGGGAAGTGAGAGAAAGAGCGCCTTCAGATAAAAACTGTTGGAATTAAGATTCAGTGGTTTAATGAACTACATTTTCTTATTTCAAGGAAAGCGATTCGGTATTTTGATTGTTTTTTCATAAGAAATTGTTTTATATACATAATCGTAATGAAATTTGATGAAGGTCCTTAATATAGTCGTCTAATAAATGGTTTGAAGATTCATTCCAAATTGTTTTTAACAGTTTGACACCCCCTGTGCAGTTTTTTAAATTTGAGGTTTCTGTACTTCAATAGTACACTTGTTTTTTTATTCTATAATAGATACATTTACAATTTTTACATGAATTAAATCAATTACTATTTTTTTTTCTAGTATTAATTTACATTCCCTGTCTTATTTTAACAAGAACCGAAAATTCAAAAAGTTTCGCTGTAGAAATAATCCAATTTCCCAACAAATTTCATTTAAGAATGAAGTAGGTATTTTTTTGGAGATTGATTTTTGGGAAAAATAGTTCTTTATTTTTCCTCTTCTGTATTGATACAGATATAACAAATACAAAAGGAGACAAATGAGGCTTCTCTTCCAAATACGATTTACAAAAAACTCAAACTACTCCACTTTCCAGGAATATGCCAAAAATGTTTTGAATTACGAATTCAAATTTATTCAATTCAGATTTGTTGGAGGTGTCTTAAAGAGAATATTAAAACGTAATCGAAACCCATTAACAATTTATTTTATAGATAGGTTTCTGACGTTAGAAACGGAAAGAGTATATGTACGTATATTTACATAACATATTTTACATTTAAATACATTTTGAAATGTTTTTGTAGGAATCCAGAATTTTAAAATGATCTGAGACAAAATATGTTTTCTGAAATGACAATACAAATGATTTTTGTGAAACTGGTTTATGTTTCAATATTATAGTTTTAGGTATTATCAACTCCAGTATAGTAGTACAGTACAGTACAGTACAGTACAGTACAGTACAGTACAGTACAGTAGTAGTATAGTCGGTAGGAGACCTTCATATTGAAACAGAAATAATAGCATTTGTACAAATGAAAAATTCACTCTGAAAAGCAATATAGGTTCATATAATCAGAATAATGAAAATTATAATGTTTGTAATGATTATTTCACGTCATACTCATGTCATAGATTGGAAATAGATATTGGTCCATAGTATATTCGTAAAAAAACCTTTTCTTTTCGCCTAATGAATGAAATTCATAAATTTCTAGAATTTCTTGACGGATGAAGAATTGTATCCTCACCCTATAAGCCATTTTTCAAGTATTCTTTGTGAATCTTCAAACTGTTTAATTTTATATATTTGCAATAACGCCATTGATATGGAATGAATGAGTCAATTCAGTGGTGATGAGAATTGATAATCAATAGTTTATTTTCGAAATAAATAAATATTTGACCATGCCGCAAAGAAGTCTTTGTATATTTCAAATTTTTTAGCTAGAATACATATACAATGACTTTGTTAATGATATTTTTTTGGCTATATTCCCCAATGTATACATACGATGAAACAGTTGAAGGCTAGGTAGCATTTGTAGAGTTTTACGGCGATTTCAAAATTGACTAGACCTGTTTGACCGACTGAAATGAACGTAAACAGGTGATCATATTTCATTATACTTAATCGTTTATTTTGTATCATTGGAATGTTTTGTAATCGAAATGTAAGTTTTTGTAATATTCCTCCTAGTAGGTATTGTTCTTGTTTCATTTATACTGTAATAGTGATATCTGGCATTGACAAGATTTATTCTTTTCAGACGTGCTTTTCAAAAAAATATTTGCACAACATTTACTATTAGGAGAAGTCGATTGAATGAATCTAACATTGATGATTGCAATACATGAATTCAAAAATGTATTTTGATGGTTGCGTTTTATATTATTGTTTCTTTCAAAAAAACATATAACGATTTTACAGTGACTGAAGTGAACTTCATGTAAATAATGTGCTTGATGTTATGTTTGGTTGATTTTAAAGTTTTGATCTTTTTTATGAGACTAAAAATGGGTTGTATGGGAGTCGATAGAGTCGACGAAGGCCGTTTCGCATGGTTCTGATTGGCGAAAGTTCTACCGGTGAGAAAGTTATCGAAGTGCTTCAAAATATGGTAGTCGGTTGGCGAGGGGTCTGGGCAATATGTGGGCGAGACAGAGAATAATAGTTCAAAAAACTAAAATAACACGCTTTAATAGCAGTATAAACTTGAAAATGAAAAATAATCAACTAATCTAAAATTGTGTTCGACATGGATAGTAAGTCCTATGGCTTGATGCAACTAATGACTTTCAATTTGTCTGAAATCAGAATAAATCTATTCATAAAAAAATACTTTTTCAGTTGAACATTGTGAGATTCTTCAGATTATATTTTTATTATGGCTCCAATCTGGGAAACAGCTCCTAACCAAGTATTTACAACAATAGATATTTGGCACATAAGCCAGTTTTTTCAGTATTTTAAACTATTATACATTTTTCCAATTTTTAGATTGGATTGTAATTTTAAGCCCATTTGTTTCATTATAAAATATAAACGCATGCGCAGGCAGTGTGGTTCTCTCACTTGCTCTCACACACAGACTGTGTGACGAAATTATTTAATCTTGGCGTCACTGATCAGGATAATGAGATGAACTTATGAAACTTTGAAGTTAGTCAAAATCGAGTCCAAAGAAGTCGGTTAACAACAAATATACAACATACAAGTGAAGCATGTTGAAAATATATAAATTAACTTTCATAATTGGAAAGCAGGAAATTTCTGGTGTGTTTACAGTAGGATTCAAAATCCACTATATCAAAAATCAATATCAAATTTGGATAATTATTAAGGACATATTGAAGAAAGTTGATTTATTTTCAGTGCGAGTAAATTCCTATCAGTTAAATCATTTGTCTTTACAAGAATAAAAAACCAGAAGCATTTTATAGTCAAGGCCATTTAGGAAGGTAGGTTTTTCTTATGGATCCTATTAATAACTACAACAATTATACGGTGAATGCATGCATGTGTAATTTGATTAATATCAATCGCATGCCTAAGAGTGTTTATTGATATTTATAATTGTAATAACATACATTAACCATTGCAGAGCACATTCATTAAATATTAATATTTAATAATGTATGAGAAATAATAAAGCCATTAGCTATTCTCTCGTTGAGGGCTTCTTATTTTCAAATTTAAATAAAACAAAGGGTATGAGATATCATTGAATTTTTTATTAATAATAATAATGTTTATTTTTTCAAAAATAGAAAAATACAGAAAGAAAAAAGCTATCCAACTTTGAAAACAGACGTATGAGACACTGAAGCTTTAAAGCTTGTGTGTGATGGTAATATATACAAGATGTAACTAAATAAGTGTAAAACATTTAAGGAGGTGATTCCTCATCGAAAAACAGATAGGATCTTTCATATAAAGAAATTTCATTGGAGACCCTTGTTAAGATACAGCCCCTTAAAGGGGGTACATAAAATTGGTATAACAATTTTTTTCACAAGCACTTAAAAAGTAACAATATTGAAATTAATCTGACGTTTTGTACTACCAAAAAGACACTTAGTCAGAACTTAATTTGGTTCACCCCATGGTTGTAAGGGGTGGAAAACGCAACCCCTAAAATTTATTTCCAATGTAACATTTTGTCTTATTATTTGTTTACCATTTAAAAATTTATTTCCGATAGCCTGTTTCATTCTAAACAAAAAATTTCTCTTGGGTTTTTTGCACAAAATAAACCAGTTCGCAGCAAAAAATTATTTTACGAACAACTACAGAGATTCATCGTCATAAATGCGAAAATACGAAACTAATCTACCTATCTAGTAGGTCGCTATTAGCGATAGTGACAATTAAATTGGTATGACGCTGATAGTTTGTGAATTTTCGAAATTGAATTAATACCAATTGTGTGTTGTTGTTCTGTTCTTAATTTGTTGCTTTAATAATTCACTTTTTATTAAAATGTCATACACAAATGAGGCTGATATGAATTACGTTTACGGTCTGACGCTGGGGTATGGGTTAGAAGCTTCTAGAAGATATGTTGAAATGTATCCTCAACGCCATCGAGAAGTACGAACACCACAGCTTGAGGAAGCAGTACTTAATTTGATTGAAGAACAACCTACTACCAGTACTAAAAAGATTGCTTTCCCGCTAAATGTTGATCATATGACGGTATTTCGAATTTTAAAGGAACAACTCTTATACCCTTAGCATCTGCAACGAGTACAGGCACTGTTACCGCGAGACTTTCCGAACCGACTTGAATTTTGGAATTGGAAGTTGGAAATGATTAGAAGAAATTGTGACTTTTTGAAGACGATAGAATTCCTAGGCGAATGAAGTTTTTCTCTGGACAAGATTATTCATTTTCATAATTACCACATATGGCCTGATGAAAACCCTCACGCTATTGTCGAAAATAACCATCAAGAAAAGTTTTCTCTTAACGTGTGGCTCGGAGTTATTGGGGATGATTTAATTGGGCTTCATTTTCTACCTTCTTGATTAAATGGTGAGGCAAAAGTTCAATTTTTAAGAGAAGTGCATCCAGTACTGCTGGAGGAAGTTACTTTGGGCGTCAGAAGGGATATGTTTTTTATGCATGATGGGGCTCCCGCCCATTTTAGTCAAGTAGCACGTCAGCATTTAACCAAAATATATGCAAATCAGTGAATAGGTCGAGGAGGAGCACAGAACTGGCCCGCTCGATCCCCGGATCTCAATCCTCTCGATTTCTCTATTTGGGGCCATTTACAGCATTTGGTTTATCGTACTCCTGTTCGCGATGTAGAGGACTCGAGAAACCGCATCATCGATGCGTGCAGGGTAATCAGAGATACTCGAGGAATATTTGAGCGAACACGTGGCTCAATGCGCCGACGTCTAGACGCATGCGTAATGTCTGAAGGTAGACATATTTGAACATTTACTATGATTTCTACATGTTGTGTGTTATTAATAAATTAGTTTTGTTTATTACCCTTTGATCGTTTAATGCAGGTACTAACTACAAAAGAACAATAAATCCAGTTCGCATTTATGACGATGTATCTCTGTAGTTGTTCGTAAAATAATTTTTTGCTGCGAACTGTTTTATTTTGGGCAAAAAACCCAAGAGACATTTTTTGTTTAGAATGAAACAGGCTATCGGAAATACATTTTCAAATTGAGACACAGAGTTCGAATTAATCAGTCTAGTTGAAAAAACCAGACATCACCAGAGGATGGCAAATGAGACTTTGCCGAAACGTTGTGAAAATAATCCTTATGGGGAGAAAATACACAGAACACGGAGCGAAACCCGAGAAAACAGCTCATCATGTATATATATATATATATATATATATATATATATATATATATATATATATATATATATATATATATATATCTATATATATATATATAAATTAAATTCTACAAAAAGGATTTGAAGCTTTATATCTTCTATTAATTATATGCGAGCGCTTTCGACAGTTGGTAGTACTGTCATCTTCTGGTACTCCTCAAACTGAACTGGTCATCCTGTTGTCTGTCTCTTTATACGGTCAGAGCGTCTTAACTCAGGTATTTCAGGTTCTTTACGTAAATTTGCCTGTATTTGTTCTGCATCAGGTACTCTTCTTCGTGTTAGATCTTCTCTAGGAATGTTTATGGTTTTGTTTAATATATTGAATGTGAGATCTTGTTGTGTTTTGATTTGTACTTGTTCCTCGATAAGTGATTTATGACTGTTGAATTTATGGATGTTCAAGTTTTCCCAAATGTCCATGCGGTTTTCCTTGTTGATTTGTTTTATTAGTTTTATGTTCTCTGGGGGGGGGGGGGAAATTATGTTTGTTTTGTATGGCGTGTGTTGCAAGGTTTGATTTATATACTGTTGGATTTATGTATGCCTTTTTGTGCTCATTGTACCTTTGGATCAGTTTTTTCTTGGTTTGGCCGATATAGAATTTGTTGCAGTTCGAGCATTGTATACTGTATATCCCGTTTTGGTCTTTGTCTTCTTCTTTTTCATAGTTGTTTATTTTTTGTGTCATCTTCGTGTTCGGCTTGTATGTGATGTTGATGTTCAGTGGTTTGAAGATGTTTGTTAGTTTTTTGATTTGGTGTTCTACGTACGTAAATGCTGTCCATCGTTGTGTTGTAGAATTTAATATTGAAATACTCAAAATAAAGGAAAATTAGTTGCATCAATCAATATATATATATATATATATATATATATATATATATATATATATATATATATATATATATATATATATATATATATATATATATATATATATATATATATATAATTTTTAATTTTTATTATTATTATTAGTGATGAAAATATTACTCGGCTCGACTCTTATGTTGAGTTTAAATCCTATTCCTCAGTGCATAGAAATTTATCTCAACCTCTCAGGTGGATTCAGGCACAAACACAACAATCACTTACCCAAAGTTGACTTTTCTTGTAGATTTTCTTGTGTATAAATTTGGAAAAAGACACAATTGATATTAGAAAATGTAGAACAGTTTTAATTATCAGAGTAAAAATATGTTGAGTTCAAAAATTATATATATATATATATATATATATATATATATATATATATATATATATATATATATATATCAATTGCCAAAATAGAAAATCAATTAAATCTAAGAATGTCCTAAATCTACTACGAACTATTCAATGTGAAAACACCGTTTATGAATTGCAGGTCACTGTAATTCGGCAGAGTCCAATTTCTGGTTCTGATTTCAAGTACTATTTTTTGTCTTGTTCGTAGGTCTTTTCATTAATATATGCATATATTGTTGATAAATGGTTTAAGTAAATACCTTACTTTCCTCCAACGCTGGTGTGTGTGTGTGGTGTGATATTGCTGTGAAGCTGGAACTCATGATTTCTTACTCGACTTGGCTGGACAGGTTGGTTTTTTCACTGAATTTATTATTACTAATCAGTATTCACTACTATTCTGTTCAATTCCTAATTCATATACTATATAATTCAAATTTTACGGAGAGAAAAATTTAGCGTGGCGTCTCTTTCGTTGCCTCAAGAAGAATTCCGTTGTTGATAAAAAATTTGAAAATTTATCTCGTTCCCCTAGTTACCATCTATCAGTTTTCACATATACAAAATTTCAAATTCTTTTTCAGGAAAATTTTCTATTTCTTTTTATAGTTTCGTACAACAATAGTTAACCTCCCTTTTATGTAAATATAAATATTTTTCAAAAGCATCACTTCATGTCAGTTTCTAAGGAAGTGATTCACAATAATAAATTTTGAATTTTACATCATTCCTAAATAATAACAATTAGTTTATCATGCTTTTTTCGTTTTTTCATAAGAGATGTTAATTTAATTATATCTGACATTTCTTTCTAACCTATATCGGCTATCAGTTTTTCGTATTTCGATGCGTATCAATGTAGGAATGTTAATATTTGAATTTCCCACTCTTATTTGCTTGTTTCCGGTCAAAGCTGTGGGTTTCAATATATGTAGGGTGTCCTTGCTATATTTTTGTATCTGAATTTATTCGTGATGTTTTTTGAAATTCCCATACACTGTTGTATTTCGAGTCTTTTCATAACAATATATATATATATATATATATATATATATATATATATATATATATATATATATATATATATATATATAGTATAGGATACAACAGTAATACATATACTGTTGTATATATACTGCTGATAAGGTGGAATTCTTTTGAAAACGCATTTATTGATCTAGACACTCCAGCCCTAGCACAGTTTGAAGCACTCTGTTGATCTGTTATGGAGAATGGAAATAATCGTTGTGGGAAAATTAGGGCTTTCAAAAACTTCAGTGTAATTATTTCGTCCAGTGTTCTGTGAGGCACTGAATATTATTAGTATTATATTACTAATAATCCGTTGAATTGGATATAATTCATATTCTGTTTCACTTCCCTTATCAAACTGTCGCATGCAATAATTTTACAACTAATCATTCACCAGTTATAGTCAACAAAAATTAGCAATAACACGATCAGTTAATCGTTAACAATTGGAGAATAATTTTGTATGTTCGGAGCGGCGCTATGCATTTAAATGGTGTTATTATCGGCTTTGGTTATAATAAATATAGGTTTATCAGTAATTATCATTATAGGAAATTATGAATGAGTGCGGTCATTGAAACAAATCACTACCTCGACGGAGTTGATTGATCCTAATAATTCAATACTAAATGAATTACTCGAGATTTGTTTAACATCTGTTAATGGCGACATTATACTAGTTGATAGTTGTCACAGTATTGATATTGGCTGTAATAGTGAAAGTTTTTTATTATTACAAATTATAAGAGGTTCATGAGTATTTAATTCGATTTTGGCATGTGTAGATTATAAAGGGTTTCTCTTCAATGACCTTTTATTTTTGAATGAAAAAGAGTATGTGAATATCATCGAAAATGTTCATTCGTTTGTATCCTTCGCAAACATGATGATGATGATGAGGGAGAGAGGGGGTTATTAGATTGTTTTCTATATGCCACAGAAATTTGAAATAGGCATCCACTGCCATATATTTTTAATTTACATTTCTTCGTTAATTTAATTATAGCGTCATGAATTTCCTTTTTTTTCTTCTAGTGATAGTAGACTAACGATATCAATGGGAAATTATATGTTTAGATGTATTTCTTCAAATATTTGCACATTCGAAAAAAATGTGACTCAAATTTCCATTACATGAACATTTATCAGGAAGAGGAAGGAAAGCAACCATGATTTAATTTCAATCTACTGATGGTAGAAGAATAAGATTTAGGTACCCTGAATTTTAAAATGTAAGGAATATCCTCTGGTAGTGGATGATGTAGGAGTGTATCCTGGTTGTTGCTCGAACGAACAAAAGTCAGCCATCTTTTTTTACACTGTTCTTTTTGTGTATTTTTCACATAACTGATTTTATTTTTTTTTTTGGTCTCTTGGGAGCTGTCTGACTTGTCCATTTAGTCCAAGTCTCCAGAAAATACTGCAGCCTCTTGGGCTTATCGCGTTTATTCCCCCATCTTCTCAGGACACCCATTCCATCAGTATCGTTCCCTGTATTGTTTGTTCAGGTACCGTGTTGGATGTTCGTCATATTCTTCTGGACGTAATTTCGTACGTCCATATATTGCCTGCCTCCTGTGGTTCAGTGCCTCACATTCACATAAAATGTGTAGAGCTGTTTCTATTCCTTCGCTGCATAATCTGCAGCTGAGGTCTCCGTTGTACAGACCCATTTCATTCAGGTGTCCTCTAAGCGGACAATGACCGGTTAGAAACACTGTAATTATTCTGAGTCGATCCCTACTATATTGAAGAAGTTCTTCGCTTCTTTTCTCGGGCGGTTCCCTAATGAAGGTTCTTTTGTGTTTGTTGCCAGGTACTTTTGTCCAGTACTCTGTGTGCTTCTTATTGGTCCACGTCCTAATCTGGTTTCGTACCAATGATGTTGGTACCCCCAGAGCTGGTTCAGGACCTATATATTAAGTTGATGATCCGTATCTAGCGCATTCATCAGCTCTATCATTACCTGTAATGTCTGAATGCCCTGACACCCAGTACAAAGTTAATTTGTTCCTGTTTGCAAGTTTATTCAGTTCTTCATGGCATTCCCAGACCAGTTTTGATGTCTCCTTCGGGTTTGTCAGAGCCCCTAGTACGCTCTTGCTGTCTGTTAAAATATTGATCCGGTCATTTCTTTGAGGTCTCAATTTAATAAGCCTTGAACACTGTAAGATAGAATACACTTCCGCCTGAAAGACGGATGTGTACAGTCCTAGCGGATAACTGTAGTTTAAATTTCTATCCGCTCGGTATATTCCAGCTCCCGCTCGATTTTTGGTCTTCGATCCATCTGTATACCAAGTGGTTTTTTCAAACATGTTTTCGGGATGACTAATGATCTTCCACTCTCCACGGCTTATGATTGTGGCCCTGAAGTTTGTGTTGAAGGTGTACTTCGGTGTCATGTGGTCCGTGCACATATTCGATATATGCTCCTCCACATGTTCCAAAATTTTTGTTCGGTCCGATCTTTTGTAATTCGATGAGTTTTCCAGTCCGAATTGGCCCATCCTGGCCTTCCTCATTATCACAAACCGTAAAGGAGGCAGATTCAGGAGTGTCTCCAATGCAGCTGTTGGGGTAGATCTCAAGTCATTCCCAAACATGCAAGTCTTTGCACCTTGCCTAGTTTGTTGATAGCGGTCGCCTGCTTCATATTTGACCACCAGACCAGAGATGCGTATGTTATCAAGGGTTTAACCACCATTATGTATAGCCAATGTATCATGTCGGGTTTTAGCCCCCACGTTTTTCCAAAGGTGCGTCTGGCGAGCGTCAGTGCTATCTCCGCTTTCCTTTTTATCCTGTCCAAGTGTTGGTTCCAGGTATTTAACCACCCCGACACTTGTATTTCTTCACCTCAAAGTTTTAGAGGTCCGACACCCTCCGTTTCAGTCCTCTTGGTGAAAGCTACTATGGTCGATTTGGAAGGGCTCATGTTGAGCCCTTCTTCTTTGGTCCATCTTGTTATAATATTCAGGGCCTGTTTCATCCCATCATCATTGTATTTACCATGGACTATGATGACTAATTCGTCTGCATAGCTCCATTGTGGTCCAGGATATATAATAGCTCGTCCGTTACAAGGTTCCATAACAGAAGGGATAAACCCCCCTCCCTTGAGGACAACCCCTTGCTACCCGTGCCACGACCATAATGGTTGTATATACCAATCTTCCCCTAAGCATGCAGTCTATCCACCTGTCGATCCCTCTTCTCCTCGACGCCTGGATGATTGATTCTGACGACGTATTGTCAAATGCGCCCTCAATGTCCAAGAAAGCAGCTAAAAGTACTTCCTTGTTTTTGTAAGTTCTGTCCGATTTTCACAGGTTTCGGAAAGAAGGTGGCCCTGATCAGTCTCCAAAGTTTTGGTATGTGTCCTAGTGCTAAACTTGCCCTTTGTTATTCATTTGCGAAGACATGGTTGACACCATTGAGAGAAGTTGAATCTTTAGCTGCTTTATCAGCAATTTCATTACCCCTTATACCTGCATATACGGCACTTTTGATATTTTGCTTAGCGATCCTCAGCAAAGCTCTCTCCATAGTTACACTTTCTGCTGTATTGATAGAACAATTGTTCTGAATCCGAATTTTGTGCGTTCTTTTGGTGTTTGAGATGTAGAATGCACAGCCTGTACCCAGTACTTATTTTAGAACTATCTTTATAGATAATTGTATCATTTGTGTAATTGCTCAGTATTGAATTCGAAAGCATTTTATTGTTGATTGGATTATACCTGTAAATAGGGGATATGACTGTCGCTCTGAATATAAAAGTATCAAAAGCACAATCAAAATTTGGCCATTTTTTAAATAGGTGAATGTCTAGTGTACTTGTTACAATGAATGCATTTGCTAAAGGAGGTTCTTGTTTTTTGTATTTGAAATACCTGTCGATGGCATTTTATGTGGAATTTAACATCGCCGCCACGGCTTCTCTAGATATATCGCATCCGAAACGTCCAAATTTCTATTACTCTGGCGTATAAATTGCTCGTGCAGAATATCCAATGTGACATGAGCTATGTGGCACGTAGCGCCGTCCTGTTGAAACTACATGCCATTGGTGTCCAGATCATTCAATTCAGGCCAAAAGAAGTTGATAATCATCGGCCTTTTGTGCTCGCCGTTGACACTAATGGCTTGGCCAACGTCCTCCTCAAAGAAATACGAATCGATGACTCCCCCAGTCCAAAATCAACACCAAACAGGGAAGCATTGGATGCTTTGTTCACGTAACCATTCATGCAGAAATGGACCTCATCGCTGAAGTTGATTTTTGGATGAAAGTTAGGGTCAGTTACGACTGCTCCAGAGCCTATGCAGCGTACACACGTCGTTGTCTATGGTCGTTTACCTTCAGTTCCTGGGTCATGAATAATGCCATTGCCTTTGATGTCCTAGACCGTAGACCTTACATCAGACATCTTCCCTCTATCTAGCGACACCACTGCCAAGGGAATCCCTCCTCCTCCAGCGGGGTAGAAGACCCAATTTCTTATTTCCCATTAATATAATATATCAAGTGAACCTTGGAACTAACAATTCTAGCTCCGTCAGAATAGAAACAGACATAAAACAGAAAAACAAAAATTTTCATTTCTGCATGACGTACTCTCCCTCTACATTTAATATGCCCAACCCATGTATCCCAATTGAACATCATCATTATCGCAGATATATACAAGAACGCAGTTCCATTTCCTGTCATGACTGGGGAGAACATAACCCCTCCCCATAGTTATCGTGCAGTTTCTACGCCTGAAAGTCAGCAGCTAATCAGCTATCTTTCCCTTTCTTACCTCACCACCAATCATTCACGAATCGTATCCATCCTTTTTCCCCATTTACATCCCTCAACGTAATTTCACCATTCATCCTTTCCGTTCTTTCCTTCCACTGCCGCCAACCAATCTAGCAATGACGTGCTCTGCCGTTTCAGGCTCCCTATAGTCACATGGGCAGGGACCCTTCGGATACAGATTGAATCTTGCCAGGTATCCCGGAATGTTCCCATGTCATGTGAGCAGTTGGATGGCCTTCCGCGACATATTCAATCATTCATATCCAACTGTTATTCAAGATCTGTAGAACAGCCGCCCAGTTGTACCTCTCTCCCATTTCTTCTGCTATTCTCTCCTGATATTATCTTTCATCATTTTTCTCTTTTCTATCTTACTATGCGCTTTTCTCACGTTCAATTTGACTTCTGCCTAGTCCATACGCTTGGTAGGTTCCTTGTGAGCCTTCGCGTTTCCTACGTTACTATCATCGTGGCCCCTCTTCTATAATATCTGGATACGTACTCCCCTAGCACTCCTCTCCTCGATCATCCGCTGAATCATTGCTACCCTTTTGCTCTAATCCATGCTTCACATACTGATCACTCGCTCGATCGCAATCAACTCTGCCTCGTTCACGCTGCTTTGCTTGGTGATCCTTTGATTTCCTGCGGCCCATTCATTCTCTCCTCTTTTATATGCCCAGCCTATTTCCATTCTTTCATCCACCCTTGCTTCGGCATCTAAATATACTTCAATCATTCCTCCATCCTCCATCTCCTCCAGCAACGCCCCTTGCATCCACGGGAATATCCTATCTACTCTTTTCACTTTGTCGTTAATCTTTCTTGTCCCATTCAGTTTCCATTCTTGGTATCTGGCCCATCCTTCTATGTGTAATGGCGCCATTACAGTGATGACACTAAGCGCAGCCGTTAGCGTCGTCCTGTATGCCCCACACGAGGCCAACAGGAAGGGCCTCTGTGCTGAACTCAACTGTCTCTTCACCCTATTAGCATGCACCTTATTCCTCCACACCTGTACTCAATACAAAGCCGCAGGTTTGGCTACCCTTTCATATATTACTCTTACACATTTTCTCTTCAGTCCAATGTTCCTCCCGGTCCACCTCCTCATTTTTTCTGCCAGTTCACTCAGCTTTTTCCTCACTTCCTTGTGGTGGTCTATGAACAATAGTCCCGAGTCCACCACAAGTCCGAGGTACCTAACGCTTGTTCTCATTTCGATACTTCTCCCATTCATACCTAGGACCGGGAGTCTTTCATCCTTCCTAGTTGGTATGTACACGCACTCCGTCTTCCTTTCGTTGTAACTCAGCCACATCTCTTTCTCCCATGCTTTACATTCATTCCATTCCAACTTCCATCTGTCCTCTATGCTTTCGACAGAGTTACCCTCGATGATGACAATATGTTCAGCCGCGTAGGCCTGCACTTGTACTACAGTTGCCCCAATGCTACACCATTTTAATTCTATTGGATTATTCAAAAGCATTTGACACCATAAATCATAAAATACTTTATACAACAGGAGTGCCCCAAGGCAGCATTGTAGGCCCACTCTTCTATACCTTCTATACTTCCACATTTATCAAGAAGTTGAAGTCTTGTAAATATCACCTTTATGAAGATTACTCTCAAATGTATTTATCTTTCAAATCTGCAGATATAGGTCAAGCAGTAACCGATATAAATTTTGATCTAAATACAATTTTAAAAGTGTCCACTGACCATATGTTGAAAATCAATCCAAACATATCAGTAGCTATTATCTTTGGAAGTGATAGCATCAAGGAAGAAGTAAAAAACTACAGCTTGAAAATGGGAGACTCTGAGATACAATATAGACGGTATTCGAAAATTTGAGATTGATTTTAGATCATAAACTAAGATTTCATGGACATGTAACCTACAAACTTAAAATTGCTTATTCATTGCTCATACATATATCCCCATAGACAATATTTGGATGTAGATGTCAACAGAATGTTATGTGATTCATTAGTTTCATCTCATTTCAACCACTGTGATGCTGCGCTGTTTATTATTTATGTTTAGACAAGAACGATAGGTATCACATACAAAAAGTTAGAAACGCTTGCATGAGTTTAATTTTTAGTATCAGAAGAAGGTCCAGAATTTCACACAAATCTTTTTCCTGAGGTATCACTTCCATAAATAGGAAAACAATTGTTTTTATATGTCAGAAACTGTTTTTAAAAGTTTAAACAGCATCTGTTGAGCATTCAGAATAACTAGGTCCGCGACGAGAATCCTTAAAAAGGGTTATAGCTATCCACATATCTGAATTTATATATTACCTTCTCGTTTCTTCTTTTCTTTTTTTTTTCTTTTCTTGTCTTCAAGCCCTAATAGATAATTTTATTTTTATACATGTTCAGCATTGGTGGAAGAGCAGATGCGAATGCAAATTCGTCGTCTGAACTAAAAGCCATTTGCACGTCGAATGCAAAGTATTTTTATTCTTCTCTCTCTTGTATTTTTTTGTTGTTGTTATCTTGTTATTTTGATGGGCAATACATTTATTATTATTATCATTAGTAGGCGTGGCTTGGGTTTCCTTATCTGGGTTAGCTGGGTTTTTTGTGTACTTTTAAGGACAGGTAGCCAGATTTTATTAATGTTTAACGTTAAAAAAATCCTGAAAATAGCTCTCACACAGTTATTTCCCACCGTGAAAGTTTACATTCTTTGAAACAAATGTCTGTTTTGTAGATACCAAATTGCCATATACTCAAAGTACGAGCGAAGCGGATTCGAATTCAATTGCTGAAAGAATTGATGATTAACCAAAAAAAAAAAACGTTTGGACACCACTGTCATAATTTAAATTTCCATTTATGTGTGAAAGATGAACATATAGAATTGAGCAATATGGATGAATAGAAAGAATCATTGTTTCACAAATTTTTCAAAATTCTTTCTTGGTCTACATGCTACACTCACCTTATAAAGTTCTGCATATTCAGTAGTAGCTGTGTTGAAGTTTAATTGCTAGTCATTCTTATCAAATTAATTATACCGAATGCGGTACCGTTCCTTTGTTTTCAGCTTTTTTGATTCATGAATACTGTTTTTCGTGGATGATAATACTGATTGTTTGCGAAAGTAACCTTCATGGAAATGGTTAACTTGGGCTTGAATTCCTTGAGGGAATAATTGGACGATTATCTAGCAGACACCGAATTACGTTGGTCGCTATCATATTTTATGAAGTGCGAATTTTCTAATTTATGTCTACGAATGATAAATACGTTACTTTCCTGTTTCATTTGTAGTACCTAATGGTGCTAAAGGAATATTGTTTTCGAGTATCATAAAATATCCTAATAGTTGGACTATCGTTGTTCATAAGTATAACCGAATATACAGGGTGTCCCTGGACTTCCTCTTTTCCTCTCGGGAATGTATAGATGGGGTCAAAATATCACCAGTACTTCATATAACTTTTTTTCCTAAAAGTCTTCGTAACCAAGTAACGGGCACTCGAAGTAACAAAATGAAAAATGTTTTTCTTTGATAACTTTTCAAGTGAATATTCAAAATCATCCAAATTTTGGTAATTGACTAAACAAATGAATTCCGTCGATGAGCTTTCATGCAGGAGTCAGTTGTTTTGCTACAAAGTCAGGAACGGACTACCCCCGATGGTCCACACCCCAAAACTTTGAAATGACAGATATTTTTCAATATTTTTCAACAAAATAAGGTTACTTGGACAAGTTTATGAATAAAAGTACTCGTGTGGAATGTAGTTCTACTCGACGACATCAAACCCGCTCGTCCACCATTATTTGAAATGAATAATTATCAAAGCAGAAATAATAATGATAACGTTAATTCAACAACATTTATAACAGGAATAATACAAAGTATGCTAAAATGAAGTCGTAAACAAAAAGTACAGTACCTATATGGAAGTTTAAGTCACAATTGTGATAGCACATATTTTTTCAAAAGAAATATCAAGTTCTGTAGATTCGTGGTGTTTTTAAACTAACAAGCTACTCTACTATGAAATATCGAATTCATTCCATATTTTGTATGTACATAATACGTGTGGAATAATCACGTTTCGTGTTGATCAGTTATCTGAATCTCATGAAACTCAACATTCGAATGTTTCAAATTCTTCTTCACAGCTAAACTGTTGAGGAGTTTCACTGATAATTTTAATTTTATGGGAGAAATTCTTTAACACGAATCTAAATTTAGCTGAAAAAACGCACATCGGAAAAAATATTTACTATACTAATAAAAAGCAAACGAATGAACTACAAAAACGGCTGCACATGATCAGGTGAAAAATATCCAGGGAATAATTATGTTCCATTTCTTTCACAGATGTTGACAAAAAAACCTTTTAGAAAGTTTTGATAAAAAATGAGAAACTGGAATGCGATTTTGTTTTGTTGAGTGGTGCGTTGTCATATGACTATCATTGTATTGTCAATATTCTATAGGATATTTTGAATTTTTTTGATATGGCCGAACAGTTTACATTCAATGAATATGCAGATATGCATGTATTTTATGGACGAGCATTTTGTAATGCTGCAGAAACTCGTCGTCTGTATTCCGAGCATTTTCCCAATCGAACGGTACCGTCAAGAGAAACATTCGAGCGTGTCGATCGCAGCTTGAGGGAGACAGGTATGTAATAATTGATAATTAATTTGAGCACGTTGTTTTATTTCGATATTATTGTAGGTACAGTTTTGCCAAAACGAGGTGGTGAGGGCGCTCCTAGGACTGTACGTACCGTTGTATTGGAGGAAAATATTTTGGAAACCGTCGCTGATGATCCTTCAATGAGCATCAGAAATCTATCAGAACAGTTTCATACATCCAAGTCCACTATTCATAGAATAATTAGGGAACAACTGCTCCACCCATTTCACATCCAGAAGGTACATGCCATGACACCTCAAGATTTTCCAGCACGACTGGAATATGCCAATTGGTTCATGGATAGGCAAAGAGAGGATATGACTTTTATTAATCGAATTTTATTCACTGATGAAGCAGGTTTCCGTAGAGATGGAGTTATCAACTCTCATAATCTCCATATATGGGCCGAAGAAAATCCCCATGGGATATTGCAAACCAAACACCAACGGAAATTCAACGTGAATGTTTGGGCTGGTATCATAGGAAACCATCTTATAGGACCATTCGTTCTACAGGACCGATTGAATGGAGAACGTTATTTGGAGTTCATTCAGAACGATTTGAATGGACTTTTGGAACATGTTCCATTGCAAACCCGAAGAGATATGTAGTTTATGCATGATGGCGCTCCTCCTCATTTTAGTTTGATTGTGCGTGACCATCTGAACCATATTTTCCACAATAGATGGATTGGTAGAGGTGGGCCATATTCATGGCCATCTCGGTCTCCGGATTTAAATCCATTGGATTTCTTTCTGTGGGGGCATCTAAAAAGCCATGTTTACGCTACACCTATTCACACAAGAGATGCATTGTTGAATAGAATAACATTACATTGTGAAGCCATACGAAACGACCCTGGAATGCTATTTCAAGTACAGAGAGGGTGTCTTCGCAGACTAAGAAAATGTATAGAGAGAGAAGGTGGTCATATCGAGCAGTTTCTGTAGCGGATTTTTCATTTCTGTTTGCTCTTGAGGCTCTTGAGTTTCGTTAGTTAAACGTGTTTGCATTATAAAAATTCGTTATGAACATTTTACCTATCATTTCCATTTTCCTTAAAAACTAATATTTTCGAATAATGGTAGACATCTCAGGATAAATGTTGTTGAATTAACGTTATCATTATTATTTCTGCTTTGATAATTATTCATTTCAAATAATGGTGGACGAGCGGGTTTGATGTCGTCGAGTGAAACTACATTTTTATCAAGACTCGTTGCTCCGATCGACTTTCCACACGAGTACTTTTATTCATAAAATTATCCAAGTAACCTTAATTTGTTGAAAAATATTGAAAAATATCTGTCATTTCAAAGTTTTGGGGTGTGGACCATCGGGGGTAGTCCGTTCCTGACTTTGTAGCAAAACAACTGACTCCTGCATGAAAGCTCATCGAAGGAATTCATTTGTTTAGTCAATTACCAAAATTTGGATGATTTTGAATATTCACTTGAAAAGTTATCAAAGAAAAACATTTTTCATTTTGTAACTTCGAGGGCCCGTTACTTGGTAACGAAGGATTTTAGGAAAAAAAGTTATATGAAGTACTGGTGATATTTTGACCCCATCTATACATTCCCGAGAGGAAAAGAGGAAGTCCAGGGACACCTTGTATAGTTGGGGAATAAACGAATTGAAACATATTTATCAAATGACTACGTTGATGAAGAGGGTTTCAGTGATTTTAAAATACTAACTCTTCAAGAATTGAAAGTAATTGTATCCATTTTAGCAAATAATGGATCACAAGTAGATGCAGTATATATCGAGCAAAATTATGAAGTGTAGTTTTGAAGTAATTGGGCATGTGTGGTGTCATTTTGTGAACACCTCGTTACAAAATGGTAGTTTTCCATACTGAAAACCAGTACAGTTACGCCTATTGAAAATGTTCGAAACACAAAAAAATTTGATGAATATCGGCCAATTAACACTTTACTTTGCGCTGAAAACCTGTTGGAATCAATAGTATATCAACAACTGTTGGAATATTTCAATAAAAAAAAACATACTATTCACAATCAATCTGGTTTTAGATCCAGACATTCATGCGAATTTGCACTTCAGCTTACAGTTATTGAATAGAAAGATAAAATGAGTAAAGGCATGTACACTGTAGCACTATTTTTAGATCTTGAACGTGCGTTTGAAACGGTTGATCGTAAAATATTTTTTTTTTTTTAAATATGGCATTAAAATGAAAATACTTCATTGGATCAGTGATTACCTCACAAGAAAGAAACAGGTTACCAAAATTAATGAGTTTGTCTCAACAGCAATACGCGTAGACCACGGGGTTCCGCAGGGAAGTATTTTTGGGCCATTGCTCTTGTTAATTTACAATAATGATATCAGCATATTTATTGAATGTGATTGAGAACATTATTTTGCTGATGATGCCCTAGTATCGGTTAGTGATAAAGATATAGATAAAGCTATTAAAAAAATGAATGAAGCATTGAATAATATTGCTACATATTTAAAATCTAATAAATTGAAGTTAGCATTTTATGTACAGAGAATTAAATTTAAATCAAATTGAAATAAAAATAGAAAATGACAAAATTGAGCTCATTACCGAATTTAAATATCTAGTATTCATGTTGGACAAGCATCTATCAATGAATAACCATTTCACTTACATACAGAAAAAACTTCTGAAGAAATTATATTTCTTCACAAGAATGTCCCAACACTTAACTATGCAATTACGGATAACTGTATATAAGACCATTATATAACCACATTTCAAATATTGTCCCACTCTTCTATACACAGGTGATTCAAATAAAATTAGAACACTAGAAAAACTACAGAATCGCACAATGAGGATTATTTTGAGATGTGACAGGAGTACCCATATATCTTTAATGTTAAATACTCTAGAATGGTTATATCTATAGAAAGTAGGCTTACATATTAAGAAAATGTTGCATAACCTTCTACCTTCATACTTTGGAAAATTTGTAATTTTTATAATCAACTCTATCAGTATAATACTAGAATAAGAAATAATTTGTATGTAAATAGTCAAACACTAACGTTCAACGTTCAACGTTCAACACTAAAACATTAATTTTTAAAGGATTTATTAAGTATAACAGTCTACCTGAAAATGTAAAGTCTTCTAACAGTATTATTATGTTCAAAATAAATCTATTAGACCATTTAAGGTGATACCAAATTATTATGTATTATTTTTTTTTGGATTTTCAATTATCGTAGGTAAGACTACTTATTAACGAATATCAGTAAATCTTTTTCTATTATTGTGTTTATATGTATATTAAGGTTAACACTATTATCATTGTAGGATATAGGATGTATCCTATTTGAAGAGAGCATTTCATTTCATTTGAAAAAATATTCCAGGTCTGTTCAAAAAAATGAGGGAATATTTAAATTTTGCGCGAAACATGAATAAAAAAATTGAGGATTTGCATCAAATTTTGTTTAAAAATAAAATTAAGTGCCCAAAGAAATAGTGGCATACAATGATTGTACTATGAGTCAGATAGTTGTTGGTTCACAGATGGATCAAAAACACCTTCCGAGGTGCAGGTGTTTTCAGTCGCAGACCCAGGACAGAGTTATCTACCTGCCTAGGAACTTATGCGACTGTATTTCAAGCGGAAATTTACGCTATTGAATTGTGTGCGGAGCGATTGGATAAATCCAACCTCACTCACAAGCCTATAAAAATATTCTCGGACAGTCAAGCGGCGTTGGAAGCTCTTGGCTCCCACCGAACAACGTCCAAATTGGTAGCAAACTGCCAAAAACGACTCTCCTCGATAGGAAGACTAAATAGATTGTCTCTGGTCTGGTTTCCAGGCCATACTGGCCTGGAAGGCAATGAAGCTGCTGACTCTCTTGCAGGAAGGTGCTGCAAGCAGCTTCATCGGACCAGAACCTGTCATTAGCATCGCTTTGGGCTTTGCCAAACAAACACTTAACACCTGGATGGCAAGGAGAGTTATGGACTTCTGGCAGAATCTTCCAGGATTGGCTCACTCCAAGGCGTTTATTCACCCTTCGAAGCTTGATACCAAATAGTTGTTGGACTACAGTAGGGATGAACTACGATGTCTACTAGGCCTTCTTACAGGTCACTGTCATTTGAATCATCACATGCAGAGACTTGGACTGTCGGAAGACAGTGTGTCGCCTCTGTCTGGAAAATAATGAAACTGCAGAGCATTTACTTTGTGCCTGCCCTACTGGGGACCGAATCAGGTTCTTTGAATTCGGCAGATCCGTACTCTCACCATCTGACCTGAAAAACCACTCGCCATACAAACTAACCGGCTTCATTAAGAAGCTGGGTTTATTTGGGCGAGTGTGAATATGTGTGAGCCACAATAAACCCTTATGGGTTGCGGTGGAGGGTCGAATAGGCCCACTCACTTTAGACCTACCTACCTACCTACTATGACTCAGTAAAATTTTTACAAGGGGTACAAGCGTTTCACAAAAGGTCGAGAAGATGTGAATAACAACGCTTCAGCAGATCAACATCCGATGAAATGTGAATGAAATTGTTATGGAGAATCGTCGAGTCACTATCAAAGGAGTTGCTGAGGATGTCAGCATATCAGTTGGCTCATTCCATCCAATATTTTTGGAAATTTTGGACATGACTCATGTGGTAGCGAAGTTCGTTCCAAAATTGCTGATAAAAAAAACCGCCGCCTTAGCATCGCTCAGTAATAGTTGAATGACGTCCAGACTTACTGGAAAAGGTCATACATTATGACGTATTATGGGTATATGGCTATGACACCGAAACCAAAGTCCAACCGTCCCAATGGAAGAGCCAAGACCAAGTTCGATCAAACGTGAAGGTTTTGTTCACTGCTTGTTCGTAATTTTTTGACTAAAATCAACACTATAATAATGCCTAAGCCACCATATTCACCAGATCTAGCTCCCTGTAACTTTTTTCTGTTTCCAAAATTGAAGAGACCTAAGAAAGGACGGCTTTTTGAGACGATTCTGTAATTGGGTTCATCCTGTAGAATAGTGTATGAAATAAATAAATAAAATCCCAATCTCCAAGAGGGAGCTCAAGGACCTACCAAAAAGTGCATATCAGAACTTCTCCGAGGATTGAAGAAAACGCTGGCGCAAGCGTATTTTACCTGAGGGATACTACTATTTTTTTTAGGAAAACGAAAATTATCCTCATTTTTTGAACAGACAGCGTATATCGATCGGAACGGAAAATCTCAGATTCATTACGAAAAATTCTGAATTTTATCAGAGTTGTCAGAGTTGATTGACAAAAAATAAAAAAAAAATTGTACTTTTGAAACGTATTTACATGTTATAATTAAAATGTTTGAAACCAAGTAATATTGTTGTGGAATTGGCCGCGGTGGTAGTGCGCCCGACTCACGATCGGAAGACTGTGGGTTCGATTCCTGCCTAGACCAGATATTTTTCTCGAGAGAATTTACCTGGTTAAAGCTAAAAGGTAAGACCTCGTTAGTTCTTAGCTCGCACAAGTTCTCAACTTCTGAGAGTTGTCGTTAGTATGGGGGCGACAGCTGATTAACGGAAAAACAGATTTTAGACAGATTTTTTCAAACAGATTGTTGATTTATAAGAAATAACTACTGTAGAAACTTTTTTTCACTTTTGATGGGTTTAGTTATGAAACCAAAATTTTTTCACAATTTTTTAGATAGCTACATTCATAAATAATTTTCAAACAATAACATATGCATATGATGCAATATTCACATTTTCCAATTTGTTCATTTGAACTGCGTAATTCTGCTGTAGATGTTTGAACAAATTATGATTGTGATACGTTGTTAGATATGATATAAATGTTCTGTTCTTGAGTTTCATGTTATCGAATAGCTATTGATAGATTTATCAAAGAATTTGAATTAAAGTGGAAAATATTTCACTTACCTATACCGTAACTCACAGCGTTGTCATTCACCAAAATGATTTACGTTAAATTACATACTGATATTTATCTCCAACAGTATTCCATAACCAACTGGAGTGTTTATAATAAAAACATGTAGTATTTTAGTGACATGAAAATTTCCCAATGTGTAAGAAAGTCAAATTTGAATCAAACTGTTTTCTTTTCAAAGGGGATACGATAAGACATCTCTGCCAGCTTGAGTTAATGAGTAAAAGGAGTGGATAAATCCATAGAAGCAGGCTTCCAGAATCAGCTAAAGACAGCAGCCGTCTATATAGATCTGATGGCTGCGTACAATACTGTATGGAGATCAGGCATCGTTTTCAAGCTCATGTGTGCAAGAAGACAGTAGACGTGATAGATGCTATGCTCGCCAATAGATACTTCCAAGTACTCCTGGGTAACAACATGAGTGCTCAGAAGAAACTTAACAGCGGTTTACCACAGGGATCAGTACTTGCCTCCCTACTGTTCAGCTTTATATACTTTTGATATGCCTAAAACGTGTTCGAGAAGTTCGTATACGCTGACGACTGGACACTAACTGCTAGACACAAAGATATTGAAGTCGCCAAGGATATCCTTACAAACGACGTGCTGGCTATCGGGCAGTACTTTCGCAAGTGAAGACAGAGGTCTCTAGTGTCCACCTGAACAACAAATTATCCAATAGAGAACTGCAAATCTACTTTGATGTCATGGTACTTAAACACAATAAACAACCTGCATACCTAGGGGTTACCCTAGACAGTACGTTGAGTTTTAAAGAACATCTGTTGAAAACAGCAACTAAGATCAGAACGCGTAATAACATCCTCCAGAAACTATGCGGCACCACTTGGGGAGCATCAGCCTCCACACTGAGATCTTCAGCCCAGGGCTTGGTATATTCAGCAGCTGAATACTGCGCCCCTTTGTGGCTTAATAGCGCTCATTCTGGCTTGGTTGATGTCCAGCTTAACCACACAAAGCGACTTATCAACACCTACTTTCTGGCTCCTCACGCTTAGTCACATAACCCCTCCTCATCCCCTCTCAGAACTAAAAAGTCCTTGCATGATGCCGGTTTTGACATAACTGCCCGCTGGCGAGAAAAATGGGAGGTCAATGCTCCACTACCACAACATGCCTTGCATATCCAGCAAACCACCTGGATTCGTCCTACCCCGCAAAACATGGTCAACCCTAAATAGAATTAGAACCAAATGCTGGAAATGCGCTGACATACTTTTCAAATGGAGTATAAAACCTTTACCCCAGGTGCGACTGTGGGGATGGTGAGCAAACAATCAGTCACATCGTTGTAGACTTCCGGATAGCGACTAAGGCTTATATTATATACGTGACTTAATTTCTTGTGTCTTTTTATGCTTTCATACAATTATGTTTGTTTTGTTAGCTTTTGTGATGTGAATATGCCATATGCTAAATAAATGAATGAAATAAGTGGATATATTAGTCAGGAAAAGGTTTAGGTTGTTCAAATATTTTTCTCTTCAGCAGAAGCTAGCTAGAAAAGGCTGCCAAAGATATGCAAACGCTTTTGGGAAGGTTGAAATGTGAGTTTATGATCGATATAGAAATTATTGGTTTCATTTAAGAGAAATTGAGATAGGAATTTCTAGGGCAACTGCAATTTAGGTTGTGTTGGTGGACATATTTCTGCAGATGGTCCTTTTCCTGCCAGAAATTTTAATTATGTAATATCTCCATATTCAATTATTTCAGGAGTGAAAATATTTCGCAGTTATTGAATAAAAACGGCCGATACTTGCTATATGGTACGATACAGGTATGAATTTATTAAATATATGAATACATTTTTCTAAAGTATCATAAATATACTTGACTATTTTTAACTGAAAATTAACAGATTCAATAATGGCAAATTATCCAATTCAGTTTGATTGTTTATAGGATATTGAGAGTTTTTGAATTTGTTCATTTCCATGCTCTCCAACAGGTTAAGTTTCAAATCTTTCTTCTGGAAATGGAGAGACTTGATTTCATGGTTGAACTCATGTACCTCTGTGATTAAATGAGTGGCATATGTGGAATTTATTTTTCCATTCTGAAAACTATTTTTGTGTTCCTTCATGCGGACTTTGAACGTTCCTTCAGTTTGACTTATATAAAGCATCGGACATGACCGACGTGCTAATTTATTAACTCCCGATTTTTCTGAAACTGCCCAGTTTCAAAACCAATTTTCATGATTGGATTCTTCATTTCCTTCCCCCAAAAGAATGAACACTGCAAATTTTCATTTTTGTTTGTTTCAGCATGAGTTCGTTCGAAACGCAGTTAATCATTATTGCTTTCCTGTCCAGAAAACGGTATTTTCAAATAAACCAAACACTAATTTATTGCTCCATAAATCATCCGCAGTTGTTACTACACTCTTTAAATAATCCAAACACTCGCCTGGTTACTGTGAAAGAATGTTTATTTGTATGGAAATAAACGACGAAGTGTCGATTCGTGATCGGTCTGAAAGTGAACCTTTCGTCTTGTAAAATGCGGAGTAGCAAGTTTTTCACCTCTAACGTCTCTAACCTTCAGACTTGGTTCTTGTAGAGCAGTGTTGGGAGGGCCGTTCTTTGGTCGATGCCGCTGTATGGATCGTTGAATTATTTATGACGTAGTAAGAAAGCGCCAGTTTCCCGAAATGGTGGTCGCTTGAGATTGATTCATTTCAACTAAGTTTAATGCGTAGGGGCTCATAATCCCATGCTACTCCAGGAAAGTTGAAACAATAATATTCCGGTTCAGATTCTTCATGCTTAAATATGACGAATATTTATATTTCGTACAGGAATTATCAAAAAAACACATACTCATTGGAAATAATAGTACGCTCGTATTATTCGAAGGGAAATACAAAACACAGACTGAATGAACACGATGAAAGATTTGTGTTACGAAGCAAAAATACTGAAATATTAATCCAATTTATAAAAATAATAATCGAACAGAAACGACTACAGAAACGATTATTCGTGGTTCCCTTTGTACTTGAATAAGTGATTGTAAATTTTGGGTCCGATAAGTTTTGGAGAATTTCCAGTGATTTTGTATACTCGTATATTGGTTTTGTTCTATCACTATTCAAAGTTCAGTCGGTTTTGTTTGAAAAAAACATAGACTTTCAGGTAAATAAATCACCTGCACCCTGCACCACCCTGCACCATCCTGCACCCTTTCTAAACACATAATTGATTCAGATCATGGCTTTTCTTTCGATAATGGTCAAATTTTAGATTCAGAAAATTATAGTCAAAAACGAACTTTCTTAGAAATGTGTCATATATTTAGAAATTCGAATATCTACTTTTAGTTCCAGGACAGACATTGAAAGTCTAAGCCTGATGTATACTCATCTCTTTTGTTTAAATAGAAATAATTAATTTGACAACAATTAATAATTCCGTAAAAGAAACTCTTTACCTTCACTCTCTGTTATATATTTTTATAGTTCTGTGAGATTTCATTGGAACCACTGCAATGGTTAGAACAAGAAATTCTGTCGAACACTTTCTGTCAAACTCAATGTGTTTTGTCAATCATGGCCGGCAACCTGTTGAGTTCATTTTCTAATACTCAATTTCATATTATCTTAGCAATCATCTCATTTTATCATAAAGAGAATTCGTAATGTTATATGTTTTTGAACAATTTTAATCTTGACAAATATGAGGATCCTCCCTATTACTTCTTTGCAAACTTCATTTTAACCTCACTTCAGGAAGTATGAACACGTTGTCCATACCTTTGTTTATTCAATCATTATTGTTGAGTTCCTGATGAAGAGACAATAAACGCCTAGAAAGCTTGAACAGAAAAAAGAGTTTTACAATCTTTCTGCATCTGACTGCTACACCCGATTTTCACTATCTGCGTTATTCCTTAACTTAGCCAGTAGAGCTAATCCTGCCTTCAAAATATACATATACGTATATATATATATATATATATATATATATATATATATATATATATATATATATATATATATATATATACAGGGTGTCCCTGGACTTCCTCTTTTCCTCTCGGGAATGTATAGATGGGGTCAAAATATCACCAGTACTTCATATAACTTTTTTTCCTAAAAGTCTTCGTAACCAAGTTACGGGCCCTCGAAGTTACAAAATGAAAAATGTTTTTCTTTGATAACTTTTCAAGTGAATATTCAAAATCATCCAAATTTTGGTAATTGACTAAACAAATGAATTCCGTCGATGAGCTTTCATGCAGGAGTCAGTTGTTTTGCTACAAAGTCAGGAACGGACTACCCCCGATGGTCCACACCCCAAAACTTTGAAACGACAGATATTTTTCAATATTTTTCAACAAAATAAGGTTACTTGGACAATTTTATGAATAAAAGTACTCGTGTGGAAAGTCGATCGGAGCAACGAGTCTTGATAAAAATGTAGTTCTACTCGACGACATCAAACCCGCTCGTCCACCATTATTTGAAATGAATAATTTATCAAAGCAGAAATAATAATGATAACGTTAATTCAACAACATTTATAACAGGAATAATATAAAGTATGCTAAAATGAAGTCGTAAACAAAAAGTACAGTACCTATATGGAAGTTTAAGTCACAATTGTGATAGCAGATATTTTTTCAAAAGAAATATCAAGTTCTGTAGATTCGTGGTGTTTTTAAACTAACAAGCTACTCTACTATGAAATATCGAATTCATTCCATATTTTGTATGTACATAATACGTGTGGAATAATCACGTTTCGTGTTGATCAGTTATCTGAATCTTATGAAACTCAACATTCGAATGTTTCAAATTCTTCTTCACAGCTAAACTGTTGAGGAGTTTCACTGATAATTATAATTTTATGGGAGAAATTCTTTAACACGAATCTAAATTTAGCTGAAAAAACGCACATCGGAAAAAATATTTACTATACTAATAAAACGCAAACGAATGAACTACAAAAACGGCTGCACATGATCAGGTGAAAAATATCCAGGAAATAATTATGTTCCATTTCTTTCACAGATGTTGACAAAAAAACCTTTTAGAAAGTTTTGATAAAAAATGAGAAACTGGAATGCGATTTTGTTTTGTTGAGTGGTGCGTTGTCATATGACTATCATTGTATTGTCAATATTCTATAGGATATTTTGAATTTTTTTGATATGGCCGAACAGTTTACATTCAATGAATATGCAGATATGCATGTATTTTATGGACGAGCATTTTGTAATGCTGCAGAAGCTCGTCGTCTGTATTCCGAGCATTTTCCCAATCGAACGGTACCGTCAAGAGAAACATTCGAGCGTGTCAATCGCAGCTTGAGGGAGACAGGTATGTAATAATTGATAATTAATTTGAGCACGTTGTTTTATTTCGATATTATTGTAGGTACAGTTTTGCCAAAACGAGGTGGTGAGGGCGCTCCTAGGACTGTACGTACCGTTGTATTGGAGGAAAATATTTTGGAAGCCGTCGCTGATCATCCTTCAATGAGCATCAGAAATCTATCAGAACAGTTCCATACATCCAAGTCCACTATTCATAGAATAATTAGGGAACAACTGCTCCACCCATTTCACATCCAGAAGGTACATGCCATGGCACCTCAAGATTTTCCAGCACGACTGGAATATGCCAATTGGTTCATGGATAGGCAAAGAGAGGATATGACTTTTATTAATCGAGTTTTATTCACTGATGAAGCAGGTTTCAGTAGAGATGGAGTTATCAACTCTCATAATCTCCATATATGGGCCGAAGAAAATCCCCATGGGATATTGCAAAGCAAACACCAACGGAAATTCAACGTGAATGTTTGGGCTGGTATCATAGGAAACCATCTTATAGGACCATTCGTTCTACAGGACCGATTGAATGGAGAACGTTATTTGGAGTTCATTCAGAACGATTTGAATGGACTTTTGGAACATGTTCCATTGCAAACCCGAAGAGATATGTGGTTTATGCATGATGGCGCTCCTCCTCATTTTAGTTTGATTGTGCGTGACCATCTGAACCATATTTTCCACAATAGATGGATTGGTAGAGGTGGGCCATATTCATGGCCATCGCGGTCTCCGGATTCAAATCCATTGGATTTCTTTCTGTGGGGGCATCTAAAAAGCCTTGTTTACGCTACACCTATTCACACAAGAGATGCATTGTTGAATAGAATAACATTACATTGTGAAGCCATACGAAACGACCCTGGAATGCTATTTCAAGTACAGAGAGGGTGTCTTCGCAGACTAAGAAAATGTATAGAGAGAGAAGGTGGTCATATCGAGCAGTTTCTGTAGCGTATTTTTCATTTCTGTTTGCTCTTGAGGCTCTTGAGTTTCGTTAGTTAAACGTGTTTGCATTATAGAAATTCGTTATGAACATTTTACCTATCATTTCCATTTTCCTTAAAAACTAATATTTTCGAATAATGGTAGACATCTCAGGATAAATGTTGTTGAATTAACGTTATCATTATTATTTCTGCTTTGATAATTATTCATTTCAAATAATGGTGGACGAGCGGGTTTGATGTCGTCGAGTGAAACTACATTTTTATCAAGACTCGTTGCTCCGATCGACTTTCCACACGAGTACTTTTATTCATAAAATTGTCCAAGTAACCTTAATTTGTTGAAAAATATTGAAAAATATCTGTCATTTCAAAGTTTTGGGGTGTGGACCATCGGGGGTAGTCCGTTCCTGACTTTGTAGCAAAACAACTGACTCCTGCATGAAAGCTCATCGAAGGAATTCATTTGTTTAGTCAATTACCAAAATTTGGATGATTTTGAATATTCACTTGAAAAGTTATCAAAGAAAAACATTTTTCATTTTGTAACTTCGAGGGCCCGTTACTTGGTAACGAAGGATTTTAGGAAAAAAAGTTATATGAAGTACTGATGATATTTTGACCTCATCTATACATTCCCGAGAGGAAAAGAGGAAGTCCAGGGACACCCTGTATATATATATATATATATATATATATATATATATATATATATATAATTGATATGCTGAATGGAATTTATAATTTTACAAATGATACACAAGTAGATGCGATTTTAGAACATGGATACATTTTAATTTGCATTTTTGAGGTCTATCAAACATTGTATCTCATTTCTTGGTTTCATATTGATCCATTTCTTGGCTTCCCGCTTAAATAGGGAAAGTGAATTGAGAGTCTTAATTTCAGTTGGAATTTTGTTGAATAGTTTGGGAGCAAGAAAAACATAACATCTCTGTCCAATAGTTTTAGCCATCTTAGGTACTTTCAAGGCTTCTTTCTTATATCGAGTGTTATATATATGATGTACGTGTTTGCTTGATGAAATATATTTTCTTTGGTATACTAAGAGTGTGAGTGAAAAAGTTTGGCGTATATCAAGAAACCCTGATTCCCTATAAAGATCATTACTAGAATAGTCACGTTTTTTATGAGCCATTTCTGTAGTGTTTCGAGATTTTTCAGGTAGTTGTTAGTTATTCCACCCCAAGCAATAATTCCATAATTGATGAGTTTGAACAAGTGTATAATACATGATGCGTAGGTGATGTATATAAAAATTTTTTTTTAAATATTTGAATTTACTCAAAAAGAATCGGAGTTTATTTATTATATTACAGATGTGAGCATCCCATCTCGAATGGCTATCTATTGTGATACCGGGGGGATTATATTGAAAAATAGCCGACTAAACTAGATGATTTCAGTATATTGCAAACATTTTTACTAATATCCATTCAGGACTTATATTCTTTCATTCCGTGGACGTTTCAATCTATGAAACGATTGAATGCGAATGTTACTCACTTAACCCTCACTCATTCATCTCTGCTGCTCTGTATTGGTGGTTCTAGATCTACCTCCTCTCCACAATTTTTTCTGGAGCGGCTAGATGGACTGCATATATACTTGAGCATATTGCCAATTGCACAAATTAGCAATATGCAATATGCACATGGATCAAAAACACCTTCTGGTTCTGGTGCAGGTGTTTTCAATCGCAGACCCAGGACAGAGATGTCAACCTACCTAGGAACCTTTGCGACTGTATTTCAACCTCGGATAGTCAACCGGCGGAAGCTCTTGGCTCCTACCGAGCAACGTCTTAATGGGTAGCAAATTGCCAAAAACTACTTTCCTAGATAGGAATACGTAACAGATTGTCTCTGGTCTGGATTCCTGGCCATACTGGCCTGGAAGACAATGAGGCTGCTGACTTTTTTGCAAAGAAGGGTACTGCAAGCAGCTTCATCGGACCAGAACCTGTCACTTGCATCGCTTTAGGCTTTGCCAAACAAAGATTGAACACCTGAATGGCAAGACGATTTATTGACTTCTGGCAGAATCTTCCAGGATTGGCTCACTCCAAGGCGTTTATCCACCCTTCGAAACTTGATACCAAACAGTTGTTGGACTACACTACGGATGTCCAACAGGCCTTCTTACAGGTCACTGTCATTTGAATCATCATATACAGAGACTCGGACTGTCGGAAGAGAGTGTGTGTCGCCTCTGTTTGGAAAATGATGGAACAGCAGAGCACATATTTTGTGCCTGTCCCGCTGGGGACAGAATCAGGTTCTTTGAGTTCAGCAGATCCGTACTCTCACCATCTGACCTGAAAGACCACTCACCATACAAACTGATCGGCTTCGTTGAGAAGCTGGGCTTATTTGGTCGACTGTAAATAGGTGTGAGACTCTTGCGGATTGCGGTGGAGGGTTTAATAGACCCACTCACTTTGGACCTGACTAAACCTAACTGGTGAGTCCTAGGGAGCTAAAATTTGGTATTTTGGTGCTTCTTAGGTCTTAAATACGCACTAAGAAAGGATTTTCAAATATTCCAACTAGGGCGCCCCCGTGTGGGTAAAAGGGGCACGTATTCATAAGAAAATTACATTTTCATCAGTGTTTCTCCGTACCGCCATATTTTCGGAGGCTGAAATTTTGTATGTAGGTTCGTTTTATGTTGTAGATTTGCAATAAGGAAGGATTTTTGAATATTCTACCTGGCACGTTAGCCGCGGGGAAAAAGGTGCGGTCATAAAATAAAGTTATTTTTTCATTACTATTTCTCCACACCGGTGTATTTTCGGAAGCTGAAATTTTTTATGTAGGTTAGTTTTATGTTCCAGATATGCAATGAAAAGGGATTTTTAAATATTTCAAAATTATCTTTAATATAACCTTTATTATATCTGTCCATACTGTGATCAATATGGCCCATTGCAGAATGTAATATTTCCGATGATATTACAGATATGAAATGCAGGTCAATTATATATCGCTCTTTCAACATTAACCTCTGAAGAAAACATGTTTGTATTGTCTACTGACAAAAAGCTGTGAACGTTGTACATAAAGACATTCTGTAGTATATTCAGTATCAGAATTGTACACGTGCGGAGCCGGAGTGGCTCGCTAGTAAAAAATAAACTAGAAATAGAGAAGTGAAATAATTATCATTTCCTATTCACTACTTTTTTTTCCATTACTTTTCATACAATCCATATTTTCAACAGAATCTTTACAGAAAAGATGATGTCGGGGTATCAATACCTCAAATAGTAGTTATTTATTACACTTTCAAAAAACTAATTAGTCCAAAATTCCAATCAAATACCGCTTTTCAGTGTTCCTTTGAAATATCTAACGTATGACAGACTAACGATCCAGGAACGGCCCTGTATGTTTGCGCTTTGGAGGAATCACAGAAATAACTTTGTACTCTATATTTAGTTATGCCCGCCATGTTTATTTACTTTACTAATCGTATCGCATCGGTTATATTTCAAGTGCCTTCTTAATGGCCATGGAAATCGTAGACTTTATGTTTATTTAATTGAAATTATACAGTGTAGCAATTTTTGATATACTGCGCATATGAATGTGCTTAAATGAAGACAATGAATAGTCAATGGACATTTAATTGGTCTTGGTACATGTCTGTTTTTTACAGAAATCCAAAATTTTACATAAAAATCACATGAAGATTAGGAAACCGTAGGTGTGAACACAACGATCAAAAGAGATTGTTGATTTTGAATGGCCCAAGTTGAATCTTGGGAAAAAGGAAAAATTATGGCTAGGTTTTTACATTCCCATTTCGTTTTATTTTTATCTGACTGAATTAGTTTGCATTTTGAGCACTACAAATGATAAAATACTTCAACTACATATCTCTCTCTATTTTTCCTGTAACACTACTAGGTGGTTATGCGTTTCCTGTTATTTTCATATCTCTTCTATTCCTGATTGGAACTTCAGAACATTATTTTCCTGTAATATTATGAGGAAAGCTGCAAAATATCAAAACACAAATATGCATTTTTAGTATCCACAATAGTGTATACGTAACAAAATGTTTGCAAGGATTTAATCCAAATCCTTCAAATTCATGAAACCTTTCAACGAAATAATTATAAAAAAAATATGTTGAAAAGATTCCACATGAAATAAAATGTCCTCACAGCTAGGACTAGCTGTAACGTATATTCAATGAAATTAATTCAATAACCAGGAAAGGAATTTCTGGCAAAAACATAACAATCTGCACTGATAACGACAGGCCGGCGGCTTTGCCGACTCTTTAGCCAAGGAAGCGGCTGGACTAAGAATTTTAGGACCCAGTGGCATCTACGGCCTGATGACTTCGACAATTGCGGAACTAGCCAAACGTCACACCCATTCTCAATCCCTAAAGAGATGGGATGGAATCAAAGGATGCAGTCTTGCCAGGATCACCCTTTCGGTGATTTTAGAGCTCAATCCTCAAAAGGATGGGATGGAATCAAAGGATGCAATCTTCCAAGATCACCTTGGGCGACCCTGGGAAGCTGGCGCCGAAGAAATATCTGGCGATGACCAAGAAAAACCTACGCTTAACAGTAGGATTTCTGACTGGCCACTCTCAACTAAGGAAACACCCCCATAATATGAGGTTAGTGGTCACACCTCTATGCAGGATGTGTGAACAGGAAGATGAAACTGTCAGGCATGTCTTATGCGAGTGTCCGGAGTTATCGTCAAAAAGAGAGTGTGTGTTCGTCGAGTCTTGGCCTACACCTGCCGATATAAACGAGATATCTGCTAGTGACCTGTCCACCTTCTTGGAAAGGACAAGATGTACGATGATCTAGGAGGACAACTCTTCGGGAGGATTTACAATGGGTCACATGTGGCCCAAGGCTGTGAGTCTACACTCACCCTCCCTACCCGACAGACACAGAGAAAAATAGTATTTACAATGTGGGAGATCAAAAAAACCATGATACTTGTTTTAAATCAAACAGAAAAAACCAAATTGAATGGAATTTTCCAAGTAATGGGAAAAGGATATTGCGGAAATATCTAAGCAGTGCCAGGGAAACTCCAAGAAACACGGCCTACATAAAGGGAAATAAACTTTTCGTGAACAATATTGGATATACCATCGAAGAATTGGAACTGCAAGTAGAAGAAGAAGAGGAGCCTGATAAAAGAGCAAACAGTGCACCACAAACACCGGTAGTGGACCGTAGCAACATATATGAAGTAGTACCAAAAGAACAAACAAAAACAATCCCTTCGCTCGGTACTGAGAAGCTTACATCGAAACAAGACACCTTCAAAACAAAAAAAAAACATAGACAAGAAAACATCAACGTGAAACCATCCTCAGCCAAAGAAAAATTAAGGAATCATTCAACGGAAGAAACAGGAAAATGAACAAATAAACGACTGTTTTAGTGCAATACGTAAGAAACAAAATACCAAATTTTCAAACTATCTTCCGCGCTAAACGAATTCTAAAATAAGTTGTTGTTTTTTTTTATATCTCAACTGAAAATTATCATACGTTTTTGAGGAAATTTTTTTTGGATCACTTCTTTTCTGTTCTTCTGCTATGTTTAAATTGGGATAAATATAAGTACAGTCATGGACAAATATCTCAGAGTCTTTCAAATTGATAAAATTGATACCGTTACAGCCGAAAATATACAACAAATAAACAAACTCTTCAAATGTGAAACTCACCAAAATTTCAAATTATTTCATATGAACATTCGAAGCTTGAACAAAAATTTAGATGAATTGAAGTTGCTTTTATATCAGAGTGATCAGGATTTTGATCTTATCATTCTCTCAGAAACATGGCAAATTGAAGATGTTACCCTCTATAATATAGACAACTATCATATTATATACAACGAAGCCCAATATACCTAACCAAAATGATGGAGTTGTTTTATATGTTCGAAAAAACATTGATTTTATATCCAGAACGATTGAATTGGGGGAAATAACGGGAATTGAAATAATATCGAAATCAAACAACAAACAATTATCAATTCTAGCTCTATACAGACCACCTTCAACAAATATACAGTCTTTCATTGAAAAACTGGGAGAGTACCTCAAAAATTGTCCAAAAGCTGATACACAAATCTTAACTGGGGACATGAATCTAAATATCTTGGGTGATGATAATGAAGATGATAAGAATGATTATCTCAATATTTTGAGTGAGTACGATTATGCTTCCGTAATAAATGTAGCCACAAGAGTACATGGAGATTCAAAGACCTGCATAGATCATATGTTCATTAAGTATGACAGAAACGTCATTGATATAATACCAATCGTTCTACAAACCAGTATAACGGACCACTTTGCTCAAGTTGTTAGACTCAAATCATCTGAATTCGTCCTTCAGTTCCAATTGAAGGACGAATTCTTTACACAAGATGAGGGACTGCCAATGGGTTCGCCACTTTCACCAGTCATAGCCAACATATATATGGAGTGGTTTGAAACTCTAGCCATTGAAGAAGCCCACAAGAAACCGCGAGTCTGGTTGAGATATGTTGACGACACCTTCATAATATGGAACCATGGGAATACTGAACTAGACGCCTTCCTGAAACACATCAACAGTGTGAGACCTTCCATCAATTTCACAATGGATAAGGAAATCCACAACGAATTGCCATTCTTAGACGTATTGGTGAAGAGGACCGACACTAAGTGGGAAACATCTGTAACCGAAAACCCACTCACACGGGACAGTATCTGAACCACGAATCCAACCACCATCAATCGACTAAAAGAGGAATCATCAAGACTCTATTAGACCGTGCTTTTGGGCTCTGTAATACGAAGAAAAGTGTGCAGCCGTTTGGCACCCGTATCATTTTATATATAAAAATAATTTGGAAAAAATTCAAAATAGATTACTGCGGCATTTACATTCTAAGAAATATAGAGTCTACCCAGATAATAATTCTGTGAGAACTAATGATCTCAGGAAAGAATTTGAAATCTCGAGTTTAGAGAATAGAAGGTTATACATAATAATCGCAATATGTTACAAAATTTATAATAATTATCTCAACTGTCTCAAGTTACGTAGTTTGATGAACCGAAGAAACCCTATCAAAATTATAAGATCAACCCCTTTTTTCGAAATACCACGACTCAAGGTACCCCAATCGTAACGATGCTGAAAGTCACAAATAATACACTATTAATGTCCGAACTCAGCTTTGTCCATCCCCCTAGAGAATTTTTTACTGGATTGAAAAATTATATATCAAGTGTCAATCAATAGCTTCTCTGTCTTATTTTTGGATTAGTTACTTTTTTCTTATTATGTATGGCTTCAGTTTCTTTTATTGTATACTGGCTATGAATTCACGATAAATCTATAACGATTTTCTCATATAATTAGGTTACACCTGTATGAGAATAAATAAATGAATACAAGTTATTCAGGGTGGCTAATTTTAAATGAAATGCACTGTATAATAAATACAAAACAAATAGTGCAGAGGTAAAATGAAACTTTGCAAATAGTACGTATCATTTTGAGAGATGTTAACTGAAAACTGTTGCCATTTTTAGTTTATGGGCATGCACTATTAGTCATCTTCGAAAGAGCGGATTGGTATCACTTCAAAGGGCGCCTGCTGAATCCTGAGATAAATCCCTTGTCTAAAGGGTGGGTATAACATTCACCACGTAAAACACCCGTCTCAGTATCGTAATGAGGCTTGTTAGTAGTTAGCAAGAGTGGTTACGGCGCGTTAAATTGTCGTAAGACGGCTTTTTATTAGCAGTAAAGTTCCTCAGAGGTCGAGAGGTTCTTATATATTGTATATCAGACTCGAATCGAGCAGATGCCTGATTTGGTGCTATGGCACGTAAACAATTATCACTTTTTGTCGAGTTTTATGTAGACTTTATGGGTGGTTTAATTTGCCTTAACTATCTGCTTGTGAGATATATTGTGTGGTTCTGACACCCTGTCTAATAATAAAAAATGTTTATCGACTTGTTTACTATAGGTACTATAATTGTGTTCCACAACAATAAATAAGTCGTTCATAACGAAAATGTATTATTATGAAGGTAATTGAAAAATAAATACTGAATAATAATTAATTGAATTTCAGTTTGAGTTCTTATGAGATGTATTGGAAATATTATTGATTTGGGACCAATTCTGTTCAATATCTGTGTCAATGGAATTTTTTCGCTGGACAGTAAAGGTGAAATCTTGGGCTTTGCAGATAACACAGCCATTTTTTATGAAGCCAATAACTGGTCAGAACTAAAGAATATGGTAGAGAAAGATATTCAATCAATAAAAAACTGGCTACAGGCTATTGACAATCAACCTGGAAAAAACCCATTATTCGCCATTTACTTGCAACAGTTCAATAAGACCATCATTCTCGTACTTGGATGTGGGCCAACATACAATCAAACCTGAAACTAAAATAAAATACTTAGGTGTCGTTATAGACTCACACCTCAGATGGAATTTTCATATTACCGGAGAAACAGATTTTAAACAGTTTTTTTTAAACAGATTATGTATGCAATAAGCTGCGTTTCATCCTTTATGAATTCAAATTTCTCAAAAATATTTTGAAAACAACTCAACTCAAAACTCTCTATCATGCCCTGGTTGAAAGTCACATACACTATGGAATTGTTTGTTGGGGAGGAGCCTTTCACACCCTTATTCGTCCGCTGGAAGTGTTGCAAAATAGATTCTTGAAATTGGTTTTATTTAAGCTTACGCGCTTCTCTACCCAAGCTTTATTCTCTGAGAATCATATTTTCGATATTCGACAGCTCTTCTATTAAGGCACTATAACTACATATCATAAAAACTTATGCTTCTGACTACCAACTCATTCCTACGATACCCGTAAAAAAAACAACCATATTGTTCCACGGACGCATTAGTCGATTGTCCAGCGCTCTTATAATCATTTAGCGCCTAAATTATTCAATACAGTTCCGGAGTTAATTCGTAAAATAAATGTGATTCTCTTATTCAAAAAGTCCTTGAAACGTTTCATTTTTGTTCAAACAAGGCAAACAATTTCTCATTTCATTGAAAATTAGGAAATTTAGAACTTTTGTGATTTAACTGTGGAATGCCCAATATTTATTCCTTTTTTAAATTGAAAGAATTTTATTATAATGGTAGTGTACTGACCAAAGATTTTCAAATTTTTTACTTTCATTTTGATTTGTTACTCAAAACAAGTGTTTCACTTATTGAGTGTCAACGGTATTTGTTTGCAATTCTGTGTTATCATTATATCTGTAATATTTTGTGCAAATGCAAATAAATATTATTATTATTATTATTTATCATGAGTCAGCTGAAACCATCATAATTATATAAATTGAAAAGGGTATATGTTTAGACGATATTAATTTTTGGAAAATGTGGGAATCTTCTGAAGAAAGGAAGAAATCAATAATATTAAAATGACTGAATATGTAGATCATGCAAAAAAGTTACTTTCAAACACAAACTGTGTTTCAATAAGTTTCAATGATGCTAATAATGAATATAACTATTTATTTTGGAAATGTAGGGACCTTCCCTTCTACCATCTTTTGAATACACATGAATTTGGTATAAAATCCATCTTATGGAACTCTTTTTTTTCAGGCAAACCCATTTTCTTAATTTTAAAATAATTTTACAGGTTTTTTATTGTTTTATAACAGGTATTATATTCGGTTTTGTATGAGAAGCAAGCATTCCTTTGATCCCAACAAAAAAATTGTACAAAAGCAATGGACCTCTGTTACCGTTTGAAAACAAGCATATTTTTACCCTTTCAGTATATTTGATCGTATTTCATGATAAAATATCAATAATACCAACATCTACAGAATGGACTACAAAATTAAACTGTCAAAATTATTTTGCAAAGCATTGTACAAAAATCATCAGAATATACTGTTTATAGATACATACTGCATATATGTAATTTCCGTATAATTGAAAGTAAAATGAGTCATCAGTAGATTTTTACTCTCAAATAGTAGAACAATAGCTCAAAACAGGGAATCTACTGCAAAAACAGTAGACTGAACACGGCGCTCCTCTCAAGAGATTTCTTCATCTGCAGTAGATTGATTTGTAATTTCCGCAATCTAATTGCATTATGGCTTGGTTGTGAAAAATTCGATTTTTTCATTCGGGACATTATAATAACAGTGTGATGAATATTGCTGACTTTGCTTCTATTATGACAATAATTATTCGTGCTCGCACAATTACATAACCTCAATTGTCTTGGCACTCATCATGTCAACTGTCGTTACCTAACAAATCGAACGTCGTTGATTTGTTCTGTCTTCATTTTCTTTCTTGATTTTTCAAGCGTTTCAATTGTTATTCTGCTATTCCGGTTCAGTCGTTTTTGATTTTTATGATTTTATCGAATCACCATGGATGGATATAGCATTCAACACGTACAAATAATAAAATTGTTTTACTGAAACGGTTGTCTTGTTCGAGCAACGTACCGTGCGCTTCGCCTATTTTACGGTCGCCATAATCGTCTTACCGAGAGGACTATTCACAATACGGTGGATAAATTCGGGTCCACTGGTTCAGTAAACGATCGACCAACACTCGTACTTCAACGAAACGCAAGATCTACCTAAAACATCCCCCCGGTCGGTGAGAGCGTGTAGAAGAATCCAAGGCAGTCGATTTAGTGTCGCTCGCAAGAACTCGGCCTTTCGCAGACCACATTTTGGCGAATTTTGCGTTATGACTTGGGCCTACACCCGTACAAAATTCAACTGACCCAGGAATGCAACGTAAACGATCCCGTCAGTATAGGTAGACAGTGACGTCATCACACCAGCCAGGTTGCTTCTCAGAAAGGTATACAGACCAGCCGGGTTGCTTCTCAGAAAGGTATACAGACCATCCAGTCAACCAAATTGTCACGTGGTGTCCCACCCATCGGCGAACCAATCAGAGTGTACCAAATTGTCACGTAGCGTCCTCAAACTGTCACGCATAATAAGAGCGCACGCTTCTGCATCATTGTGGCGGGATATTTAAATTTTCTGTGAACGTAAATAATTCAGGCAGACAGACACGTCGTCACGGCAGACTAGATATAGTAGTTAACATAATGAAAAAAGTTAATAGTTATGAGAATCGAACCCAGGATGTCCGCGTGGTAGACATTGTCCTTAGCCTCTACATCAACGTACCACTGGAAGCATATATTCAACTTCAACAGACCACAACTTGGCGAATTTAGCGTCGTAACTTGGGCCTACACCCGTACAAAATTCAACTGATCTAGGAATTCAACATAAACGACCATAGACAACGACGTGTGCTTGCTGAATGGGCTCTGAAGCAGTAGCAATTGGCCCTAATTTTCATTGAAAAATTGTCTTCAGCGATGAGGCCCATATCTGGATGAATGGGCAAACAAACAAAATTGTCGAATTTGGGGCGATACCAATCCACATGAGATCCAATAGCGTCCAATGGATCCCGAAAAAGTCACTGTTTGGTGGCGATTTTGAGCTGGCGGCGTCACTGGTCCATATTTCTTTGTAGTCTAATCAACAAGTTCAAAAACATGAAAAATAGAGATGAAGGTCCTAAAAATATGAGCGGTAGCTCATTCGATTCGGAATCACCTCTAGAAAAATGTTTTTGAAGGATTTTGGTGCAGGTAAAAAATTGCAATTGTTATTAACAATCGGTAATAACTCAAAAAATATTAATATCAAAGCAATTTTGAAAAGAGCTCGTTAAAGAGGAGGAAATTTCCGATAAAAAAGTAACGACTCCCGAAACTCTATCTCCATTATTTATAATTTTAATTTGACGTTGAAAATAGGGTTCCGCGCGGCTCTTAGGGCATGCGCGCGTTGCCGCTGAAGAGAGTTTATAAAAACAAATATTTTTTTTATAACACAAAATGTCATTTTAAAAATAAAAAAAAATCTAGTATCTTCTCAACACTTGAATGAATCGATTCCCGTAGAAAAAAAAGTTTTATCACAATTTTTCAAAAAGTTATTCGATTGTTAACTAACAAATTTTTTCCCAATCTCCGTTGGCATAAATAATGGGATAAAAGGAATAAATAATTGGCCTATAAATTTTAAACTTCGTGGAGCCCTTTTGATATATATACTTCATACGATCCTGTGATGAAAGTTCATAAAAATGTATAAATTGGTTAATTATGATTTTTTATAACTATTGCAAAATAAACTATCTAAAAATTGTTGATAAATTTTTTTTGCGATTGTTATTTAGCTATGTCTATTTTCACATTGAACAATGGCAGTTATTTACATAGGATATGAATTTTTCACGTAATATTTTTATCAAATTGTTTTAAACAAATAGAGAAATTCAATATTTTTGAAAATTTTTTTGCTACTTTGTTGTTTAGAGATAATTATGATTTAAAAAAATCTTTCCTAATTTTAATTTTCAATTGTTTAAAATCGATTTTTTTATATTTCGATTGTTTAAATAATTAGATAAGGAAAAAATTGGCTTTTGAAAATCATATTTTACACTCTTGAATGTTTTGGCAAAAAAAATTGTTCAATTTATTATTTAATTGTTTATTAGTTTAACGATTTGTTATAAACAAATATTGACCAAGGTTTTTTTTTCTGAAGAAAAAATATAAAAAAGTGCCCAAATAGAAAGTATTATAATGAATAAAAAAAATTTATGGCAGTTTTTTATATATAGCTGTTTTTATAATTTTTTTCTGCTTTCGAAAAAAATATAACGTGGTCAATATTTGTTTATAACAAATTGTTAAGCTAATAAACAATCAAATAATGAATGATTTTTTTGTCAAACTATTTGAAAGTGTAAATTATGATTTTCAAAAGCAAATTTATCCCTTATCTAATTAGTTAAACAATCGAAATTAAAAAAATCGATTTCAAACAATTAAAAATTAAAATTAAGAAAAAAAAATGTTTGAAAAGCATAATTATCTAATTTTTATTAATTATTGAATTTCTCTATTTGTTTAAAACAATTCAATAAACAAATAACGTAAAAAATCCATATCCTATGTTAATAACTGCCATTGTTTGCCATTGCGAAAACAGACATAGCTAAATATCAATTGAAAAAAAAATTATCAACAATTTTTAGATATTTCATTTTGCAATGCTATAAAAAATCATAATTAACGAATTAATAAATTTTTATGAACTTTTATCGCAGGATCGTATGAAGTATATATATCAAAAGGGCTCCACGAAGTTTAAAAATTTATAGGCCAATTATTTATACCTTTTATCCCATTATTATTTATGCCAACGGAGAATGGGAAAAAATTGTTACTTAACAATCGAATAACTTTTTTAAAAATGGTGATAAAACAATTTTTTCTACGGGACTCGATTCATTCAAGTGTCAAGTAGATACTAGATTTTTTCAAATTTTTAAAATGACATTCTATGTTATAAAAAATAATTTCTTTTGATGAACTCTCTTTAACGGCAGCGCGCTTATGCCGTAACAGCCGCGCGGAACCCTATTTTCAACGTCAAATTAAAATTATAAATAATGGAGATAAAGTTTCGGGAGTCGAAACTTTTTTATCGGAAATTTTCTCCTCTTTAACGAGCTTTTTTCAAAATTGCTTAAATATTAATATTTTTTGAGTTATTAACGAAAAACTAAATACAATTTTCTTTATCTTATTTTGTTAATAACAATTGCAATTTCCAAAATCCTTCAAAATCATTTTTCTAGAGGTGATTCCGAATCGAATGAGCTATTGCTCATATTTTCAGGACCTTTATCTCTATTTTTCATGTTTTTGAACTTGTTGATTAGACTATTGAGAATGACGTTTACCAAGCCATCACTGCCAACGGCGAGCAATATAGGGCGATGATTACCAACTTCTTATGGCCTGAATCAGATGATCTGAACACCAACGATTAAAACAGATCAGTTCAATCTTCCTTCTTCCTTGGGTTTGGGATAGAACAGTAATATTCATTACTACATCACAGGTTCCAAAGAGTGCATCACAAGTACACTTTATGTAAATGAATGAGAATTGAAAATATGTCACATGAATAGAACATCATCAAACAATGCAAATCAAATAACAGTGAACATGACTCTTCCAGTGTCATCTTGAAATCATAATTTTAAAGATTCTTGTTATGTTGATTTGGCATTGAATATTTGGCCCAAAAAGACAATGTAGGATATAAAGAAAACTTTGAACGGTGTCCTAATAATAACGTTTCTCAGTGAGAAAACAGTTTTCAACTAGGATTTCTGAAAATATTCATAAATTCAATTGAATAAGCAGAATTTCATATGTATCTCTCTCTCACATTCTTATCATATTCTTTATAACTTCATCTAATTTCCATAAATCTAGCGATGAATATTTCATGATAACACTTAATTAACTGATCACATTCGAATGAATAAATCTACATAAAAATAATATTATTTATCATTAGAGACGTTTAAGAAACATTGCTAGCAGCAACTCGGATACTCTGTAATATCACAAATTATTCCGAGAAATGCAAGCCATGAAGCCATAATTCAAGCATTAATCTGGATAAACAAACAAAGAGTCACGACCCCAATTCATCGGACGCGTTCATAGCAATAAGTCAAAACTGACTTCAATTAAATATTTCACATAGTGGAGTGGGGAGAAATGGACGACTTGATTGTTTGTTAATGACGAGAGAATGGGTTTAAATATTTACTTATACGGTAAAGGAAAGATGCATAAGAACCCCCGTGTTTTTAACCGATTGGCTTTCGTTTTGTCAAAAACTGTGGAAACGAGAAACAAGATTCACCCAACCTTATACACATGTTTATAGTATGTGCAAGAATCAAAATCTGTCGCCTGTAAACGATATACACACATCGGAAAAATCTAGGGATATTTTTAAAAATGGCAATAATTTTTTTTTTTAAATCGCTTTAGGAAAAAAAAGTTGACGGGTGATTATTAAACGAATGTAACTTACAACAAAATTTATTAAATGGTCAAAAATACTGAGTGCGCATATAAGCAAAACTAAAAAAAAAATTCGGCTCTTCTTTGGCACCCCGAAAAAAAATCATAATACAAAAAAAATGCAATCAGTACAAAGTATGGCCTCCACGCTAGTTTATTACGGCCCTAAATCTATCGTGCATCGACAAAATGAGATTGTCAATGTCTTGTTGAGGTACATTTGCCCATTCAGCGATTAAAAGCTTTCTCAATTGAAACGTTGTGTGAATGTTCCCCATATGCGGAGTAATTCTTCGTTGAAGCATGTCCCACACATGCTCGATGGGCTTCAGGTCCGGTGATTGTGCTGGCCATGGCAATACATCAACTCCTTCGTTGGTGAGCCAGTCAGTCACTAGACGCGCGACATGTGGACGAACATTATCGTGCATTAGGTGGAAGTTTTCCCCAACAGCACTAGCAAACGGACGGACGATAGGTAGAAGAATGGTGTCGAGGTACTGTCGAGCTGTGAGGGAGCGATTTGGAAAAACGAGATCGGTTCTGCCGCCGATCATGATTCCGCCCCATAGCATTAATGTACCACCCCTGTATGTGTGGACTTCCTGGACGTGTCTCAAACGTTCATTATTTCCAGGTCGTCTCCACAGTCTTACTCGGCGAGAATCTGGATGAAATCCAAATCTGGATTCGTCTGTAAACAAAACTGTGACCCAATCATTTGCACCCCAGTTTTGATGTTCTTGACACCACTCTAATCTTCTACCACGATTGCCTCTCGACAAAGGTGGACATCTAAGTGGCCTGTTGTGGAGATCTGCTTCATGCAGTCGATTTCTGACAGTATCACGACCAATGGTTACCTGGTGCGTCTGCTTCAACACGTTAACCAACTCAGGTGCTGTGATTGTCGGTTGTCTTCTTGCGGTCAAGACCAAAAATCGGTCTTGAACTGCAGTTGTAGCGCGTCCTTGCCCTGGATGTTGTTCGGCTGGACTGCCAGTTTCACGGAAACGCCGCCACAATCGACTGATAACACTTTGGGAGACCCCCAAACGAAGAGCTACATCATTTTGTCGAATGCCACCTTGAAGAAGCCCTACATCTCTATTCATCTCAGCCAATGGTAAGTGTTGGCGTTCCATGTTAAAGCACAATATTTCCAGTTTAATTGCTGAGCAAGAACTGCATAGAATGTACAAACTCGACACTTTCAGATTAATCATTTTAGCCAAAAACCTACAGTTTATAAAAAAAACTTGATAAAAGATGAGTTACCGTTTTTGCAGGCTTTGTTCAACCCATAGAAATCTACAGGGTGGTCGAGTGTACCAATTTAATCGAAATTAAACGACCTCATGCATTTATTTTTATGATATTTAGTATGTTATAAAAATATCCCTAGACTTTTCCGATGTGTGTATATTTCATGGACCATAATGCAAAAAAACTTCCACTTAGTACCTATGTATTCCTCGAAAATTGAAGCGGCAACTTGGCATTGTCAAGCTGAGTCACTCGAGTGGTACTCATCACCTCTGTGAACGAGATTCTGAAATTTATTGGAATCATTTATCATTTCTTTATTAAGAGTGGCGTAGGTGGAGGGTCTGTAACGAAATATTTCACATGGGGAAGGTGATCACATCAGGGATTTTCTAGGAAGGAGGAAGATTAAACTGATCTGTGGTATCTTCCTCTGTGTGTATCACTTCTGTGAACGAGATTCTGAAATTTATTGGAATCCTTTATCATTTCTTTATCAAGAGTGGCGTAGGTGGAGAGTTTGTAACGAAATATTTTACATGGGGAAGGTGATCACATCAGGGATTTTCTAGGAAGGAGGAAGATTAAACTGATCTGTGGTATCTTTCTCTAAAAATGATCACATGGTGATTGAAAAACCGTAAAACATCTAATATACAGGGCGTTCCACCGAACACTTGACCTCCCTGTAAGTCGGAAACGGACGTTTAATCGACACGTCAATTTTTATTTTCAGTGGGACTAATTCTGATAAGGAAATCATACCCGAAACTTCACCCCCTACGGTCACCAACTACCCCCCCCCCCCCATTTTGTTCAATGGCATAGGGGTCGAGTGACATGATTATTGAGAAATCAAATGTTGAACGTTTTATTTAAGAAAAAACAGGAAATTGCTGTCGCTGATTTTATTGAGGAAATCAACAAAAGTAATATCAATGGCAACTCAATCAACGGATAAAGTGTTCAAAATGACCTCCATCTTATTCCATACAATACAGTCTACTTTCGAAAGCGTTCCTTACATTAATGAAGATGTCCGGAGTCAGAAATTGGAATTCCCGAACGATTCTCTGTCGCAGGTCTTCTAGATTTGTAGAATTTATTCAATTAGTAGTAAACATTCTGAAATGGACGACACTGTTAGTTTATTCTGCACTGGTAGTTTCTGTTGAATCTAGTTGTCGAGAAAAAAAAGTAGACAGATAGCTACTGTCACTTTCTTCACGAATTACTAGTCAGTCATCCTTGTTCACTGTGTTCCGAAATGGTTCATTCTACTGAAGAAAGAATAGAAATTGTTGCAACCTATTATCCAAATAATGAACGTGCTAAAGCTGCTTCAAGAATTTATAATACGAATCATCCAGACCACAACCTGAGCCATCAATACGTTAAACAGTTAATGGATAAGATTTCTTATTAGTCAGTGGGCTATGCTTAAAGACAGGCCGTTAACAAGTCTGAAGAAATGAACTTTCAATGTTCAAGCCTGTCTTGGATATACCTACACAGTGGGTTGAATAGACTGACGCTTATCACAAAACAACTACTCCACTGACTAATACCACGAACGCCGTTGGATTATATCAGACAGGCTTCAGTGTAGGAATCTTCACAGAAAATTTTCCTGCATATGCAATTGGCCATACAACTGAAAGAGTCGACCATCAATTTTGAAACAGGCACACTTGCAGACCGGTTTCAGGCTCCTTAGTTACTCGTCAGTGCAAGATAGTGACCATTATCGACCTTATGATATTCCATAATTGAAAATCTAAATTTTTTCGGAGTATTTAATTCCTCGTCTTAAGTTGGAGCGAACATCAAAAATGTCACTCCATCTAGTGGACGTCCACTACGGCAGAAGGGATCCAGTGGAGTGGCCAGCTAGATCACCTGATCTCACAGAGATGGCCTACAAATCTAGAAATTGTTCGGGAATGCCGATTGCTGACTCCGAACATTTCGAATAATGTACGGAACGCTTTCGAGAGTAGACTGTATTTATTGTATGGAACTAGGTGGAGGTCATTTTGAAGAATTTACTCGTTGATTTTGTTTCCACTGATATTATTTGTTGTTGATTTCCTGATTAAAATGAACGACACCGAATTATCTGTTTTTTTTTCTTAAATAAAACGTTCAACATTCAATTTCTCAATAACGAATGGACTAATTTAAAAAAAAATTACAGGAGTAATAGAGTGACAAAATACCTTTCAAATGATGTATCACTCCGATCCCCATGCCATTGAAAAAAATAGGGGGCTAGTTGCTGACCACAGTTCCCCTAGGAACATTTTCGTTTACACGTCCGGTGCTGACTTACAGAGGGCGTCAAGTTTTCGTTATAATGTCCTGTATGTGTATATACAAAACAATCGCAAAATATAACTTAAGAACGACTGCATAAATTTTCACGATTTTTGATATGTTATGTTTGTCTTTGCCTGGAATTCCAGAGTTGGGTTGTTGTTAGGTTATCATGGTGTAACGCAAATACTATTGATATTGTGGGATGACCTGTGGAATCCCATCTGTGGGATAAACAGGATACCCAATCTACGAATTTCAAAGATATACAAGTTCCTCAAGGCGGTCCGTTGCAAACGAAATTATTTCACTACAAAGGTACTGATTGAAAACACAGCACAAACAAAGCGCTGTTTCAATCTGCGTAGGTATCATCAGTGGTGCTAGTTGAACCACAAACGCAGTGCGGGACTAACTGTCTTTCCTTACAGTATGCCTCATCAATTTTTCAAGCGTTTCCAAATGCGTTCACATTTGTTCACAAATGTCATAATATCAATTGTATTTGCATTACACCATGACAACCTAAACGTGTGAACGCATTTGGGAACGCACGAAAAATTGTTAAGCCATAATGTAAGGAAAGACAGTTAGTCCAGCACTGCGTTAATGGTTCAACTAGCACCACTGATGAGACCTACGCAGATTGAAACAGCGCTTTGTTTGTGCTGTGTTTTCAATCAGTACCTTTGTAGTGAAAGAATTTCGTTTGCAACAGACCGCCTTGAGGAACTTCGTATATCTTTGAAATTCGTAGATTGGGTTTCTTGTTTATCCCACAGATGGCGTCGTCGTGAGAAAATATGTCATCGACTCCTCCCTCCTCCAAAGTTTTTATTGGTTCTTCATCTGAAATATTAGTTGACATATTAGTCGATAACAGTTCTATCAGGAAAGTTGCTGGCCGAAAATTTTGTACATTCTGTTTCTGTTTAAAATCTGTTTCAAATCTGTTTCTCTGTTAACCAGCTGTCGCACCCCTACGAACGACAACCCTCAGAAGTCGAAACTTGTGCGAGCTAAGGATTAACGAGGTCTTACCTTTTAACGTGTGATTCCTAACACGGGATTCCTAACATTGTTGGCAATACATTTATCATAAAATATTTGATGTATTATAGGTAAAATTCCTGCTTTTCAGCAATTATAATGCTTTTTCACGATTCGGTAAGCATGTATTTCCAGATCATTATCCTTCTAAGGATATACCTATCATGAATTTAAAAAAAATCCATTCCTATATCCTAAACGAGACATTTCTGTTTGGAATTCACTAAATCTACGTGTATCTACTATTGACAACCTAAATAAATCAATAACTCATTTCATTAGTTTTCACCACGTTTCTATAATAAAAGTGAAAATGTGGAAATCTTCCAAAGAAAGGCAGAGAGAAATCAATTTCAAAATTATCTCTATGCAATGTGTAGATCATGCCAAGAAGTAACTTTCAGACACAAATTGGGAAAAAACCCTTTGAAAACAACTTTTATATGAAAATAGAATCATACAAAAAACATTTTTTACAGTTAGTTTGTACTCCAAACTCGTTATGGAATTTATGAGGAGGCTTTTTCTTCCAGTTCATTTCTGAAAGTTACTTTATTTCATGAACTAGACGTCTTTGTATAGAGTGAATTTTGAAATTTATTGCTTTCTTCGAAAGATGTCCACGTTTTCTTTGTGTAAAGATGGAAAAGTAGAAAGCCAAATCCTTCCAAAAATGAATTTCTCCTAAAATTATACCCCCTTCAATTTAAAGAAACTAATTAGATCGTTATAACAAAAAAGCCATTCGAACATGAAAAATTGAGAATTTCATTAACTAATTAATCTATTTCTGAATGTGATCAACATCACTTGTTTTCATATCATTTTCAAGTTGTTACATATATTGGCAATTATTTTCAAAATCCAAAACTCTTCAAATTTGTTCACTGGCTGAGGTGAACTGCTTGATGAGTGAATTTTTTCAAAAGTTCGTTGAATAATATTCTATGAGAGTTGAAACGTTTTCTCGATAAAAATGATGTCTTCGAAGGAAAAAAAATAACGAAAACCTTTTGCATTATTTTGAAATATTCGAAAAAAAATTATCAGGATGAAATTAGGTCGTTTATTATTGTTTTCCATTGTTTTTTTTTAATTATTTTACAGCCGAATTGACTTGTACAATAACAAACTGTCATTGAGGGTAACAAATTGAAAGTAAAATTTAGAAACATCAAAGTCAAATCCTATTATGATAAGAATTAATTAACTTATGATACATCATTGAAAAGGTAAAATCTGGTTCTATTCAAAACACAAAGATTCCAATATAGCGCCCATAAGAGAAAATGAAGTGGATGATTGTGGCCGGAAGACGAAACGTCGGATAGCAAATCTGAAAACACCTCTATGTAGCAGGGAAAAGGTGGCAATATGGAAGTGGAATTTATTTTCGAATCCTTCGAAAAATAAAGCCAGAAAAAATAAGAACAATTTTCAGAAATTTCTGTTTTTTCGGAATTTCAGAACTTCCTCAACGGCATATTGTTAGTCAGGTAAATGCGCAAATTTGCACAAATTTATGGTGATGATCGAATATAAAACACCCTGTATAACATCATAGAAAGCCAAAACCTTCTTTTCCCAAAAAGTAATCTCTCCTGAAAATATACTACCCCTTTCAATTTAAGTCGATTTTTATTTGACAGACCAAAAACGTTATTACTCTCCTGATATTATTTTACTGTCGTCGGCTGGTGGGGAATGTTTTCATCATTGTTATTATTTCCCAATATAAATAAAGCTAATTGAAAACATTACGAATGGTGGTAGCATAAGATAGCATATATGCCGATCTAAAATGAATTATACCTAATCATATTCGAATCTTGAAGCCTAAATAGATTATCACTTCAGAACATCAAGTGTAAAATATTAATATTTATTTATATTCCTTTGATGTCTGTCGAATACCTACCTGTTAAACTTGAACTTCTGAGGATTATGTCAATACGCTGGAAAGGTGTTTACCAAGTTTTGGTATAATCATAATAAAGTATTAATTTTCTTAAAATCCTATTATCTACAGCTACATATTTATTGGCTTCTTTACTTTTCCATTAACAGTAACAATAAAATGGTTCACATTATTCCACACTATTCCACACTATTTCAGTAAATTTTACCACTCCAATCAAATTTATTGAGTGAAAAGTACGTTGTAATCCCTCATAAAAACTTATGAAACAACTTCTACCCGTAAAACAACAATATAAATACTTAATAGGAAATAAAAAACGTAACCGCAGCTTATTCGATAATCTCGTAGTGAGAAGAAACATTTGTGTCTCATTTTACAAGCAATCCTCAGTACAAATGGCTCTTTATTGACCATAAAACTCCCATTGTATTGATTGTTAATGTTCTGTAATGCGGATAACTGCAGTCACTTTCACCCCATTTCGGCTGCAGTTGTTAGTGTGACTACTGCCTGATAGGTGGCGCTGGAGACGTTAATTTTGATTTCTGAAGGGAATGAAGATTGTTCCTTGAAATGAAGGAATATAACAAGCCACCAGATCCTGAAAAATTGAAAATCATCAATTAGTAAAAATAAAATTACAATTTTCTAGTTGCACAAAATTTTCCGATTTTTACTGTTTATTTCGACGTTATTCAGGAGTCTCTCTATAACCCTTTGATGCTTATAGAAAAGAAGAAACAATTACTACGTGGTGGGAGGTCATCATGAAAAATGAGAAATAAAACTTTTTATGCTTTTTACCACTTGGAATCGTAACTAACGTTACGGCAGTTTCGTCCTAGAAGGACCTTTTCAAACGAATACTCGTTAGTTGCAAATAAAAGTGATAAAAAAGATAGAAAGTTTCATTTCTCATTTTTCATGAAACTTACAATGTATTTTCAACTTTGTTATTCAACCCTCATTTATAGACGGACTATGTTCACCCCCTTGGGGGTGGTGATTAACTCTAAACTGGAGGTTCTGGAGGTTTGAATCGAAAAATACAATTATTTCAATGAAAAAGGATTATTATATTTTTGGGAAAGGAATGTTTTGCCTTTTTACTTCTCTATCGTTATACAAAAAAATTGTGGAAATCAACCACAGAAAGAAAGAAAGTAGAAGTAGGAAGCCAAAACTTTTGTACCCTAAAATTCTCTCCTAAATAATTTAATATATCCTAACATACCTTTTTCAATTGAACCGGATCATTATTGTTCTTATATCCAACTCGTCATAGAAAATTTCGTTTGAAAATAGGATATCCCTACATAAAAGATGTTGAAGCGTGATTCATCTTTTCAAATAAATATATCCTGCTTGAATTGAAACAAGAACGTTGAATTTTCACAAAAATGGTACAGGAATTCCTCAGGGGTCTGCGATGAGGCCACCATCAACAGAATTTGGGATGATACACGTAGACCAGTCTTTGTTTCATGACATTTTGGTCATTGAAATCTGAAATATAAAAAATTTTACTCTTGTTTTTTGATTTTTGACTAACAAAGGGGTTTTGTACAATCAATGTCGATAGTTTTTTGATATTCCACACCGAATTATTTTTGTAACTTTTGAACATTTTCATTTTCGATTTCATTTAGTTAACGGATGTTACATTAACAATTAGACTCTGTAATTTTTCTTTGCGACTCGAGTAAAAAATCCACATTTGGCAAAAATTGCCTATGCATTTCAATTGCCTTCTTATCAGCACAATTGCATTACATTTCCACATTGAGAGTATGATTGATTGATTCACAATATTCATTTGAAACGCGCTTTGAGATATTATAAAACTATCAACGAAATTTACAAATTTAGTCAATGCAAAGTGAATAGCTGACTTTTTTCACGAACACATTTACCTAACTTAAGATTTATTTATCGTATTGGGAAAAATTCATTTTACAGCTAGTGACAATGTCTCGGTAAAATCCTTACACTTATTAATGGACCCCGTCAGCAATTGACTTCGTGTATTATAAGGTCATTCTTGTAATTAGACCTATGAGGTCTGTTAAAGTCAATAAATGAATGAATAAATAAATAAGTTACTAATAACATCCTTTCTGGTATATAGAATCTTGTTTCGAACTAGGGAAAACTTGTTTGTAGGGGGTAAAAACATGTCCATAATACACTCAATTCAATTCTGTGTATAATCTAATTATATGTTATATGAAACTGTATTAGTATATCGCCCCCCCCTTTAAAAATATTCATATCACTTCCACTAAACGTGAACTTTATTAATATAAATTGGAAAAGAAAGATTTTGGCTTTCTACTTCTGCATGTAGGAATTTTCTAAAGAAAGGAACAAAGCAATTAGTTTAAAAAAAAATATGAAGAAGTTTACATCACTCATAAAAGTGAGAAATATTTCGTTTTTTTCATAAACCTTTTTCAAATACATTCACTGTTATTTGTACTTTTCAACCAGTTGGAGTGATTTGGATTTAAAAAATGAATTCGATGAAAATTATATATTTGTTTGAAGGTGATTGACAAAGTTTCATGATGAATTTCACTAGTTCGGACTTCCATTGTCTAATATATAAAATGATTTGAAATCCCTGAAACAACTAAAAAAGGAAGAATTAAAAATGAATAGCTGAAAATAACAATTATATTAAGAAATAATCTGAAATGAAATGATAGTGGAATTATATACAAGTACAAAATAGAACAATCTCTCAACTTTTTTATTTTTATTTCTTTATTTTTATTTTTTGTTCAATTGTTCTATTTTTTACTTGTATTTTAGTTCACTATTATTTCATTTCACGTTATTGCTTAATATAGTTCACTTCACTAACTTGGCTTGAAATCTCTGAACTTTTTTATTTTTATTTTCATTTTCATTTCTTTATTTTGATATTTTGTTCAATTGTTCTATTTTCTTCTTATATTTTAGTTCATTACTATTTCATTTCAGATTATTGCTTAATATAATTGTTATTTTCAGCTATTCATTTTTAATTCTTCCTTTTTTTACTTGTTTCAGGGATTTCAAATAATTTTATACATTAGACAATGGCAGTCCGAACTAGTGAAAATTATATACCTACAACCAGAACATGATTTTCATTTATTCAACGAGTACTAGGAGATGAAGAAAATAATTATATTGTTTTTCATAGGAGTTAATTCCCAATGAGTAAGCAAAATTAACGTGCTTTTACCAAAATGAATAATATGCTGCTAATATGGGAACAATGTTTTTAAATAGTTTTTCAGTTACTAATTTATTTTTTCCGTTGAACTCGTGTCACAACTCTCCCTCCCGCCTCAATTCCATCTCTGCAGCTCTCAGAAACAATATTTCAAATAGAATGTGTTCGACTTGAGCAATCACGAGTCACCTGGAACGTATTCAAAAACCATTCACAAATTTCATTGTCCGATGAAGAAACACATCAGGAACAATTGAAGTCACCCTCTTATAAACAGCTTTCCTGCCATTTCTTGGGAAATACATCTGTTTACGGTAACATCTCGATTTCATGTTTTGTCAACATTGAATTCAATTAAATAAATGTGTATACCTGGCCACTTATATTAGAGAATTTGTCAGTTTATGGCAAATATTTTACACGAATCCTCTCGTTCACTGCGATCTTTGTATGTTGTTATTATAAAATACTCTTCAGAAAATAATTATTTTGATTTTAGACGTCTCTAATAGATATTCTCAAAGAAAAGAAAAGTGCACATTGTACTCAAAATACTAATATATACTTGTAGAAACTTTAAGTGTGTCTGTCTTTTCTTCAATTAACACAATAAATTATTATTTGAATACGTTATCATGAATTACCATTCATCACATTTCGGTAATGTATTCTACAAGGAATATATACTGGGTATACAGGGTGGGTTATCGAAAACTTGACATGGGGGTTTTGGGTACTAATCTTGTAAATCCGAAAAAACGCTCAGATAGGTTGATTTTCATTGGGAGGGGGACAGTTTTTTTCCCCATTTACAGCGTCGTCACTTCAACCCCGGAGCAGAGGGGTGGAATTTTAATAATAGGGAATAGGGGCAAGTCGCACATCGTGTACATATTTAAAAGAGTTCTTTCCGATAATTAACTTTTTAATATTGCTAATGGCAACACATTGTTGTACGCCACTTCTCAGTTGGAATGTATTTGGAACTCTTTCATTTGTTTTTTACGCTACTTTTTTGTTAATTTTTTAGTTTTTCTCTGGTAAAACAACTATTACAATTGAGAAATTGAAAATGCTGTTTCTATGTCTCATTTTTATGTTGAAAGTGATATCTACATTATTACTAGTAGTAAGTGCCGTAAAGTGTTTCTAAAGAAACAATGGTTTACACAACTGCAGAGAGGGTTGAGTTGATTGAACTGTACTATGAAAATAGACGTTGTGCTGCGAGAGCCGCTGAACTGTTCAATCAACAACATGGGAAGAATGTGTCGCGACAGTATGTTTTCGATTTAATTGCAAAATTTCAAGCAACTGGATTTGAAGCAAATAAAAAACGGCAAATCGAACCACCAGTAACAAATGAGGCGACACAAGTGGCAATTCTGGGCCATGTTGAGCTTGACCATACTTTGAGCAAAAGAAAGTTAGCTTTTGTTTCTGGGGTGTCATGAACTAGCATTCGGCGTATTTTAAAAACCCACAAAATGCATCCTTACAAGGTTAAATTAACGCAAGAACTGAATGAAGAGCGGTGAAAAATCCACATTTTGTTGTCAACATTTGCTTCAGTGATGAATGTTCTGTTTTTCTAAATGGCACAGTTAATAGCCATAATTGTCGCCATTGGGCTGATTCAAATCCTCACATTATTCATGAAGTGCATACTCAACGTCCACAAAAATTAAATGTTGGGCTGGAATTTTTGGTGATGGAATTGTTGGCCCATTGTTTTTAGAGGGCAGTTTAACCGGACAAATGTATCTGGAGCTTCTGGAAGATACTATTAATCCCCTTCTCACTGATATTATTGAAAATGACCACAATTATCGGGAGGATCTGTTGATATTTCAACAAGATGGGGCTCCTCCGCACTATGCTCTGCCTGTTTGGCAGTATTTAGATCAGACTTTTTCGGATCACTGGATTGGGAGGCGGGACACTATCGAATGGCCACCACGATCACCAGACCTTTCGCTATTAGATTTCTGTCGGGGTCATTTGAAAAGCAGAATTTACTGTGCTGTACGAAGATTTGCGGCAACGAATCACAAATGAATGTCGCCAAATCACTCCAGAAATTCTCCCCAATGTTCGAGAACGTTTCCAGCAGAATCTCTATTATTGCATGGAAGCTGGAGGTGCCCATTTTGAGCATATGCCAAAATGAGAATAAAGTAAGTAACTTCAACTCTAAATATAATATGGTTCGTCCAGATTAAAAAAAAAGGACACCGTTATTTAAAGAACTCCAAGATCTTTCAAACGATGTGCGACTCGCCCCCAGTTCCTTATTAAAGATCCAGGTTGTTCACCCCTCTGCTCTGGGGTTGAAGTGACGACGCTGTAAATGGGGAAAAATGTCCCCTCCCAATAAAAATCGACATGTCTGAGCGTTTTTTAGGATTTGCAAGATTAGTACCCAAAACATCCATGTCAAGTTTTCGATGGCCCACCCTGTATTTTGAAAAAAAGATTTGAAACAACTACTTTGATATAAACATTGAATTACACAAAAAAAAATTAATTTCGAAACAACTGCAAATATCTGCTATAGAATTGAATATCAGAATTATTAACGAAATAAAGAAAATTTGCATGATTTGGCATTGAACTCACTTTTGTTACCAAATTGTTAGAACTGTTCATATTTTGATCATAATATAGTAAAAATATAACCCAAAATCGAGCTTTCAAAGTGGGTTTTGCCAGGGAAATGTATGTATAAATAAATAGAGAAATTATTATACGCAATCTCTGTCTCAGAATTTTTAGTTTTGTCATTTCTACTATATTATAAGTATATTGTAAGTATCAATTGTTATATCCATGTGGGTGAAATTATGAAAGGGTAGTTGTTTTTATACAGTGTGTGACATCAACTTTCCATCAGAAATTTGAGATGAAGAAGTAAATTTATCAAAATATATTTCTCATAAAAGTTCCATATATCAGTGCTTTTGGCTTTTTTGAAATATTTTGCAATATACAGAGTGTCCAGTAAAGGCGTGGCGTATCAACGTTTGTTTTTAGAAATGTAGTGTGTTACTTTCAGTTTTTGGATTCCATAAGAAAAGTAGGTAGGTACTCTAGAGTATTTTCTGGGTTCAAAAGTTATGCCAAAAATAACGTAAAAAGTTGATTATTGTTCAATGAAAACTCATTTGAAGAATTTGTTTTGTTTGAAAATTATTTTAAAATCAGTTTTTCTTCATCGAATTAATGATTTATTTTCAATATTTTTTCCAATGTCTACAGGTAAATCGAAACGTGAACCAAATTGTTCTTCATTTTTTCCAAAGAAACTCTGAATTTTTTACTCAAGATGTGATTTCTCATTGAAAAATCAATTTAGAAAATTCAGCTTCAAATAGGCAAATATCTGACGATTCAAAAATTACAATAAAAATAATCTCAAAAACACATTATTTTCAACATTGAATTTCTTTGGCAGAGAATACGAAAACGAAATTTAAGAGTGAAATAAATTGATAGATCTTCAGAATACTAACCCTTCGGGGATGAAAAACAGAGTTTTTTATAACAATTTTTTCAGAATACTCGAACTTGATAATAAAAAGATTTCATTAAATATAAAAACATTATAACCTCTCATAGGGAAATTATCTACAGGATCATGATCGAAGGTTACAACTTTTCAGGAACCACTGGCCAAAAGTCATGCGACCTTCAAAATCTCCTGGTTTGAGTTAATGAACTCTTCTGTTTCGGTATTGCTTGAATTTGTGTTTTTTGAAAATCCTCCTTTGATATAATTTTCGCCTTCGTTTCCAAATTAACCACCATCAATTGAGGCTGTGTCGCAATCTTGCGAAAATGTATCTGAAAAGTTGTGTTCTCTCGGGATACCTCTCGTGATACAAATTGCTTGCTACTTCTGCATTTTCATAGGTTTGAACTTATAAAACAGACTATCATATCCCATTTTTCATAATTCTTATACTTCATTACGAATGTGTTTGAAAATTGAACAAAAGCCATTAATTGAAGAGCGGCTTCACTGCTTAAATCAAAAGTTGACAGCTACCAGTTGAGATCTGCATTCTGTTTTATTTCCACATCATCCAAAGTCTACTTGATCAAAGTGTCTTTCTAAGTCTACATGAAAATAAACTAAAAGCTCTGTATTTCAAAGATGACTTCAGCAAAACATCAAGTATGCTACAGTACCGGGGGTCTCAATAAAAAATAGTTTTCCATCAATAACATTGATGTCTCATTTGATGTTTCACACCATTAATTTTGACCATCAGACACAGCCTCAGTTTTCATCTATCAATTTGAAAACAGGAGTTTTTCTTAGAAAATGTCCAATTGGGCTCACTCTGTACACTCATAAGATGCAGTTTATTATCGAAAATAATAGAGGAATACTTTCAAATTTCATAGATGTTTACATTTATCTAAGGAGTAATCATTCCATATGCTAAACCAGCAATGAAATAAAAAAAAATATAAAATTTCGTCAAGCATATCACAAGAGAGTGATAAACTGTCTGGAATGACTTCATAGCAAATCACCATTATCATAATTGGAATAATAGTAAATAAACTGCCTATAAAAACCACATAAAAGTTTTATAATCATTGTTGACATTAACAAATCATTTAGTTTGGTATTATTTCGGTCGTTAAATTTTTATTGCGTTTGGCACGCTTCTAAAGTGACATGTCAAGTTTAACAGTTTGCGGTGAGGATTCTTCGGGCTTCTTTTTTCTCCTCTGTGACATTTACGATCACTCTAAAGGCAGTAAATGTTCCTTTACAACTATCATACCTCCTTGCATATTGAAATTTCCGAAATCCTACATTTGAAAGAGGAATGCTTTGTTTACCCCTGCAATAAGGATTAGATTGGCTAACAAAAATTTTATTGTGCTTTTACGACCATGTTATGGAAGCTATTGACATTTAAGTAGTCGGTAGCTTTAGTGGAATTATGTTTATGACTGCGATAGATCATTATTCGTAAACAAATCGTAATGTGTTAATTTTGTGGTTGATTTTATCAAATGGCGCAATAACCGTAAAATTATTATGGATGGCCAGAGAATTTGAATTTAATTTTTTTCACTCATGAATGTGTGAATATTTTTAGGATACTTCAGAATATTATTGTTTGTAAATAGTGTTTTCGCTTTCTCTACTTAGCGGTATATACAGAGTGACTTACCTAATTATTGTGTTTCAAATAATATATAATCATCTGGAATTCATCCCTACACACACATTTGTAACTAGCTTGGATAAGGTAATATGGATCTAGTAAGATGAGTTTTAATTCAATTAGAGTTTTTTTTTTTGTGGGAGGGGTTGACTTCAATAAACTATCATGGAAAATCAACTTATGCGAATCGAAGTGTTGATGCAATTTGAAGAAATATGTACAATTTGGTTTTAAATGTTTTCAAACACAAACACAAAGGTTCTACAGTTATGAAGAAAAAAACATTTGAAATTTTGAAATGTTGACTAATTACTAAATAAATATCACTGGAGGTCTATGCCAACACCAAAACGTGTTTCGACCACTAAATCATCATCTTCAAAAGGTTTATTCTTCCTCTTGAAGATGATAACGTGTCGAGGTGTTAGGAATAACGGTTTGGCTTTGGGACAGAACTCCTGTAGGTAATATCCATTACTACATCAAAGGTTTCACACACTACACAATTACTACTAAACAGTAAATATAGTTTTTGAAAGACAATATTTTTTTAGTAGGTAATTGAACTATTTTCCCTTCATTGGCGAAAATCATGTTTGAATGAAAATTATTAAGGGGCGTCCACACTATGCCGATCGACAATGTCGAACGACATTGTCCACATATAATATTGCTGTGTGGAACTATTTCATCAGTCGACAGTGAGTAGTTGAGAGAGAAGAGAGTGAGTGAGAAACATTCTAAATAAACTATATTTAGTGAAAAAAGCAAAACAAAAACGAAATGAGTGATGAAGATGTTCTTGTTGCTGCTGCTACTGCCGTATTTATGTCCGTGCTTGTAAACCAGCATGTGCATCGTTCCAGGAGGTTTTGGATTCGACCTAGTCTTGTTAATGGGAGAAAAAAATACAGTACAACTGAATTTATGAAGGATTCATTGTGAGATGAACAATTATTTTCATTCGACTGTCGGCAAAATCCATTTCATTCGGGTTACATTTAACTCGACATTCATCGATCGACACGTCCACACTACGTCGACTGTGTCGATAGGCATATTCGACCTAGTGTGGACGCGCCTTTGGAATTATCTATTATAATTGGTTATTTCTTATTTGCAGTCTTTTTGTTGATTTATATAAAAGTTTAACTTTTTCTGTTGTATAGAACTTTATACCTAAGGTTATATTTTCAGGGATTTTGTTTAGCTCTGAAGAAGAATTAGCTTATTGTTTTCAAAACATTATTTTTATTGCCGTGGTGGAATACTGTAATTTGCTACTAATGAAGTTCAACAGTTGAATTTTGAGTACTTTTTACACTTCAATGTAAGTTTTCCACTTGACAGTTCACAAAATCGCGGCACGTGTTTCGCTATACGATATCATCTTCAGGCGTCACAATACTTACTAAACAAATTCTGTGTCTTGCTTTTATAGTAATCTGAACTCTCAAATCTATCGATTTCTAAGCATTCCAACCTCTTGGAGTTTTGAACCGTTTTCTTCCGAATACATTATGTCATAATCAATATTGAACTCGTGTACCTCTGTCGAAAGATGATTTGCAAATGTTTTCTCATTCAAAAAACTATCTAAATGCTCTTTTATTCTTCTGTAGAACTTCCCGTTTGGCCAATATAAACTTTTGTACAAGAACCACAAGTCATCCTATATACTCCTACGGTTTTGTAAACTGTCAAGTGAAAAGCTCACTTTGAAGTGCTTTTTTGAATACGTTATTGGTTTCATAATCGTTATTTTGAAGTAATTAGTAAAGATAAGGTAGTCAATACATTTTTTTAGTTATTTGTATCAAAGTAAAGCTTATTAAATCTGTATCCAATATTCGTGCTGGAAATGTTTTTTAAAAACACTTCCAGCAAATATTCAATGCATGATTTTTAAATACCATTATTGTTTTTTTAACTAACGTAATTTTGAACATTTATCAATGATAGTGATTGAATTTAATCTTTGTTTTGTTGTATCAATGTATACTATTTCATTTTTTTATATTTCATTATACATTGTCCATATCAACTGTTTCTACATTTTTCTTTATCGTTTATTTAATAAAAACATTGTTCTATAATAATGAAGACTTATCGACAAAAAATTATTTTCGATTAAAGTTTGTGTCATTTTAGTCATTGATTTTCTGGAGATTCAAGTTAAAACACTTATTTTGATTTGATATTATTGATTATTAAATTTTTGAATAATTTGTATAATTTTAAGTAATTTTCGGTGATAACAAAAAATGAAAATAACTTTGCACCAAAAACTTTTCAAAAGAACTGACCGTGGTTAACAAGACAGTTGTGTAATTTATAATATTACAGGCTTTTAAAATGAACCGTCGTTTACAAGATGCTGTCTATTTATCGTTTTAGCAAAAATTTGTTTTTCGCAGTTCTCATTTAAAAAATGGCTAAAAAAATAAAACTCCACTTAGATCTCTTAGAGCTCAACTTGAAACTATTACTATTACTAGAAAATGGATCTCTGCTGCTCTGCAGATGTTTTTCAGTAGGTATAAGATTCAAGAGACTTCTGTCTAGTTTAGGTGGGTGTTGATTTCATAGAATATGCAATCGTTTTACATACCTACACAGTTGTTTTTAAGTCAAACCAAAATTACATATAAAAACGGTTATACACTCAAAACATTTGCTTGAAATGAAAAAAATATTCGTGATATAAAAAGTTCACTTTGATGTCACAATCTCTCAGCTCCTATGATATTTTAAAATATTTTTTTTCGAAGCATACCTGTTAACATTTGCTAGCTGTTCAAAACAGCAAAATCATGCATTACTATAAAATGGGAATAAAATATTATCTAATATTATAGAACTCTCAATCATAGCAAGAGAAATCTGGAAATGCAAAAACATTTTCACAATGTTGGTCGTTTCACATTTTTACAGTTGTGAGTTCATAATTTCAGACTCTTGAGTGATTTTATTTTCTTTTCCAATTCATGTCTTGAATTTTTATTGCACTGTATCAAGTACTGTTTTGCTGATGGATAAATTACTTCAAATTAACTATTTATAACATTATCAAGTGTGATAAAAATATTTATACAAATGTAAGACTGTTTTAAATTTGTAGAGCCGCTGTCTTATTTCATGTCATGAACACAAACGACACACGACATGAAGTCAATAGTGATAAAAAGATTTTCAGACACTTCCACAAACAAAACAGAAATCAATCATTAATAATATTCTGTTGAAAAATCCTGTCATGTAATTATTAAACAAACACATCCCGCAAACTCACTTTCGCGTCAACGACCAATTTCCTCAATTCTCAGTCAAGAACTCTCTCATTGGGACCATATCATCCTCGTCAAAAAACTTTACGACCAATGAGACTCGGTGTAAGTATTTATTTCAAATGAATTTTATCTTTTACGAGTGCCTCAAGTAGCAATATACTTTGATGTTACTCGTTTGAACGTCGAAAAGTATCTGGTTTTTAAGTTCAGCGCTTGGCCGGAAGAGGACGCCACCGCCCCAGCATGGCCAACGCAGCGAGAGCGACAGAGAACGCACCAGTCGAGTGGGGGGAATGGTTTGTGAACTCGAGGTCGTTAGGGGATATATTTTCCTTGCGCAACTCTCTCTGTGGGCGCCAGCATTGTAACGAATGCCATCGCTATTGGTCCATTTACACTCCCTTCCATTATTTACTTATTCATCCTTATTACTTGCAAATATTTCAAATGTAGTTCTTGTTGACAACAAAAGTGCGGCTTATAAACATTTAAGGATTGGTTAAAACAAAGTTTTCCTAATCGACAAGTTCTAAACCCTTCGAAGACAGGCTCTCCCCGGGAAGTCTATTAGATCACAATGAAAAGTCCTCGAGAAGGGTTAACGTTCCGTAACCCTGTCGAATTCGGTCCTCGGGGCTGACAATACAGGTAGCGATAGTGGCAGGTAATAATGAGCTGTCTATTACCGCCGCGTGCTGATTTAGGAGGGGATGTCGCGGGAGGGAGCGAGAGGCGGTGATGTCAGAGCGAGACGGCGAATGGGCCGGGATGTGTGGGCCGGATTCTGCTCCGGAGATCCAGTGGGCTACGATCCGCGATCTAACTAGTTAGTGTGTGCACTCCGGGCTTGACTCTCGCGCGAAACGTTTGCCTCGTGCTTGAATTCGTATTTTATCACCCACTATTACTACAATCACATCGTAACAATTATCGTTAGTACGTTTCCGGTTAATGATGACGATGTCATGCAAGTTTTTAAGTGACACTAGTGCTTGATTTTGACGCTTGTGTATGTGGACTGTGTGAATTTTCTTAGTTGCAAGGACATCCCTCAGCTTTGAGGGATTTTTATTGGGTTGCCAAAATTAACGCTACAATAATGAACTCTTACTTCGAGCAGAGCGGGTTCTACGGGCCCCATCATCACCAAAGCTCCGGCTCCGTGGCCGGGGCGCATCACCACGACCATCAGAGTGCTGCCGCAGCTGCAGCCTACAGATCATTCCCGCTCAGCTTGGGTATGCCTCCTTACACGTCCAGCCAGCACCACCACGCGCACTCCTTGCACCAAGCTAGGCCGCCCCAGGACTCCCCGTACGACGCTTCGGTAGCAGCAGCTTGCAAATTGTACTCTTCTTCTACAGAATCCCAACAGAACTCGGTGAACTACAGCACGTCGAAATCGGATTGCTCCAAAGGTAACGCTGATCAAAATGGATACGCTGCCGTTGTAGCCGCGGCAGCGGTAAAGGACGTTTGGCAAAGTGCTACTACAGGCGGGGGGGCTAGTCTTTCGAATACCTTGGGGGGTCCTGTGAGGCCTGCCGCGTGTACCCCTGACTCTAGAGTGGGATACGGTACTTCCGTGGGGCTCGTTGGAGGAGACCCTTCCTCAAGTCCTGGAGCGGCAACCGCAAGAACCGGAAATTCCTTGTCATCCTGGAACAACCCCTGTTCGTTGAACACCAGCTCGTCCCAACCAGTTGGTACCCAGATTCATCAGCAGACGAACCACACATTCTATCCCTGGATGGCAATAGCAGGTTAGTCAGACTTTTTTCCGAGAGAATTACAATTTTTTTCAACTACAAAAATGTATAACAAAAAATTCTCAAATATCCTCCCAAACTGAGAAGTACAAATATCTAAAGCGTACATATTCATCAAATAGATCATATTCCGAGCTTGTCCCGATATGTTAATCTAGTGACCTGGAGTCAAGTGCGTGTAAAATCGGGGTTGTAAGCCCGCTGACGGTCTCTTTTTCTCTTGAAATATCGGTGGTAAATCGCACTCTCTTGCTCTCGCGAGAATTTCGGTTGTGGTCCTTTTACGGAACACGAGGAGTGATCAGCTGTGTGGCAGGCCTATTTCAGTAACGTGGTGTCTAGACTGGCAGAAAATAATGTTTCACAAAGTTAGCAGTTGAGATTCATAATTGACGTAAACTATAATTTACGTATCACAAAATAGAAGGCTACTGCTGGATGAGGATACATCAGGAGTGCATAATCCAACGGCACGTTGAAACTCAGTCAAATGAAAACCACAAATTACAGCAGTTTCACTGAAGAAATTATCCGTACTTGTCAAATACTTGATCCGTACCTAAGTATTTGAGATTTTTGTTCTTTGAAAATTTTAATATTGTCAAACGTTTACTAGAAAAAACTAGAGTTGAAAATTCTACATGTTCAAGCATTACAAATTGTTTTTGAAAAACGACATTCAGCAGATGTATTGATAAATATGCTGTTTCCCAGAGGAAAATATATTTGATATAACTTCAAGTGGATAATGATGTATTTCAAAGAAACTTGTGAAACTCAATACTTCTTGACGTACATTCAAATGAATTATAACTAGACCCGAATTTATTGTTGTCAGGATTCTATATTTATGAAAATTTTGTAACAAATGACCAGTTTACATTCTTCCTGAATGTCATTGTTATCTAACTCATGAATCATTCGATTCGAATATAATCATAAAACGCGAAAACTTTATTCAACTATCAAGCAATAGTTATTTCTAGTTTAAACAATGTCCTCGGGAGTTGTGGATATGCCAAAATGCTGCAATTTCAGATGTGGAGTAATTTTAAAACGACCTTAACCAAATTGCAATTCATTGACCCAACTAACTCACTGTTTGCGGGTTTCAATGTGCTAAATTAGTTTCATTTTGCTCGTTCACAACCAAACACACTTAACAATTTCAAAACAAGGATTATTTTCGTTCACACTGAAAAATATTTTATACAAAATTTATTTTAGTGCCACGAGTTGAGTGGGCGTATGTCCGAGCGTACAATAATTTGTATTGACTGAAATGTCATAAAATTGTCACAAGTTTTGTAGGTACTAAATAATTCTATTTCTGAAAAAACATTTCTTCAAAATTTATTGGTTACCTGTTAATGACCATAATCTGTTCTTCTGTCGGCATGGCTCCACCCTTAAAAACCATTACATGCCCATGACAAATTGTTAATGGGCTTCGCAAATCTAACAATAGAAGGGGTGTTGAAGAATGGTATCCACCCCACGATTTGAAGTGTTGTTAGTGGCGCCATCAAGTACCCTCGTGTCAACAAGTGAGAACTAAATAGGGGTGTGTAGTTCTTTGGTCTGTCACTGTGTGGCGCTACGGTGGATGTCTGCTGGTTTCCCGTTTCTGGTACTCGGCCACCGACGGTACGGTATAAGTACCTTTTGTCGGGGTATACACAGTACTGCATAATATAACTATTAAAAAAATATATTATTTTCAAAAATGTTTTTTGTGAATATGAAAAGACATTTATTTTTCCAAAATTTATCAAAACTACGCAACAATCACACAGCCGGGTCACGTTTGAGTAATAATTTGACAAACCACAAATACTTTTCAGACTCTAAATCTGTGTTATATTTTCCGCCGGTATTATTTAATTTGATAAATTATTCAGAAATAATTTTCATAATTTCAAAGTTGAACTGATAAAATGTCATAATGCTGTATGTATATATTTTGTATTTGATAATGCAAAAACCGCATTGCCAGAAAAATTCAATAAAGATTAGGAATATCTGACATATCAAATTTAATGAAACGATTGAAGCAATTTTTGAAGTAGTCTTTTTACAGTTTTTCATTTTGAATTTTCGAGTTAACCTTTAACGATAGTACCTTCATGACATGCGCACTCAAAAAATTGTATTATAATAACCTTTATAATAAATTGTTTTTCTGTTGCTTGCATCATTTCAGGGATCATTGAAATTGAAGTTTTCCATAAATATGTGACAAATAACAGAAAAAAACTCGTTTTTCATTAAAAAACATGGGGAATAATTAAAAAATAAATTAGGCAATTTTTTCATAGTTTAACTTATCAGTTATTATCTCTTTTTCGAGTTTAAAACATTGGTGTAGGTATAAATCAAATATATTGTAAATGCAGCATTCTTAACCTCCCTGTATTGTATATCATTCTGATTTATGCATCAGAGTAACAAACAACGTTCAATTGGTTTGAGATTACACGAAACTTATAAGTATAGAATTTTTTTCTGTTTAAAGGCAAGAAAATATATTGAGTTTTCTGCCTCACTGGTCTTCATTAGGGGGGTTTCCCGAAGTATTTTCTTTGTCTAGAGTTAAATGTCGACTGGAATTTCTTAAATACTATTTTCTTTTGGTAAAAGTCTAAATATTTGAAGTCCTATAATGAATATCAAAGCAAGATTGAAAATTATTACCAACTTTTCTTTAAAATAAGTACACAATAAGAATAAAAATGTATCGAAAGCTGCCTTTTCTATAAGAAAAATTGTTCCTCAACACCAAAATGCCAAAAATTTCAGTTTGTTTCAACAAAAACCTTGTGCCTTTTGCGATTTTATTTGAAAACAAGATATGTTTTCATGTTTCGAATGTATATCATGATATTGTAATTGTTTCATTTATATCATAGGTTTATAATTGGAGCTTTACATTTCATGCATTTCTTCTAGCCATATTGACAAAGACTTCATCTTCTAATTATTTTGGCAATTATTGATACGTTTTTTCTTTATCTCCTGATGACGCCAACTTGGTTGGTGAAACGCACATGGAGAATAGAATTGCATTTCTGATGATTAGGATGATTCTGATGATTATTAATGATTGAAAATGTTACCAGCAATTTTGGTCTCGTCCTGAATTGTAACTTCATTCTGATATTTTTTAAAGTTCTTGACATGTCACTTTACACCCACAATTTTAGCTACCGACTTCAGTTTGTTGTAAGTCTTATGGTGAATGAGTCACAATTCTGTATTTATTAAAGTAGTTTTATATTACCTTCTTTTGTTGTTATTAACAAATACCTGTAAAAATTTTGAAGTAAAAAAACTGCTCCTACGAATAAAAGAAAGACTGTAACTTGACTAAGAATTAATTTAATGAACAAAAAACGTACCTAAATTTTTTTCTAAATGCTGTTTTGCCCAATAAGAGCAAGAATTATACGACCATTACGCATTTGACTCGAAAGAATCTTTTTTATGAAACCTATTTTCATATTAAGGTTTTTCTTATTTCCAGTCAAATGACAGTTTTTCAATCATTTCCTTCTTGATCTACATCATTTACATTTTCTTTTTTTATTCAAAATTTTTGAGTGCATGAGTACATGATATTATAATATTTTTTATTCTTTGTTCTTCTATTTCTGGTTATATTTTAATATTTCATCATATTCACCTTTAGGAACTGAATTTTTTTCTATATCATCCCTCTCGATACGACAGCAAATAAAAAAAATCATAAAACACTACCTTTCTGAACACGACATCCATCATGCTTTTTTTTTGAATTTATAATAGTATCGACCCACCCCTCTATCAGCAAAATCAACTCGGTAATTTAGGCAATACGGTGTAACATACATTCATAGATACCTACCCACCTTCATAATATTATCTATATAGCCTACTAAAATCATTAATTTCCTTTTAGGTTCTCTCTAATCGATACATTTTTTCTCTAGGGACTGGAGTCTGCTTCATCTTTTGACTCTAGAGTCTAAAATTTGGTTAGTCGAAAAGACTGTTGCAGTTCTAGTGCTTGGTTAGAAAATATTATTTTTTGCCTTTCTGTGTCTCTATATAATTTTTTATCCACCCAATGAATGTTTTTGAAACGTCAGATTTCATTTCAAAGTAACTTTAATTTCCAATTTCTTTTTCCCTATGACAAAAAATCTGTTATATATTTTTTCGTTAACGAGAAGTCGCCCTCTTATCAATGACAACCCTCAGAAGTCAAAACTTGGGCGAGCTAGACATCAACGGAGTATTGCTGTTTGACGTGCGATTTCTAGCACGGATTGAACAGTACACAGTGAGAATTCAAAGTCTCACAGTTGGACTCGGACCATATTCATAGAGGTTCATTAAACGAGTGGAATGAACCACTCACGTTATCCAACCGGCTACCGACCGACCTATGTACTTGATTATGAAATTCCAGTATCATTTTTTATTCTTCGTATTCTCAAGACAACCCTGTAGATATTATTCTTCGTATTTCCGAGACCATCCTGTAGATAAAATGCACCTGACGAAAACAACCCGCAAATTTCAATGGGCGCATAAGACGATGGGCAGGCATTCAGATGATAATTTTCCGTATACAATGGAGTACGACTGGTTGTAGTCAGCTCCTAAGTTTTCATCCAGAATCCAGACTTGTGCCGGACCCAGTCCGGATGAGCGATGACGTATTACTTTGCCCCAGTCAAGTCGCACACTCCCTTTGTAATTTACACTTGCTGAAAATGTAGGGACCGACCGCTCTGAAAACATTTGCCCGGATTGAAATCAATGTTGTGTGGTAGGTCAGGTTGAAGCGTGTGCAATTGGGATGTTTTTCAATAACTATGATTTCGACGTTTCGAGTTGGTCGTTTTCATCAGAGTCAATCACCATCTTGAAATTTCCAGTGTGTGTAAAGAACACGTTTTTTGTCGCCTTCTCTCAAAATGAACTCTCCATTGTCTCCACCAAGGTGTCAAAACTTTTGGTTATATTTGTCATGAGTAAAGTACAATAGTATCTATAATATGAGTTTCTGACAATCTCATAGAGTTATACCTACTATGTAGAACTACAAAATTATGCTTAGAACAAACAGGTATACCGCAAGGATCAGTATTGGACCTATTTCTTTATTGTTTAGACCAAAGACTTGCCTCCTTTTATTTGTTTGAAACTCATAAAGTTCATCAATATATGATACAAATTTATGAGTTTTGAGGAATTATATAGTTGTTCTAGTCCTTTTCACGTCATATACAATATACGACTGTAGTAACAATAATATTCTACCAAATCATATAGGTACCTACTCTTTAACGTTTCAAAACCTTGATGATTTTTGAAAATGGAGCGAAACCATATGCCCTGTATTAGAAATATAGACTTCTATAGGCTCGAAAGTACAGCATCTTCATTTTATGAATTGGGATACAGTTTTCATAAAATGGAGTTGATTGTAGCGGAAATTAGATGTTTGTAGTTACCATTGAACACATAAAAAATGAATGAAATAAAATCGAGTATTTTTCAACTAAACTAACCTAACATAACCTATCCTAACCAACATATTTATGTAACCTGAAATCTGAAGTGCAAACTGACGTATTTTAGAATGCTTCATTTGGGAAAAAGCATCTTCCCTCAACATCAAACCTAACTTCTGAATTAAAAAACGAACTCATGTTATTATGTTGGAAATGATTCTTAATCCTGAACATCTAACATGAGTTCGTTTTTGAATTCAGAAGTCAGGTTAGATGTTGAATTTTTCCAAATAAAGCATTCTAAAATCCGTTAGTTTTTACTTCAGATTTCAGGTTGCATATATTGGTAAAGATAGGTTATGTTAGGTTTGTTCAGTTGGAAAATACTCGATTTTATTTCACTCATTTTTGATGTGTTTAATGGTAACTACAAACATCTAATATCAGCTACAATCAACTCCATCGTTTGTAGTTTGAGGACAAAATTGTTATTTAATGATTTGTTGTTACTACAATAAACTACAATCCATTTAGAACCTATTTCAAAACTTTTCAGCGTATTATTACTCGTCCTTCGTAGTTAGAATAATATCAATAGTGCTTTTCCAGTAACCGATAAGACTACAAAAAAATTAACACTACTACATTTATTAGTATCGTTTGTAGGTAAAGTAGGCTGAAAAAAAGGTAGATTTTTTTTAAAGCGGGTTCCAGCGTGACGGAGCTCCGAAACAGTGGTTTGAAATAATGCTGAACCATATTATATTTTACTTTCTTTACCGACAAATCATAAATGAGATAACAGCCTAGCTGCAATTGTTAGTAGAAGTACCTATGTTAGCCTAAAGGTTGAGCTAGAACTTTTGGTAGTCTCGACTAACCTATCGAACAGTAACTTGTCCGCGAATGTTTTTTTTTACAATATTCTGTTTAAAATTACATCAAAATAGGATGATTAGTATGTAAACTACAGTAAAAGCTGTTTCCACGGGGTAACAAGTCCCACTAAGTAAAAAGTCAGCTGAAAGTCGCAGCTATTTTTGTATTTATGAGACCAACAGACGTCATATGAATGGAAATTAAATTGTCGACACAAATCGATGCATAATGCTATATGCCTGTCAATAAACAGCTATGGAGTATTTATAATCTCTATCTCTATTTATATCTGGTAACAATGACCAATTTAAAAAATGATTGCTTCCCTGGTCAATTGTTAAATAGCTAGTTGAATACACACTAACACTTTACGCAGATGATCTGTCGATCCTAGTAGCAGAAGACTCCATAGAAGCCATCCAACAAAACTGTAACGATTTAATGACAAGAATTATACTTTGGTTCTCAACAAATAAAGTATATGTCAATTCTGGTAAAACAAATTTATCAATATTTTACTCTAGACAATAGAGGATTGAAAACATAGAAATTAAGATGGGAGAAAGTAAAACTAAAACAATGCGAAAACATCAAATTTTTAGGTATAATTATTAGTAACACATTAGATTGGGAATTCCATATCAGAGAAACAATGTCCAAACTCAACAGCAAAATATACCAACTGAAATGCCTACGAAGAGTTCTCAACTTGTCTGCACTAAAAGATTGTTATTACGCTGAAATTCAGTCACGACTCACATATGGAATCTTATTATGGGGTTCATCATCAGCAGCTCAAAAATCATTTGTACTGCAGAAAAAATGCCTTACAACTTCATTGAATGAAAGTCAGAGAGAATCATGCAGACCATTATTTGCCAATTCGAAAATACTTCCCCTCTCTTGCTTGTATATTCTAGAAATATCTCGCTACATTTTTGAAAATAAAAAGAGCATTAGCACTCATAGTAATGATCACAGTTATTCAACTAGATTTAACCACCATCTAAAAACACCTCGAAATAATTAGAATGTAACTCTCAGGTGACCTATCTCCAAAGGGGTAGGAATTTACAATAAGCTCTCGGAATCAATTAAAAAGGAAACTACTGACTTCAAATTCAGAAAGCATCTCAAAACTTTTCTGTTGTCGAAAATGTTTTATAATACTGAAGAGTTTTATTTCAGCTAGTTGGATACTTTCATTCAATAATATATTTCAATTAACTTACTATATTTTTAAAATTGTCAGTTTCAAATGTGAAATGTCTACCTATATATGTAATTTGTGACGTGTTTTATATTACTTTTACTGTAATCTGTAAAACCAATGAATAAATTGAATTGAATTGAATAAATTGAATTATCTTGACTCAATATACAAACAAATCGTTCTCTCCCTCTTCAAATCGGGTGGCCTTGCATAGTTCTTCTTAAGGCAAATGGCTCCACGTCTTCTTGAAAGAATCGATGAGTTCCTTTGCAGGTTGTTGAGCACGCTGTAGAGGGACTTCTTCCTCGTTTCTAGCAATTTCCACGATCGGTTCGCAGGTGCCTATGACTTGCCTTTTCTTGAGAGTCACTCTGTTATTAGGAAGTCCAATGCAATTCAACAATTGTTTCAGTTTTGCCAACTAGATGGACTATAAAGCCGCTACACAAAAAGCAAAAGTCCGTTACGCTTGTATATCTGTCGTAAATCAGTTCGCGCATGCGCCCTACCCAAAATTAAATACCACAGAAGTTACAGTTTGTGTATCGTTCATATACACAAAACTGGACCTGCCAGGAATCAGGATCATGCTCATGCTCATGTTCAACCGCGCAACTCAGTAGATTGTACCTAATTTTTAAATTTACAGCAGTTAATTTTTGAAAGCGGTCGTCTGAACTAAACTATTTTTTAGCTCGAAATAATGATTTTGAAATTGAATTTATTGTAGAAGAGCATTGCCTCAAAGACAATAAAAACTGAATTAGAGATCAAAAGTATATATATGACGTCACGACGAGACTATTAGTCTCTCAGTTTCAAAATATTGAATGTTATATAAAAAACAATTCAAATATCTTCTTCTTCTTTTTCGTCATGTAAAGGCCTCAGCTACTAAGACTATATCGTATTGACTGTGCAGCCAATTGTCAGCTGTCAGCTTCGAGTACTGTCCACTACCTCTTCTTCTCCCTTTTTTTTTCAATATTGATTATTTTTAGAAACTTTCTCTCTTTTAGAAAATTTCGCTACGGTTGAGAATACTGAATTGTTTGTCGAGAAGGAATTTCAAGAAAAAAATCAGACTAGTCCGTGAGCTATTTAATAGAATTTCGTGAAGACAACAATCTTAACATCCTCTTTGTTACGCATAAAAATGTATGTTCACAGTTACTTCGTTCATATCTGTTGTTGGTCCTGTTCAAGCTTCTAATAATGGAGACTGATTACAATTTTTGATGACCTAAGATAAAAAAGAAATGAAACCTGTTGCTCCTTCACGTTGGAAAGACCACCCGGTATGCGCAAATGTGAGCCATCATTGACAAGAAACTGGATGCCACTGCAAATCCTCCTCTCGATAGTTACATAATAACTGTTGCTGCTAGTAGCATGGCTCGAAATCGCATACAATCTTCATTCAGGTCCTCTGCATTATGCTATAAAGGCGGGGTAATGGCTTTGTTATGATACCTGTTCCATTACGGGCTGTTATTTTATTATTCAACTCCGACTGCAGTACGTCAATGGTTAATTTTATTAAGTGCTATATGCCCACTGGTCTTTATTCATGGAATCATTCAATGAAAGAGCAATTTTCTGTAATTATCCGTCATACAAAACGAAAGCGTCCCGCCTCCGACACATCATACATCAAACATTGATGGTGCTGCCGTTGAATTTATAGATCTTTTGCATGATTTTGTGCGCTTTATATCTGGACGAGTTGTTCAGGATCAGGGTTGCTGAAGTGGTTCTTGTTTGTGGTAATGAAACAGCTCTTATGGAGCATTTTTATGAAAATATACGCTGCGCCCTGAATTGGTCCTTATTGGACTAATTCAATTTTTTGGTTTGAAATTAATGCGCATGGATGAACCGCGTACGAATATTTTTATGGAATAATAGAACATATCGGGTGTATCATAAATGATGGCTTCAACTTCAGGAGTCGATTTTGTATAAAATTTCATGAGGAAATATTATGTCCATTTTTGGAAAATGTTTCTTATTGAAAATACGAAACCTCCTTTGGATGATTTTGATGAAAGTCGATTTGTTTGACAGATATAACAAAAAGCTTGTTTTGATGTTCTTACATTTGACACAGGGATTACAGTAGCTTTGCAATGGGTTTTCCGGTTGATAAAAATCTTTGTTTGATACATTCTCAAGATTATTAAATGCTAGCTAGCTTTTACAGCCATCAAAAGCATTATAATAAGTAATAGTAGATAATAGTAGATTTTCAAAACCTAAACAGTTCTTTGAATTTTTAACTTCTTTTTCTCTTTCGAAATAATTTTATCATATGTATATTCTTACATTGTACAAGCTTAAAATATAAAAAAATGCACTTCAATAATTCAAAGTACATTGTAGTAAGTGCCAGCAAAAATCACCAATGCCAACTTTTTTCTCATGTATGTTTTCACTAATTTCTTCATTCAATTTCATTATTTCATTACATTCAACATCAGTCCTACTAGATTCATATAGTTCATCAATTATCAATTAATTTCAACACAAACTGTCCATTATACAAAAAATTTACTCAATATTCACTTTTCAAACTCAATTCAAAATCATTTTTGAATTCACAATATTTGATTAGAAAAAAAAAAGAGTGAAATTAATCAAAATATGTTCTGATTATTTCTTGTTTACAAAATTATTGGAACAAAAATCTTTCAAATCGGTAGTGGGCAGGTTTAAACCAACATGCTTCAAACCATGGTTTAAACCAACTGATTTTTTATGAAAAAAAACTGTTTTTTTTATTGGATTTTTCTCTCTTTGTTGTTGATATTATTCTGATAATGAAAACTACAGCTCAATAAACTACAAAAAATTGATATTCAAATTTAAAAATTAATATATTTTAAATTATTCTCATAATTAAAAGAACTGTAATTTTACACTAGTAATATTTAAGTTTTCCTTCATTTTTTAATAATCTGCCGCAAATGAAGAGAAATTAATTCTATTTTTGTATTTTTGAACTTTGTTATTCTGAAGATGTTTTTTTGTTGAATTAATGTTTTGTGTGTGTAAATAAAAATGAAAGTTGTGTTAATTATTTTTTTCATTGTTTATTACTATCATTTTATAAAATAATTTATTAATTTTTAAAGTATTTAGACTTGTTACCTGTTAGGAATCACACGTTAAAAGGTAAGACCTCGTTAGTCCTTAGCTCGCACAAGTTTTTCAACTTCTGAGAGTTGTCGTTCGTATGGGGGCGACAGCTGATTAACGGAAAAACAGATTTTGATCAGATTTTTTTAAACAGATTTATAATACTTTCTATCAAATAAACCTGGTGTAAACCAAATAAACCTAGTTTAAACAAAAAACCTGTTTTTTTTGGTTTTCTGGAAAAAACCTTGGTTTTTGTCAACCCCAGTAGTGAGATCAATGCACAGTTTGTCAGTTTCGGTAGCAAATATTATTTTCAATCAACAGATAACAAAAAAGTATAATTTTCATATAAAAAACCAATCAAGCTTCTTTACAGTAATTATTGCAAAAGTACAACATTCCACCAACATCCTTCTGTCGTCTTATAACAAAGATTTTGATAATTGGATTTCTCAGAAATTTATTGATTTTAAAAGGTATTATATTCAGGTCTTCATCCAAGTATACAAAGAAAGTTATCAATTTATCTAGTTGATCATTTTCCTCAATGATGAAAACATGACGATTGGAGTTTTACAGCGATTAAATGCAGTATACCTTTTTTAACCGATTAAATATTTTTGACAGGTTATTTCATATTATACATAATCGTTTCTTTTTTCTGGAAATAGTCCCAGCATACCTATATTCTTCGTACAACAAGGAGAATGCATCAACAAAAAATTTTGCTTTCGAAGGATTGCCACATATTTCAACGATTTAACTTGGTGCACTAGAGACATAACCCTTGAATATCATACAGTATGAAAGAAATGGATCTGAGGCTAATTGCGATTTCAGTATTCCGAAATCACTTCGTTATTCTTTTATTACATTTCTTATGAACAATATTGGTTCAAAATATTCTCAAGATCAATGTTCAAGCTTTTGTATTCTCGTAATAAGGTTAAATGTCACTTTTATTATGTTCAGGATATCATCTACTACATCAGTTAATTTTACAACCTCATTTAATGATGAAATCAACACACCCCCATCCGAGTAGATATTATGAACTATTTTATTATTATAATACCTATTTCTTCTGTACTCTACTTCACTGTTTTTTTACCATGACTTAGTGTACTATTGTGAATATTACAGAATGGGACACAACCGACGCAGACTGGAAAAATTAATATTTTATCAGATAATTATTGTTGGCCTTCAGACCATAATGAAGCCGTCAAAGATCTTGATCTTCTAACGGTGCCGTTACTACGGGTGTCATAAATTTTCGGTTCTCCGAATACCTGAACCACGGTTCAGTTTATTGACTTCCCGGTCACTAATATAGCAATAACTTCTCGTCTGTATTGAAACTCTGATATGCAACATGGCATTACGTTTCTTGGTAGCAATTTACTCGCGAACTTCATCAATTTCCGAATATCAAACCTCTCATGACGGACCTTATGCCATCGGCCTTAAACGCCAGAAATACGTTATAAGGTCAGGCCTTGCCGTAATAATAGGTCTCCGCTGTCGATGGACCCTGATATTACAAAAGCCAAGAGCCAGTTTTTTTAATGGCTTCTCTCACAAAAAGCCTACATTACACCAGGGGAGAATTTGTGAATTGTCAGTTAGAGGGATCGGTTAGTGTAGTTTTGTTGGTTGCAATGTTCACACTGCAGTTGTTTTTTTTTTTGTTTGTGAAGTTTGTGTGGAATTTGCTGCGAGAAAATTGTGATTAAGTTCAACCAAGATGACGTGCGGTCAGTGTATTTGTGCAGAATGAAAATTTCAATCAATTTACTCCGTACGATAATGACAGCATCGATTACCTTGCCTGTGGATGTGGAAGCCAGGGTCGCATTGAATAATGATACAGACAGCAATTTGATGACACAAATAGTAGTTTCTTTGCGATTATTATAGGTTATGCAATAATATATCAATAATTTTCAGCTATAATATCCCAAGGACATTGATAACTAACGAAATAATTTTATCACAGTTTTCGAAAGCACGTTATTTGGTAACATCCCGACGCCGAAGGCGGAGGGATGTTACCTAAAATAACGTGCTTGAGGAAGTTGTGATAAAATTATGAGTTATTTATCAATGTTCGAGGGATATTCGGTGAGAAAATTTTTTGCAATTCGAACAAAGTTATTTATTGAACACACAGTTATTAAAAGAACAATTCGTATAATGATATTCCGTTGATCTTGCTTTCGATATGAAAATAATCAACTAAGCAAGCAGCACCTTCACCACCTCTCCAAGCCAATTCCACCGCTGCTTTGTGATAAAATTTGCGTAGGAGTCCTATAGGGGTATTTTCATCCCAAAAGTTTATAATTTTACTCATTTCATTTGAAGTTAATGGTACTGAGCTTGTTTTGCGTTTAGTGGGATCTGTTTGTAAATTTCTTCGTGCTGCGTCGCGTGCATTCCGCGCTTGTTTGAATGCAACACTTTTAAAGGGGTCTAGCATGATATTATACTCCTTGTAATACTTTTCTTGTAATAATTTGCTTGTTATATTCCATACGGTTTTAACAGTAGCCTCCTTAAACTCTGTGCTATCCTTTTTTCTCATATTAATCGCCCAATCCTTGAGTATTAATGCAAGCTCTTCGAGAGTACGATTTCCATCCAATTCATATTTTCTGGCGTCACAAAACTCCATAAATATTTTCCAAGTGTATTTTTTACTATTGACAGTATTTTTTGGTGTATTTTCTTCAATGATTTTGTCAATTGCCGCATCATTTTGAACACCAAAGCGAGGAAGTGACATTTTCGAAATAAATTGAATTACTGAAATGTCAAACAACTTTATTGTGTTGGTTGCTTAGCAATGTCATGACATAAGTGATAACTACCCGTGAAATGGGTAGTTATCAGTGTAATGATGGTTTCATTGGTTATTTCGACACACATGACTAGAAATAGACAAATTTGATAGGATAATTTTTTTGGCAAAAAATTTTCACTTGAAATTGTTCGTTAAGATCGGAAAACTATTGCCAGTTCAGAGTCTTTGAATGCCTAGTAGAAGAGACCATTCTGTAGATTTCTCCCTCATATTTTTTTGGTATCTGTTTGGAAGTTCATCTAGAAGAAAGTTTTTTTAAACTTTATTTATAACACTAGCAAGTCACACTAATATTGTTTCGCCGTCTAGTCTGAGTTTATCGCTAGTGACAATGTGACGGATAAGTGCCATAAAATAGTAAAGCAAATTTTTTTTCGCTGAACTTGTTTTGCTCTTGTAAGAGCATACCTTTGGTATTTCGAAGGTGAAATATTTTGGGCTGAATTAATCATTCAAATGCATGCTAGTCGTCCATAAAATAGCATAGCATTTACTCATTTACTTATACAATGCGTTGTGAGCCAGTTTCATGATTTACTTCGTAATATACTATTTTCAAATTTAAATTTTACTCAGATACGTCCCTCAGTGAATCCTAATAAGTCGCTGTAGTTTGTTTTTGGACAAGTGGATATATTTCTGTGAAGTTTTGATTTTTTGGAGCTTCACAACTTCATCTTCACTTTGATTTGATGTCAGCTTGGTCACTCTCGAAGAGGAGATTTCAGAAGATAACAATATACGTTTTCTTGTCGTTCTATAACCGTAAGGCCTTGCATGACGTCATGAGGCAGTCTATATATTTATGTATTCCATAATTACATCAAGGCCTTCTACAAACGAGTTTCGATAATTATGTTTGATGATACTAAACGAAAAGAGATATCCTTCATGTTTCAACAAAATTAATGATCAAATTCATCGAATGTTTGTCTATACGTTTTGTAGATAATATTCAATTAGAGCGCCCGGTTAATTTTGAAATAATAATGACTTCGGTGAAGATAATGGCTTAAGGAAGTGTGGAAAATTCAAATTACTTCTATGTTAGGAAAGATAATTATTCAAAGTATAATAACGATTGTAATGTGAAAGATTTTGGAAAATGGAAAGACTCCGTCGACTTTATTGTTTTGTCATCAAGATTAATTGCCGAAAATCATCCCCTGCATTGTTAACATTTCAGGGGATGACGTGCATTTGGATTTATTATACCTACCAATTTTATAAATGATATTAACTTGTAGTTTCGAGGTAGTTCCTTAAGTGTTATCAATGCTCTCTTTTTAAGAAACTCGGTGAATATAATCTAGTCAGTGATTCTTTTGAATTCATTTTACACAATAAATATTTCAATTCAACCATTTTCAGATGATAAACAATACAGATTCTGTAAATGCGTAAATTATTCGCTTCCATTTTTGAAAACACACTATTCCGTAAAATTACGTTTAGCTCTATTAATATGTACAATTATGCCAAGTGAAGCAAATACAAATCCTGCATATCAATATCGAGCATTAAATCGTTTATTCTAGAAGCGTTCTCTACCATATTTGTACACCAGCGCCATAATTCAAATTCTAGTACGAGCAACCGACATAACTAATTCTTTGTTGACGTTCTTATGGTTTCGATACAAAAACAACTGTGAGAACACAACATGCTATTTCTTTAGAAGCGAGTAACTTTCTTCAATTCAAACTTAGAAGATATACAGTTTCATGCGTATTAGATAAAATCAATAAAATGTAGATCAACAAACGTATTATTACTGTTATATATCACTACAAAACCACAATCACATGGAAATCTAGAACGAGTTTTTCGTATTTTTTCATTTCTGCGGGAAGGATGAACGTCCTTTTGGTGGATGTTTACAGCAGTATTAACCAAAATAAGTTATCATTTTCGCGCTGACAACTACACAGTATAAATCATAGTAGAATTAAAGGAAATGTCATCTCTACAAGATGTATTACATTTTCTCTTCGACCTCTTTTAACTGCAACTTCGTTAAAACCCTTAGTTTTAGTTCAGCGGCTAACACTACTGACGAACATAAAATATTTCTATTATATTTGAGAACAACAATAAATATAGATACTTTGAAATCTAACCTTGGAATGAAAAAATAGGAGATAAATATGTCTAGGATAATTGCCTTGGATGAAAAGCTATAATAATTAAAATTAGTCAGTCCCCTCAGATATATCAAAAGCCAGTTTTTGGACTTTATCCAGGTATTTGCAAAATTCATAACAAATTATTTTACTGATAAACTATTTCTGAATCACCATGAGAATGAAAAGGAACTCCTAAATAAACATTTCAGTCGCATGCTCCTTTTCAATAGTACATATAAATATTTTCAACTCGCTACTTTTTTGGCTCGTATCCAAAATATATTTTGATCTGAAACTCATTCCAGAACTAAATATTTATTTATCCAGAAATGTTCACTTCATGAAAGTTCTGTAAGCAACTATTATATTATATTATTATAAAATTATATTATTATAAAAAATTGTTTGTAAATTATTTGTAAAGCAAACCGGCTTATTTATTTGCACCTCTCATCATCTGATTATGCATAAAACATTTACTTTCTGATTTTAAACAATTCAAATGAATCATCAATGTGAATAGATATTATTAAAAATATCTGGCATAAAATGATGCAAATCGTACAGTAGGTTGATAATTTGATTTTATCACTTGCAAGCTTCTGTTTTAGATATCAAACTGTATAAGAACCCACAAACTTATATTTGAAATATAAAATGTATTCACAAACTTTTTTTAAAATTCCTAAATAAATAAAGTGTGTACTGCGAATATTAAAGTTGATATCTTTATATAAATCTGAGAGAACATCTTATCGTATATTAGCACTCAAAAAAAGCTCTCATAGGTACATGTCCAATCTTAATAATTACTTGTGATGCACTGTTTGGAACTTTTGGTGTAGTAATGAATATTAATGCAAAACCGTTATTTTAGTTCAACACCTTGACACGTGTTTCGATCACCAAGTGATCATTTTCAGTTTAATCTTCCTCTTGAAGATGATCACTTGGTGATCGAAACACGTGTCGAGGTGTTTGATGTTGGGATAAAACTCCAGTAATATTCAGTAATTGATACCCATTTTTGATCATTGGTCATCTATAAAACATCTAGGATCATCTAGCTTATGCCAGTAATTCAAGCGCAATGTTTTCAAAGCATCATGAAGAAAACCTATATTTCTATATTGCAGCGCAGCTATTTTTATTCACAATGAGTTTCCCCTGGAATTTACCTATTTTTTCTGAAGTGAATTATGGAAAGAAGCAAATTTATAATAACTATTTTAGTTAATCAATCAATCAATCATATATTTCATTCAGAGACACTATTGGGTATAGAACAAGTCAATCACAATGAACAATAAAGAAGTTTTTATTCTATAAAATAAACCTATAGTTTTACAATCAATATGCACAATCACAAATATATAAAAACATACACTAACTCACTATTGTTTCATATCAAAATACTCAGTGAGGTTGTAAAACAAATTAATTTGTAAATATTTTTTTATGGAGCTTCGGAATCTGAATAGTGTGTATCATTTCTAATATTTACTGGCAACTTATTGTAAGTCTTTATACCCATGGAAATTGGTCCCTTTGACACTAGATCAAGATTGTCAAGTCTGGGATAGATATTACTGCTAGCTCTAGTTTGATATGGGTGTACATGATACCTCGGAAGTGTATTTCTGGTTCTGTAGATATAACATACCACCTCCAGTAGATACAAGCAGACTAATGGCGGGATATTCAACTCTGCAAATAGAGGTCTGCAGGAGAGTCTGTTTGACGTTTTCATTATAGCTCGTATTGCTCGTTTTTGTAATAAAAAAAGATCTTGTGCTGGCGGCATTGCTCCCCATAGCATTATGCCATACATCAAATTTGACTGAATTTCTGCAAAATAGAAATCTCTCAGGCAGTTCCTATCGACATAGTTACGAATACACCGAATTTGATATGCCAGCTGAGTGTTTCTTCTAAAGTCAATCCTAGGAATTTCACAGAAATGTTTCGGTTTATGCGTACATCGTCAAGTTTCACAGATATTTGTTTGTTTGTAGTCCTTGGTTTAGTATGAAAGATTACGTATTCTGTGTTTTCGGTATTGGGATACAGTTGGTTGGTCGGATAACAATTCCCCAAGTTTCCCTAGTAACAGGTTGCGGTCGTCCTCGTTAGTCAGAATGCCTTCGCGGTCTACTAAAAAAGCTGAATAATCTGCATACAACGTTATATTGTATTCCGGTAGATATTCCACTAAGTCAGCAATAAATAGTGTAAACCGTACTGGATCTAGTACACTACCTTGAGGAACGCCTACTTCCAGCTTTACGGTTTCTGAACGATGCCTACTCACTGATCCATCTGGCTCCTTTTGAGATATTTGAACAAACTGACTTCTGTCCAATAAGTAGGATGAAATCAGTTTTGCAGCTGTGGCCCTTATTCCACCCAGCCAGAGGTTCTTGAGCAGTGCTTCATGAGGAACACAATCAAAAGCTCTACTTAAATCGCTAAAGAGCCCTATGGGTGATCGGCCATTGTCAATTCCTTCAAGGATATTATTGTAAAAATCAAGTGAAGCTGTTGTAGTATTTTCCTTTTCTGAAACCGTGTTGTTCTTTTGGTATTAGATTATATTTCTCTATGAATGATGTGAGTCTGTCTGAAATGCAGTACTCAAATACTTTTGCAATCTTCACTCTCTATAATTATATTGAAAAAACAATTTATGGAATAAAAGTTACCTCTATACGAAAATAGTAATATTTTGGAAATTCATCTTTGGTTCCAGCATCTTCAATGACGAATTGTTTATTTTAGTTTTTGGAGGCCTGGAAGACTGATTTCTGCTACTAACTCTTTCGAAATACCAGAATCATTAATAGATTATTTTTGTTCTGATTCTTCAGCAGAGTCACTTGATGCTTTTTATGAATTATCGCCTCCTGAAATTATTACTTTTTCAATCAATAAGTCATTTCGCTGTGTTATTTTCCAATGACACAAAAAAGTCATCCGCAGCAAATTTTTCAGTTCGCTATCTCCAGTAGCGTAACTCTAGCTGACATAAACTTAAATACAAGCAAAATAATAAACATAACTCAGAACATGGAATTTATCAACGAATTTTAACAAGTACGTGCCTAAGTTGAATTCAGGGACGCTGTTAATAGTCGTTATAAGTGAGGTATGGCGCCATTTCATTTATATAAACACGGTGCGCTTAGATATGGGCTATCTTGTCTGTTGATTCTTCCTTGGGAAAATTTAAAAATGCACGTCGGAACGTGGGGAAATTTCGTTACGTCTCGGGAAATGCGTACTGTAATTACTTTCTCATCGAAAAGTGGGTGTACTAATGAGGGTCGTTGAGATGTATTTTTCGGAATCGTGAGGTTGATATTTCAATTCAGGATGGAGAACATTTCGACTGTTATTATACAAGTTGTTTACAATGAGTAAGGTTTTTCGTACACCTGAAATTGGATATATATTTTTCAATCATACAATTGAAGCTGAATCATTTTAATGAATAATTTTCAAACTGTAGATCAATTCATAACAATTTCTATCTTAGAGCCTTATTAGATAGTTCCAATGTTCTATATTTTTTTTGTTGCTAATCTTAAGCAATGAGTTACTTGTATGTCTCGCTATCACCTCAATCACCTCAAATTTGATAGATTTCGGTATTTGAAAGAAAATTCGTGGTGCATTATTTATATGACGTCTCTGTCACTTTCATGTATACAGTCACAACATGGTGTGAACAAACTGAAGTTTTGCATTCTTTCTCAAATGCTTTCATCGTTTAATACCTGATATCAGACTAGTTTTATTTCTCTCACTGAATAGAAATATCACCAACGTAATATTTCAGAATCTTAAATATTTGAGAATTTGACGTAGAGTTCTGATTTAGTAGGACTATATAATCATAAGACAACACTCCTTCGATTTTGAAAAACCTTGGCCGTTGATGGCCGTTGATGGATATCTCTCGAATACCTGTCCTTGCAGCATACCTGAAAATTCTGTAAAATCGATGTTTCAAAATTCAAATTTCAGTTTTATACTTGATAATGGGATCAAACACGAAACCAGTCGTATAAATAAAATTTTCCAGTGGTATTTAGACAAAAGTGTTTTTATTCATTTCATTTAAGTACTTGTGTTTAGTTCTTAAAAAAAATTGGAATTTCCTGGATGAGCTAGATGAATTTTGTTCTCTCGAATTTATATAGATCGACATCCAAAAAAACATCATTTAAAAGATTGTAGAGTGCCGTAGCTATGGTGTAAATAGATGAGTTGCGAAATATTATATTTTCAAATATGAGAATGTTTTCTATAATTCAAATTGTAATCGCAAAATGTGTTTTACTATACAGTAACTTCCTCAGGCGTATTTATACTGGAAATATGAAGATGCACGTGTTGCGAATTTAGAACATGGTGTGCATTTTGGAAAATCTGAAAAAGCTTTTACTTTGAAACGTTGGTTATGCGATATTTTCCATGTATACCTGAAATTGAAAGAAGTTGACTTAGTTGATGCCCAATCCGAATCAGTAATGAAATCTTACACTTTATAATCTGTCGCTAACATCAGTCTATAAGAATCCTATTCTGAAAGCAAGTGACGTTATTTGATTGGTGAACTTTGTAACCACTTGATATTTGAAGTCTGGAATCCTCTTACTTTGTGCAATTCCATGTATTTCTTCGAAAGTAGAGAACAACAAAGTAATAACAGTTATTATTTATAATCAGGTCAGATGCATCAGAAACAAGAAAACATGCACGTGGATACATTTCATGGAAGGTCGTGTTAAAACGGTACCTACTACTTTCTTGAAAAAAATACCTTTAGCCACAGTAGCGCGATAAAACACACTTTGAGTTAGCAAAACGTGCGTTTCGACAATTAACAAGTATAAAGGTGTTAGAGATTAACAAAGTGGAGGTGAAAATGTGTCGCAGACCAAGTTTCAGAATCATCACGAAACTCAACACTCATTATAGTAATCGATTTTATGGCTGACGCTGATTAAAAAGCGCCGGAACATAATCAGTGTCGTGGAGTAAATGTAAACAACCCAGTTCCACATCGAATTTCAAGTATACTTAGCAGTTTAAAATGTCAACAAGATTTGCAAAATGATAAAAGTTGAACGATATGGGTTTCTCGAATAAAAATGGCTGCGTTGCTGAACCAAACGTTTTTAAGTATAAAAACGTACCAAAATTATTCGTTTCGACAATTAAATGAATCAAACTATTTATGCAATTGAAGGACATGTACAAAATATCGAGGTTTTATATATCAGAAACAACTAGCTTTTTCGGTAATCTTTCGAGCAGAACGAGATATCGAAATTAGTAAAATTTTTATTGTGTAAAATGAGACAGAGGCGTATTTTCTACAAACATTTACGTTACAGAACTTATTAGAAAAAACTAAAGTTTTTGACAATACAATCAATAGTTTTTTTTGTCAAAGTCAGAACTGAATTACTGAAACTATCAAAACTAGGTATTTCATTCGATTAATCGGTTTTGCAATCTGTATCGTACTAATTTTTTTGATTTCGATAATTGATATATAGAAAGTCAAGGAAACGCACAAAAAATATTTGAAGAAGTTTCTTTCACATAAATCAGGAAGAAAATGCCTATCTAAAATGCAGACGTTATCTCTTCCAATTACAATAAAAAATATCAAATGTCCAATTATTATTTTCCATAAACTTTTTCATAACTTCTATAATTCGGAAAATAACTGACAAAGGAAGTCATCAAAAAATTTTTTTGTATTTACCTTTAACCTGTTTATCGAAAAATATGAAAAATCGAAAAAATTATTTATTTTACTCGTACGTCAAATGTTTTTCCTCGAAAAACTGGGTAATTTCTTCACAATCAATTCAAGTCAAATGAAGGAAATATATAAATTTTTTATGATTCGTTCTAAAAAAAAAATAGAATTATGCTGAAATTGATTTTCAAGAACATTTTTAATTTTTTTCACAATTCCAGATAACAAGATTCAAATTGGACTAGCTATTTGAAATTTGATTGACTTGATTATTGTGAATTATATATTTTTTTAATTTGGACTTGAACATGGGAACTTATAGGTTCGCATCTTTTCCAAAGCAGGAAAAAAGTAACAGGATAATTTGGATGTAACCTCTCAACTTGTCGATAATTTCAATAATTACAACCACATAATAGATGACATTTATTTCATTTCAAAATTGACTTGAAAAATTTAAAGAATACGAAATATTGAGGAGGGCATTTAATCCATGAATCCATGAATCCATGTGATTAAAAAAGAATAATTCAATGAAAATCTTACAAAAAATTACATTTGTTGATCTGTTTCAATAGGCATTTTTATTTTATTTATTTTTTCTGTGTGCATGAGTCAGCAACGGTCATGTTTTGCATACAATCGTGTTAAAATACCCGAAGGAAAATAATTGACAATGGAAATTATTGAGTGAATCTCATCCACTGCAATTGTTTTTGAACCTTCCACTGTGAAAATTACCAGTAAACTGTATTTGTGAGTTTCAATATAGATTTTCATCAAGTATCGGTCAGTTCCCTTCAATTTTTCAAAAATATGTGGCATAAGGGACACATCAATTGATCGATTTCTCAAGAAAAAAATTAGATAAACCAATCAATGAGGTAGTTTGAAATCATTAATACAATAACAATATTTTCTACATGATCGTGAATAATTTTTTATAATGATTATTGCACAAAACCATTATTGCAGCCAATATTGCACAAAACCATTATTGCAGCCAATATTGCACAAAACCATTATTGCAGCCAATATTGCACAAAACCATTATTGCAGCCAATATTGCACAAAACCATTATTGCAGCCAATATTGCACAAAACTATTATTGCAGCCAATATTGCACAAAACCATTATTGCAGCCAATATTGCACAAAACCATTATTGCAGCCAATATTGCACAAAACCATTATTGCACAAAACAGTAGGAATCTTTCAAACTACTGCTTTTTTAACATGGCCATGCACATGATGAAAAGACCTATTTCATCAGTTCTTTTTCACCCTTTGTGGTTCATATTTCGATTACGATATCTCTAGTCACTGGTGCTTCTTTTCTTACATTGTTTTCTTTTCAACTGTTGCACCGTTCCTCATTTCCAGTGTTAACTAGATAGAAACAGAAGGGATGCATGAAGACGAGCTTGCGTTACTTGATTCATTGCCTGTCTTCATTTAATGTAATGGAAACTTCTTTTCCGAGTTGTCCTTCTCGTGATTGCTTTCAATGGTCATCCAAACGAGATATCCGTTTTCCAGATTAAATTTCCCGCAAGGTCTCATTTGAGCAGCTTCCTCAAATGATGTAAAAATAGTACTGAAGTCTCAGGTTTGTTTATATATCTAGTCATGCAGGTAAATTATAACAATGAACAGTCACTTGATTTAGATGTGAAGCTAAAACAACGGAACTTCATATGATCTACGTTCTATTGTTTATTGAATTGCCAATCGAGCTGCATCGGTTTCAATTCGAATATTCTCGAATATTTCTTCTAAGTAATCAGTTAACTATGATCCATTTGAGGACATGACAACAGCAATGCTTCTACTGGAGCACAAATAAACAATTTTTTTTCATGAGATTCCATATTTGATGAACCTGATTTTCTCTTATTGTAAATTATTTTCGTTGTTAAAATTTAATGGGATCGAAAGAATTTTTCACTATTCAAATTATGGAATGAACGAGTGAACGGGACGTTTTTATGATTAATAGAAAGTGCTGTTGGTATTTGAGCAAAAATAGAGAGACATGCAAGTTTAAATGTCATGGTTCATGAAATCAAATATTATTTTCTCTGCATGAATGGACAACAAAAAACCGTTTATCGAAATTGTAAACAACGATAGAAATTATGCCGCCCATGTCCATCAAATAGATCACGAATAACGTATCTCAGAGCAATTGAATACAAAGTAATGGCATGCTTCTATTCATCTTGCAAAACACCGCTTATTTTCTAGATAGTTGCGGGACTAAATCATGCAAACTGACCATAAACACCTTGTTCACTAAGAACGGTCATTGAATCACCGCGAAAAACTATCTTTCGAATACAAGCTAAATCGTCCCCCTGAATAACAGTGGTTGAAGCTACGGTCGCTTCAATAGTTGATTCACGATAGAGGCAGTGTTGCCAGATGGTATTTGCGAAATTCTCTGTCGACAGTTTGATAAGAAAGTTTTTAGATATTTCATTCAATTCAACTACTAGGTGCACTCAAGTTGAACTTTCTTTTCAGAACTTGTACGTGTGGCACCATTGAGGTGGAGTTTTTATAGAGGATGGTTACGAATTAACATTTATCACCATTAATGCCATTTGAGTAGTAACGTTCGACTTGAAATTACAGCAATAATAAATTCATATTATCTTTAAGTCCTCAAGTAGACATTTTTTGATAAACAAGCTTCATTATTTTCATCATTTTTTTTGCAAAAATGAGAAATTCGTGCACATTCAGTTTCAAGCACACTTGTCAAAAACAAGGAGCCATGTGATGGCGATATTGCCATCTGCCCATTTGTACAAAAAGTGTAATACCTAATATGACCTAATGGTTTGTTTTCAGTCAATAATAGCTGTTTTGTTATTACGTGTCGTCGAAATCAATTTAAATAATAATCAGAGTAAACCAGTCAGTCCAAAGTAGCACCTCTGATTGTAACCCATGATGTCGGCATTATGCCTTGTTTCAAATATTTTGAATATTCATTTCAAAAAAATGTGTATCGTGAAGAAGTTTCATAATGTTGCTAAACCCTTTCATATTGAAATAGTTTCAAATTTTAAAAGAACAGGAGGAATTGAATATGAAATTGAAATGTAGGTAGCTAAGAGAGCAATTTTTGATGCCGAGAAAATGAAGAATCGTAGGACTACTCAACCTATTGATGAATTAGGAACAAGAAAATTACAACTTTTTCACTTCTCAGTTGTCTTTTTCTTCTGTTCGTTTTTTCCGGATGTCATAAGTTGACACTTTGGCTCTTGGCTTCGGGAATTTTATATTTGGAGCCTGGAGAAATTTCTTTGCATCCGGCAACGCTGGATGGAGAAGCTGAAGAGGAAAGACTGAGCAGCGATGAACAATGCAGAACGGGACAAAAAACAGTGTTCATATTTTGACTCGGGGTCGTGTACAGAATAGATTGTATCGCGAATCAGAGATTGAGCTTTGCAGAATAGCCAGTCTCAACGTTGGTGGTCGATGTATGCCTATTATATTAATAACACTTTGCCTTATTAAAAATGCATTAGTTCGCTTATTTATTGATTAAAACGGTAGGTGGAGTATCATTACCATGTTGTGGTGCACACGAAGTGGTGTTATCTTAGAGCGAGTATCGCATTGCAACTTTTTCGGAATTTAATTGAAATTGTAGCACCTTATAAAGGATTGGTATCTCGGTGATTATCGTCCGATTATAATTATCCGGTACAGGAGACGTTTCATTATTTTTGTTAGTATTGTTCGTGGATAATTATATAGACGAGGAAGGATCGAAGCATGTTTACCATTGTTGGAACGGTTCGGGTATTATTAAATACTTTTTGTGTAATTGTTTTTCTACGATTTGTTTCGGTCGGTCCTCTGTTATTTCGATAGTAGCTGAACGGGGAGATTTCTATAAGGTCAAAGCCGAATTTAATTTGACATTCAGAGAATCTGTTTAAACATGAAACGACGACAACATTCAGAGATTATGTTTAAACATGAAACGACAGCATTCAGATATTCTGTTTGAACATGAAACGACAACATTCAGAGATTCTGTTTGAACATGAAACGACGACAACAATCAGAGATTCTGTTTAAACATGAAACGACGACATCATTCAGAGATTGTGTTTAAACATGAAACGACGACAACATTCAGAGATTCTGTTTAAACATGCAACGACCATAGTAAACACGAAATCAGAAAGTGGTATGTTGTGAAACAGTTTATAGTACAAGAGATTATCGTATGAGTGATTTTTGAAGTACAAACGAATGCCATAATCTCTCATTATGAACATTTGCTATTTCATCGACGACTAGAATGCGTTTGAGTAAATAATTGAGCCTAAAGGTATTTCAATCTTGCTTCATCAATAATGTTCTGGTTATATTTTATATTTCGAACATGATTCATGTCGTTTTTTGCCAACTGAAATGTTTACTATACTTTTGTCGATAAAATATGCGCCAAAAAATTCCAAAAATATCGGAGGTATTGTACAAGAAAAAAATTAATAAACTTACCGAATAAATTCTGGAATGAATAAAGGTTTTTCTCGCCTATGTATTATGCAACGGATCCGCCGTTTTATAGCACAGATCTGTTATTTTAGTAAAGAATTATTAATGATTTCAACATTCATAATCGTACCATTCATATTGTAGTCGGCTGTAAAATTGTTTTAATTAGTTTGTTTCCCATATTCTTGGTAATTTTCCTAAGAATTGTTTTGTTGAAGTAAATGCAAAATGTTCAAAAACCGTACTTCATATCGACGAAAAGATTCAGTCTAGATCAGACGTAATCAGAAGATAATTTACACCAGAGGTTCCAACTTAAGATCTTCCAGCACTTGTATCTTTTCAAATATGTAACTTTTTCTCCATTGTCAGCAAATAAAACTGCCAAAGTATAACTTGCCAACGTAATTTTTCAGATCCGATTCATTGGAAAATTTTGCAACCGAAATTTATAGATTTACAATTCTGTAATCATATACGATTGCGTGTACTTAACAATTCTCAAGATTGAATCCTTTTCAACTGTAGTCCAGGAAGTGAAATTTTTCTTGGCTGATTCAGGAAAAAACTACCACTCCAGAGTTTTAAATTCGAATTAACAAAAGTCTGAAGGAATTATATTACACGACAATTCATTTTCATACACTGCGAATTCAGACGAAAATTTATTGTCATTCTTTTTGACCATTTTTGAAGAAGGATAATGATAGTACAGATTGTCAAATGTAGGAAGAGCTTTCTGAATTCCGTTATGGTCCCGCCCACTAGATGTGCGTTCGTTAGAAGACTATGAGAGCGAGAGGAAAGGAGAGAGAACGAGGGAGAGAGAGAATTATCAAGGCTCTTCCTAGATTTGACAAGTTGTACGCCTTTCTTGCGGGTGGATAATAGTAATAGTAGATAGTAAACAGAATTTCGATTTCTTAGGGAGAATTCTCAAGTTTCTTCCTATAGTTGACGAGCTGTATATAATATTCAGTAAAAAAACAAATAAGTTTGATTTCAAACCATGTGTGCCTATTACATATTTTTTAACCATCAGTAATAGATTTCTTTCAACTTTGAATATGACAATAGAGAAAGCTATAATCATTATACTATCACTGATGAAGCTACGGTGTTAGCGAAACACGTCTAGAATTTAAAGAATGTTTTTGAAATTAGTATCACGGATAGTAATAAAATGACGTTACAACAAATAAGTTGAATAAAGCTTTTTATAATTAAAAATGAATATATATTTTATCTTGAATTTATTTTCAGATTCCAATTTTTTAAATTGAAGTAAAAAAACTGGTGGAGTAAAACATTTCTCATTGACTTTGATCTGATAAAAGTTAACTGTGTGTCTTACCATGAATAAATTTCAACGTCAGTAGTATTTTTTTATTTTGAATATATATAATAACAAAAACATTTCAATTATTTTTTGTGATTCACTTGAATTTTTTCTGAATCTCAATCAAAAGATTTCTGAGGTTAGAAACAGTTTTTCAAGTAGTATTAATAATAATTGAAATCAATCATTGTATAATATGATGTAAGAATGTAGTCCAATATGAATTTTTCAATTCCCCTGTATACCTTTATAAAAAGCATTCATCATGAATTATCAAGTATTGTTTACAGACCTGAAGTTGTTATTGTCTACGAATGATCGATGATATCTGCTGAATATTCTAAACAAAGAATTGTCATGTGTACAATATATGCATTCTGATAGGAAAAATAAAATAAACATTTTTTTCTAGATATCCTACTATACTTTCACAATGACAGCGCTTATATTTCATAAACGAATTTCTACAGGAGATAAAATATATGGTGGTCATTTTTTATGAACTCCTATGTGTAGCAAATATTTTTGAGGTTATTTTACTGCAGAACCTAATATTTTGTTGTCTTCCGAAAGTTCATGAAACTGGAACACAAAGTTATTTCAATAAGTAAAGTCATTAAGCTCATTCAATCATATAATAAATAAAAGTGTTTCAATTTGAAATAAGCAATTGTATTTCAGATATTCATAATCATATAGAAACTTATTAAGTAATAAACTTTTGAGCATCTGTTCCCGATAATTTTCATAAAATAAATATAAAGAAAATCGCCTGATTCAAAAAGTAACTGGGATTAATTTCATCCGTGTCAAGGGGCAATGATAGATTTTAAACACTCCTACATTTTGCAGAAAGTTTCCACACAGAGCTCATTTTTTTCTCAGGTAATCAGCACATATCTTACCGAAACTACAGAACTGGCATGGCTCATAATTTCACGATTGCATTTCATGATTTCCTGAGGTAAATTAAAACAGTGATTACTACGATGCGGAGAGGTAGAAGGGAATGAACCCCTAATGGCCGCTTATGCCGACATTCGTTACGTTTCAACCCTAAATATGTCCGTCCATCATTCGCATGGTGTGGCTCTCAGGCCCAATTTAGTCTGCTGACAGTGTTGCCGTTTCTCGATATACGCCACGTAGGGTCGTGTGGACGTTTTCCATAGTCGCGATTTGTCTGCGTAGATCATATCTGAGTTATAACACATGCACCGTTAAATGGGACAAAAAAAAATCAATAATTTTTGAGTATTTTACCTACTTATTTCAGTAGGTACTGCACTTGAATAAAACAATTATAACACTGAAACTGTCAGTTTCATTGAAACAATGCCTCCTTATCAATATTTTTATTAGTGTTGCCGGTAGTCTGCTAAAAACTGGCAAAATATCATTCACATAAAATTATACAAGCAAAAAAACTGACAGTAAAATTGCCGTATTTATTTTTCAATTTGTTCTCGTTGTTTCATCATTTTAATTTTTTGTAACTATAAAAATAATAAAATGTTTCGATAGATAAACAATTATTTTAGGGCGGTTTTTGTCACAAGTCTGAATTAGCTAGAGGAAACATCCTTTTTGATCTATAATTCTCTATTTGTATATTAATTCCATTTTATACTTCAATTATCTCTGAACATTTTTTGATTAATATACTTAACCCCAAACAATATGAAGAAATACAGAAAATAAAAAATCGGGGTTTCCTATATACTTTTTATATTGTTTATTTTCGTCATCTGATCGCATTATTAAAAACTGAAATAAAAAAAATTGTTTAAATTATACCATAATTGTATTTTGAAATTAATATAAGCCTATTATTTGCGTTCTGAACGATGTGTTGTTGAATGCGTATCTAATTTTAGCTTTTTAAACTAGTTTGATTGAAAGTTTATTTCCTATAAAGTTGAATACGACTGATATAACTAATACTGTTCATTTTATGCGACCTATGACCACCACAACAACTTCAAAATGACTCTAAATCTAAAATTAATTAATCCGATACGAAAGATTTAAATTGCTTTTCGAAAACTCAAAATTATACTGAAATTTAAGAAGTTTTCTTCATAAAAACTATCTGGAGAGAAAGCATTTGATAATAGTCATATTCCAATGTGTGGTGCTAGCATAAGTGTTCTTTTTTTTCCAGTATTGTATAAATCCTGAGGATCTTCAGTATTTCCATGCATATAAACTTTTTCAGCTGTATTAAACTTGATTCAATTTTTTTTTATTCGAATTCTCATGTATAAATTTATTAATTCCGTTCTTAACTATTTCAATCACATCGATCATACTTTCAAACTATTCGTTTTCTTAGAATGCCAGAAAGAAATTTGTTGTTGAAAGTTATTGAATTTGTTGAATATTTTTTGTGAATCATAATAATTGATACTTTAGCCTGAATTTATTGAAACTGTAATGCAATTCGAATATATTATCATTTTAACTTAAACTGAGTTTAATAAATCTAGTAGTATAAAAACAAACACACTGTTTTTTCGTATTTTCTTAAAATCATGGTAATTATCTATTTTTCAAGAAAATGTGACGATTCATTAATTATATCTACATTTCACTTTAACATAAATAATTTATATCTATGATAAAACCATATGATAACCCACAAAGTATATACTAATCTTTGTTCATGCATTTTTTTTTACAATGATCGAATGGTTTTCAACATTCTGTGTCCAAAATAACATTGCTTCCACATACTGTACCTAAAACACTTACCTCGAACGCACGTTTCACTAACCAAGTTGGCATCATCAGGAGAAAAAGTTCGGAAAAATGTCTTTTGTGTCATTCCTGTGCGCATGAGTCGGAAATTTGAAGAAAATCAACTGAATTTTTGAAGATATATTTGAAACCCACTCTCAAATAATATAGGTATAATTATAATTATTTACAGTTTGACAATTATACTTATTTAGGTCGGGTGATATTTTTGTAATCAAATTTTCGATATAGAAAGGATATAGATATTATATATCCTTTCTTAATGAGTTCATCTTGACGGTTTTATCCGGAACTACAAAAGTACAATTTATATTTACATTTCTCTTCTAGTTGTTTACTTTCGTTATAATTCCGCCCTAAAATTTACATTTCGTTATTCGTCTCAATTTAGAATTTGCCTTTGATCAACATAGGATCTCTGTGTCGTATACAATGACAATGCATCAGGTTTTATTGTCTTACACCCATTCTCTGCTGAAGAAACCTGAGAAAGTGCCGATTGAACGAGCAATAAAACTTCGCGACGATTGTTTCCACGGCTATATATTAACACCAGAGGGCTTACTTTAATTCTGGAACCATCATTTCTTAGAGGCCACCAATCCTTTAATTGATTTCCTTAATTAATTAGATTTATATTTGCGGGTGCAGGTGCACAACCAAATTTTCTCCGGAGCGGTTTCAGAGGATTGAATTTGTTTGCAAAAATATTTAAAGCAGTCGAGGAATATGTTGAAGTCTATACAGGGTATAGAAATGATATATCCTCAATATATTAGCTAGTTTATGATAGCAATACCTATCAATTATAGTGGTATTGGAACAGAAAATTATTGAATTATACACATAAACTTCCATATAAAAATCCGTTCTGTAGTAATAATAATAAACGTCTTTATTACTACAACCACAGTTTTTTTACATTACCAAGTTTCAACTACATATATAATGTTGTAGCAAAAGGCGAAGTTGAATTATCGCAGCTCTGCAAATAACTATATATAACAATAACCATTGAAATCAAAAGAAAATAATACATATAACATACAAAATGTGAACAAATTTACATCAGAAAATCCCAGTTCATCACTCACGAATATTAGATGCTGATCTCTGAAATATACTTCTTAATATTTTTATCAAAGCTCAGTATTTTTAATGAAATCAATACGGTTTCAATTTCATAAAATACTCTACTCTGCTCTACGTACATTCTATTGACTGACGAGAACATTTTGTTCAAATGTAGTACAAAGGTAAACCCAGATATTTGACTTCTTTATTCAATGAGTCGAAAATGAATAAAGAGTTAAGTCATTTTTTAGGGATATTCCGAATGTATTGTTTAGCTACCTAACACTTTATCTCATTTATAAAAAAATATTAAGAACTGTAATCACGTATGCGAAAAAAAATATTTAATTTTATATAATGTTCAAAACTGTATCTCTGTTTCCTAACATTCTCAAAAATTTCATTCTGGATTTCTGTGCAAGCAGCAGTTATTTTTATCCTGTATTATCCCGAATCTTAAAGCTATTTTTCATATACCTGATTCCATCTAGAGGTGTTATATCAGATAATCGTGGCGGTATTAATGCCTCCTCTTTGAGCAATCGATCTAACATAAAATTTATCATTCAATCAATGTCATACCGGAAAAAATGGTGGGATGGAATTTCATTTTTATCAGAAAGGGAAACATTCTTGTAAAATATTTTTCCAATCGCTTCCAATTGATTCAATAAATTAGCTGACACGCTTATTAGTTACTTGTTTGGGTTAGTTTTCCAAGAAAACTAACCCAAACATCAACTGTATGGAATTTGTATTCGAACTTTCCAAAGAGTAGAAGATTTTCATCGCCTCAGCAACAATAATTCTCTTTGGTAATATGGATGCATTTGTCCATCAATGAAAAACATGTTCTTATCACAAAAGCTTGTATTTTGGTGAAATATTTCAATGGTGATTTATAAAATTCGCCATACTTTCGCAAAATTTAATGCTTCGTTGTTATCATTATTGTCGAAATCATCATTGAAATGTTGATGAAGAATTTGTATCTCACATGGGTAGAATTTATTTTATTTGTTCCTTCATTCTGCCGAAAAACGCTAAACAGTTTTCCTCGCCATTTCTCAAATGGCCATATTTAACAAATAAGTAGATATATAAAGAGGATATATAGAATTTACCTGTGTGAATTGAACTACGTATTATATTGTTATAATTTGATTATTTCTAAGAATCAATCAGTAAATTTGGATTGTTCTGGTCCTAGTAGACATTTGATAAAGTATAAAAATGAAATTCCCAAATCATTTCGTATGCTGATTCGAATAGCTGAATATTTTTATGAGTCTCTGTTTTTTTCTTTCTACTATTAGAGTTTGTTGTAGATCATAACACAATTTTTGGCTCATCTGCGTACAACATAATGTTCTTGATAATTTGTTACTGTAAGGAGCTATAAATCAATTCGTTCTATAGTCAAGGTCCGTCTTCTCCGTTTCTTCAAAACATCTGATTTACAGATAATTGCACAAATTAGAAATAATTGAGATATTACTTCAAGGACCATTCTTAATTGATGAGATTATTTGTTTCAGCAGGCTCCTTGAAGTGCTATGATGAATCATTTCACAGAGAATATACCTGCAAATTTAGCACTCGACTCGATTTTAAAGCGTTTATTATTATGTGAACTAGCTTACAGCAGTCATCTTCAACTTTGTAGGCTAGGTTTTATGATGAGTTACTTTTCAATAATAAAATTTTGGAAATTTCGCAGCTTGAATTCTGAGAAAAATACAATCCGTCAAAAGTGTACGCAATCAAGAATCGAAGTCTACATGTATGCATTTAAGATCAGACATTGATTTGATTCCAAAACAATTAAACATTGTCCAAAAACCTTTTGATTGAACAGAACTTTTCAATGTTCAAATTTTCCCATTGGAGGTATTCAAAGCTCAAGGAAACTCATTTTCAAATCCATATTTTATTTGGTTCGGGTAATAAAGTATGGGTTCAATATAGTAATTATATGGGGGGATACCTTGAGTTACTACTGTGTGAATAACACTTCAAGAAAGCTTACAAACTCGTGGAGAGGTTAACCAACACTGTTGAGGTGTTTCTTTCTAATAAACAAGTGTATGGCCGACAATTAAATCGAATCTATGGAATTTTTCCTCATCAACAAACTTTTGTTTTCCGAACGAATTTCCGATCATTATCCTTCGAGTTTTTCGTTCCCATTTCGACCAACACACAACTTATCGTATAGAAACCGATGCGCTAACTTGGGGACGATAAGAGGTTTATGGAATTTGAACAATTTAATTTTCGCGTAAATCTCCTTTTAGTAGAATTTCAACACGCGGTCGATATAACATTAATCCTCGGGTAATTAATACTATCCTTGAATGTGAGAGAACTAACCGCTCGCTAAATCGAGTATTCTCTATTGAAAATTATCTGGTATAATTGGATTTTTGATTCGAACGCCTCCGTAGTTGGAATGCAGCTCTCGATAAATTATTGCGGTACTACTCGGTTTACTCTGTTTCCGCTTCATGTCTATCTTGTTAGTGTTTTCGTTTCAAAATGTTGGATGTTTTTTCTTGGGGCATTTCCGTCATTATATCTTCGAAGACGATATAAAAGTATAGCATTTGTTTAGATCATTTCCTGATATAAATGTAGTTATTTGCGTCAAGAACAGTTCAGTCAAACCAAACAATCGTTTGTTTCGATCAAACTGCCCACGACTTGTGACAAATACATTTTTTGTTTATTTCAAGTAACGACTGTTTTGATTGAAAATGGAATATTTTTAGGAGGGATTACTTTTTAGGAAAAAAATTGACTTCTCCGTCATTGAACCAAAAATATGGAAAACTTTTGAAAAAAAGAATGAAAACCTTCACATAGATGTGTAGTTTTTGCAAAGAAATTCCTTTCAGATACAAACTGGAAGGAAAACCCATTTGAAACAACTACGTTCACAAGAACATTGAATTACAAGGGAATAACGTTTATACTCCAAACATTCCTTATGGATTTGAATCAGATATCATCCATTAGAACTCTACACAACGTATTATATGAAACGGCATTGATACAATGGTGTACTTCGAAGTTTTGAAGGTTTTTTTAAATATCGATTAATTTCGTCATGAAAGCGATTACTGGAACATCATTTCCATTTTATTTTTATTCTGTTGAAAAAAACATAGGTTCCAATATGATTTTGAATTTGAATTTTATACTAGATGTTATCTGGAAGTTCATGTTTCAGGAGTGGCACATAGTAAATCTTTACCATCATGATTTTGAATTTTCATTTTCCATAAAAAGTGACTGTCATTGTGAGGTCTGTAATTGTGATTGGCAAATAGTTAGTATTCTGAGTATCAAAAATAATTATCAAGATACTTAGTCACTGAATATCTGCAATTTTAAACAATACATTTATTTGATCTGAAAATTAGCCATACCAACTCGAATACCTATTTTTTCATTTCAAAATTTTAAAGGATTGAAATAAAAAGTGTAATTCACTGTATCAAAAAATGTTCAGTCAATTTAAACAACAATTTTTATTTAAACAAATGGATCGTATCTGTTGCAGATAGAAATTCACCGAACCAATCACAAGATTTATTTTTTTGAATTCAAACAAATACATTTATTTGAATATAGTAAAATTTTGTGTATACATTTGAAGAGACAATGGAACATTTCTAGGAACAGACAGACTTCCACATAGAATATATGACGTATCTCTTTGTGATACAAATCAACTTAGAAGGTGATGATCGACTGTATTGTCAAACATGCGACAAACTAACTGACTGTTATAAGGAAACAAATATAGCTGAGGCATCAGTCAATCTAATAATAACACTGATGATTTTCAAACAAGACTCAACCTCTAACGGAAGCAAGAAACTCTTTGGAAGGTTCGAAATAGATGAACATTTCAACCTAGCAGACCACTATTATAATATTCATGCAGTCATTGTTCACTGTGGTTCTGGCGTTGAATTTGGTCATTATTACGCCTTGGTCAAAGAAGAAACGGACTGGTTTAAGTTTGACGATAGTCGTGTCACGAAGTGTTCTGGCGATGCATTGAACTTATTGGAGCCTCTGGAGACACCCTACATTTTGTTTTATAAGAGACATTGTTAGATCAAGATCTTCAGATGATGAGGTGCTGCAGGTTTTTCCGGGTTTTCCTGCAGCTGAAAAAGCAAATGCGCCACTGGAATCAATGAAGTCGCCCCGGAGCGCCAATTAATTTTTATTGTTGTTTTTATTTTATTTTTATCTTCGTTTTAATAACTTAGAAGTATTGACGTTTTAGAAGTTCATACTATGTATATGTAGTGACTTTTGTTCTGTTTCAGATATTCATATTTTTTATATATTCTACATCAGATTAATTTTGAGAATTGGAAGTGACAGAGAAAAAAACATTTCATGTTTATTGTAGGTTTTAGACACTTTCTTCTCATCCGTATATGAAATAAATAGTAGGAATGTATGATTTATAATTAACTCATTTCAAATTAATGAAAATTGTTTTTATCACCTTACCAACTTCTCAAGACAAGTAATAGGTGAATTTATTCATTATTCATTTTTAAGAATATTCTCGGTTTCATTTCTAATATTATAAATATTATTTTGGTCACATATTTAGCGAAAACCACAGCAATGTCTTCATCTGAAAACAGGCATATATTGACAGCGATCAAAAAATAGTCACCGTATACCTACTACACCTATTTCCAAAGCTGTGAAGATTTGACAAGAATTGCCAACTGGTTAGAGTAAAAAACCTCGGTGAAAATAACGACCAAAGTTGAATTTTTACTGTCTGTTTTCAATGAATGTGCATAACAAATCGTAAAACATCAAGGCCGTTGGGGCAGTTATCGTGAAAGAACCAACTACTGTTGAATACAATGAAATCGTAAACTTCACTTTTTTGGCGGTCACTGACTTTCCAGGTAAAAAGAAAATGAACTCATAAAAACCGCTCATAAATGCAGGGTCCCAGAAAGTCAGTTTGCAAAAATTGATTATTGAGTTGCTCAAGGTAATTGTACGGTTCAATAGAGATGTGTAAGAAAGGCCGCGTTTGGTACGATACTTTGTGTATACTTGGCTTACAGGGTGAAATGCTTTTGACAGGGATTATTCAGTTTTTCAATCACTTGAATTTTTTCAGAAATTGTCTAAGAATACGTTTGTGATGATCAGTTATTTGATGGAAAACAGATCTTACGTTAATTGTATTGATAGCAGTTAGATATTTTGTTATACCTGGTGGAAACTAAAACATTGTACACGACGTCATTCATTTGTTTCTGGGGTGAGAAATTCGAAAGGAAGTATAGTTTATTAGAGCCGATGTTTCTAATGGAAAAACAATTTCGGTTTGAACGAAAAGAATCCCAAGTCAAGAATTTTAAATAGAACCCTGTATATTTTCAGATCATTCGATAGAATATAATTTTTTTTCTACGATATATCTGACACAAATGTATATTTTTTTGAAAATGGCTGCACTATGACGTCATCCATGGAAATATTGTCAAATATCTTGAGAAACAGAAGGAGGAAGTTGCTCAGTATTTGGGTAAAAAATTCAAGAATTGCAATTTTGAACAACTTACAAATTTTTTGTAATTTCCTTTCAAATCCATCTCTTACTTCATTTATCTCGAAAATTTCAATACCATTTAAGAACCCCTTACACTACAAAAAAATTTTGAAAATAATATGTTCAAGTTTATAATATGTTCCATTGAAAAAGTACATTATTTATTTTTATTCATTTAATTAAAAAGCTTTGAAACTTCCACATTTTCACTGGCACTGAAAAATGTACTGCAGAAGGTTTTTCTATTGAGATTTTCGAGATAAATGAAAAAAAATTGCACTTGAAAACATTTATGAAAAGTACGTGAATTAGTGAAAATTTGCCATTCTTGAATTTGCATTAAGAAACGAAGCAAACTTATTATTTCCTTACAGATTGAGTCATAGTGACGCCAAATTGAATTTAAAGAAAATTCCCAAGCTGCCATTTTGAAAGGAAATAGTCACTTGTGTTGAATAAAGAATTTCATATATAACAAACGTTCTTATAAAAGTTATAGAGTTTTACATATAATTAGTGAATTAGGCTTTATTCCAGTTAAACTGAAATAGAAACTTCAATAGAAATATAGGCTCCAATCTATATCTCCGTTTCGAATTACAAATTTCCTACGTCAGAAACAATGATGGAGAAATAGAAAGCCAAAAAGTTCGTTTTTTCAAAAATACATACATAGTTACTGAAATAATCAAGGCTCAATATAGTCATTGAACAAAAAATCGTCGCACTCTTGTATAAGTTGTTCTTCAAGTTTGTTTATAAAGTATCGGACCTTGTTGAAAATTATTAAGACATAATATTATCGTATCGGAATTTTCAGGTGTAGTTAGCCAGCTGTTGAGGTTTGACATATTCAATAATAAATCATTTTTATAATATATGCAAGTTTCTTAATTTGAACATAAAACTAATCATCTGTATAATATTATTGATTATGGACAATGAAATTGGCCGTTATGACGATATTTTAGACATTGAAAAATCTGTTCGCATTGAGTGGTATTTGTATTTGTTCCGATGAAGAAGATAATTTAATTAAGGTACTAACTGAAAGACGGTAGAGATAGTTCCAATTCACGTTTCAAGAAAATCGAAATTAACGATGAGATTGGAACCTTTGGTGTGAAAGTTGAATAACTTTTTTCGAGATCAATTGCCCTAACACCAAACTGATATTTTTTCTCGAATCGCGTTTCGCCAACAAAGTTAGCATCCTCAGGAGAAGAAAATTAATCATTAGTTATTATTTTCTTTGAAAATAATAATAACTACCGCCCCCCAACTTCACGTCATTAAATACACTGAGTGGAATATTTGGAAGATAAAATTATTATATCATAATCGCTTTGAGAAGATGAAGTTGATTTCATCTCTTATTTCTAATATTATCTGTGAAACTTATTGAAATTCAACCGTCATAAAAGGTGCAGCAATTTTTCGGAGAAATTTATTATTTCACAACTGTTTGCAGGGTTTAATATTGAGTTTCATTTTTTTAGGCTGGTAGTGACTTAAAAATATAATAGCACAGAAAAAATCATTTGATTCATTGATACCATGAAAAATAAGAAAGTTTGTCACGATTGGAATTATTTAAAAATATTAATAACTCAGAACAGAACAATCATACTCATACTGTGAAAATATAAACTATAAATTTCAGATACAATAAAAAATACATAACGAAATGGGACCAGTATGGGAAATATAACGAAATAAGTGAAATTTTCATCATATAAACTTTCAAACATTTGAGCTAAAATTTGTTTTAGATGAAAAAGTGATGTATTTAAGGATTCCAGAAAAAAATATTTGACATTCATAGCCTGCTCTAGAAGGTAACAAAAATGTAGAAAAAAAAAGAATTGAAGAAATAACGTTTGACTGCACACTTTTTTCTAAATTATAGAAATATGCTTTGGAAAAGTTGAAATATTCAGGATTGAACAAAGCAAAGGATAATTGAATTGAGATAAGGAATCAACAGATTAATGAATGAAATATATAGTTTATAAACACTAACAATCCTCGAATATCTTTTGTAAGCAAATGTCTAAAAACTGCTGAATTTAAAATTCAAACAGGTTCAGCTGTGAAAGTAATGAAATGAATTATTGAGTGGTATGCTAATTTTTCTAGTTTGTTTCAAATACATTCGTCAACAAAAATATTCAGAGCAATATTTCCCAAGCAGTTGCTTATGGAAGACTTTTGACGAAATCATATTCCGAGTCTGGAAGGAACTATTTTCCGCTAAAAAAATTTCAGAATCAGTAAAATAAGAAAAAATAATTTCTCACTCAGCTCTCTATTTATAAGAAAGGAACTTCAAAAATTTCTCAACTATACAAGACTCTTCAGTTGTTAGAGCCACTTCGAAAAGCTCAATTTTTGTTACTTAAGAAATAATTGATATAACTAAAGTTGAAGGTGTATCCTGTTAGATATAAATAAGTTTAATGTAGGTCATTTCCTTGGTTGGTTAAACGGTTTTTCACTTTTCCAGAAGAAGGAATTTCCAGCCTTCTCTTTCAATTGACTACTTATACAGGTGTTACTGTGTTGGGGGAGAAAAACAAAAAATAAACTGCCATTGATGATTCCATAAACATTATACCCTATAAGTAATTATTTGCCAATATACTAGTCACATTGATTGAAAAGAATCAGAACACGTGCTTCAACATATTCAATTCCTTTTTAATTGTTTGCAAATATTCCAAATCATCATAAAACTAAGAAAAAATGTTTTTTCATAAATTCTATGGAGATAAACACATCAAAACATGACATAATAGCCTCGAGACACGCCCACCAACAAACAAATTAAACCTCTGTACAAGTCTAAAAGCCAAACAATTATATCACCCGCAGAATCTACATCGACGCATAATTATGTAATTAACTGAGTAAATAATGTAGTTCCCCATATAAAACACCACCTCACCTTAATTGGATGTGGACTTTTCATTCAGACCAACGGACGACGAGGCTGTTTTCCAAATGAAATCAGCGAGCCACAATCCAAATCCAGGAAATCCAGGAATGGAAACCTGAAGGCGGTGTATTTGTCTCCAACTGTGAATAGAGACGGCTCTGATTTCGCAGAGCAACGGACAGAGGAATCAATCAGGCTTTGGCCATATGGGTCTTGTTTGGCAATACTGTTTGACCATTTACAATAGTCCATCATCATTGATCTGAAAAGGAGAAGCTGATTAGATTTGAAAATTTCACCGGTTACGATTTTCATAAGTACACGAGAATAGTTTATTGCATCAAGTACATTTAGGTTCATTTTGATTCACTTCATGTATTCACTTGGAAATTGAACTGAATAGACCCAGTCATATGAATAAATAAAATGCATACAAATTTACAGATCTGAAATATTTTGGGTCAAAATAACTGCTCATAATTTTTGATTTGATTTCACATTTTGGAATGGGACGACGCAGAAAAATATTTTTACCGATTTATCTAAAATTTCCTCCTTATTTTGCATTTCTAAAATGTTTCCAAAATTAGAAACTCCAAGGCGAAATATTTCTACGTTGTAATTGATACTTATGGTACTTTGGTGTAGTAATGTATATTACTGGAGTTTTTTCCCAACACCAAATTGTTATTTTTAACACCTCGACACGCGTTTCGATCACCAAGTGATCATTTTCAGAGAGGAAGATTAAAACTCTGAAAAATTAATCTTTGGTGTTGGGAAAAAACTCCAGTAATATTCGTTGAAATTGATGTAGATCTTGACTTGAGAATGAATTAAGTCTTAGGTTTACGAATGGTTAGGACCGAATTCAAAAGAATATTCAGAGATTCACAAAAAAAAATATATTGAAAATAGGGAGGGTAGTATCGAAAATGATCCGAAGTGGTTCTAAAACTGTTTTGAGAATATGAAAGAAAGCTTTGTTTCTCAGTTTTAATTGAAGGAAAGTATCTGTTGAATTTTGCTGCCGATACGGTCCTGTGTTCCGACTTTTCATGGAATCAACTGTAGAAACCCATGTAAAAAAGATTTCATTAGGATTGAAACATGGTTTTGTCACAATAAACTTATGATTAGTTCAGAAAGAAAACACATTTGCTCCTTAATATTCTTATACATTTCCCAATATGGAACACCTGAATACAGGAAACAGTTATCAAATAACTGATTGCATTAGATATGATGTAATACATCTGTAGTATGAATGGTCTGTGTTCAACTCACTAGGACATGAAAATGTGTTTGCTAGTTGAATAGAATAAGCAAACTTTGATTGGGTCACTTAAAACATGAATGGATCCAAATTTGAGTCCTGCCATTTTGTTAGGTTAGGTTGTTGAGTTGTTCGTTTTTTTATACTTTATCGAAGCATGTGTTGCTTTGAATGAAGATTCACACTGCGTTGGAACCATATTTAGATTTTTAAAACTCATCAGAAAAAATCCCGTAAAATCCTACGGCCCACCACAATTAATTTTGTGTTGCTTATTTTCATTGTTCATGAATTTCGACACAACGATAATGTCCAAAATAATTCTCCAAAATAATCTCCAGAAAATCAATGAGTTTGTTGCAAAATATCTATTTTATTTTGATGTTTTGTGATTTGATATCATTGAATATTAACTTCTTGTTACAATAATGTATGATTTTGAGTAAATTTCGGTGTTAACAAAAAATAAAAATAACTTTGCACCAAAAACTTTGGAAATTATTTTACTCTTCAAAAAAATTGACCGTGGTTAACACCATAGTTGTGTAATTTGTAATATTACAGGCTTTGAAAATGAACCGTTGTATACAGAATTTTGTTTTTCGTACCTGGTCCCCATTAAAAAAATTGGTAAAAAAATAAAACTTCACTTAGATAGCCATGACTTCAAATCTGAATGTATTTTTTAATGCTGAACAACTTTTCTGAATAACATTTCCTGGGATTTTTCAAAATAAGAGTACTTTACTCTTGTCTCAAAATGAAATATTTGAAGGCTCCTCGTATATTACGTGTGTTTTACTGTATTTTGTTGGTGCATGTTTAGGTTTAGAGGATGCACAAACTTTTATCAGATATAACTTTTTGTCGAAAAACCCTTAATAAGTGCATACTTTGGGGATGACACTGTATATATATATATATATATATATATATATATATATATATATATATATATATATATATATATATATATATATATATATATTGAGTTATGGAGCTATAAAAACACATGACATTAAAACCGACAAAACTTTTTAAAGGATCTAATATGTTCTGTTTGGGCATTAAAAATCTTAAAGGATATTTGATACAAAATAAATCGTTGCGATTCTAGAGAATTGAATATATGAAATTTGCAAAGAAATAGTTCATAAACTGAAGCCTGAATCAGGTTTTGAAGTTTGTAAAATTGAAATTCCAGTTCTTAGTTTTTCACCACGATTAATTCTATGCACAATTATCGAAATTGAATCTAAAGTTGAATTGCAACTTGATTAAAATTCACATGGAGCGTAAACAGACAATTGGACAGCTGTTGCGGTATCAGCTGACTTTAATACTATGTTTCTGACTAACACACCACACGCATGTTACAGCATTTTGTTTTTTATTCATTTCTGCGAAATGCACATATAGAAGTGGAAACGAGGAAATATCTGATTGATTAAAAGTTATTCATTTGAGGGGCAAATCTCGTTAACCTGAACCTCACGAGGTCATTTGTTTTCTTTGCTTGTGCTCAAGTTTTTCACTGGTGCAAAAAAGTCAGTTTTCTTATGTAGTTACTATTTATCAATTAGTACCTTATGTATAATAATTTTAATGTTTAAATTTTTGTCTTATTATCGATCTGTAACTGAATAATTATGATTTTGAGACAGCAGGTAGGTATATCGTCTTTCAGTTATCGAGGAACAAACAATTATACATTCTTTACTTATTTCATCAAGCTCAATATATATACTTTTTTTAATACTTTCTTCAGTTACGACAAATCCCATTTTTTCAGAAACACTGTATTTAAAACCAGTTTATAGTGATTACCATTATCACCTATCGAGAAAAAATTAAAATGAAGTTTGCATATTTGTTTTCACCACAATGGATCAAAGTTGAAATATGAACATCAAAGGCACCACTCAGGCACTACGGTTTTCCTATATCAGAACATGGTCTGGTCGGGATTACATGGAGACATTTTGTAGTTATGAAGGCCGTTGACTCCGTCTAATTATCATGCTATATCACAACTAATAATATATCTGATTATACATCAAGCGACACAGGAATTCCACAAGGTTATATTTTGGGGCCAACACCTTCTTATTTGTATTAATGAATATCGTCTGTTGCTTTTTCTCAGTCATAGTCAGTTTGCAGATAATACATCTAAAATTATATGTACTGAAAATGTTTAATCTGTAATATATTTTTTCAAGTACAAAACGCAAGCAGTAGAGGAAAATTATTAAGGTGCTTTAAGAGCGGTGCCTGTGCGGCGGAATTACTAATTCCGCAATATAGTCAAAAAAAAGCAGAAATATGGTTTACAAGAAATAACTTGATGCTAAACGCAAGTAAAATGCAAAATTTACTCTTCTCATCTCAAAGGTTCCTAACAAAGGGTGACAGTGTTAAATTGCTGGGAATTATAATTGATGACTCACTGAACTGGTCAGATCACATAGAGCAGCTATGTGCCAAAATCTCAAAATACATATTTCTACTCCAGAAACTAAAAAATATAGTTAATCAGCATGCTCTGTTATCTACCTATTATGCTTTTTTCCACTCCAATATTTCATATGGTGTATATTTCATAACTGCTATCCGACTGATTCTTGAATTCTTCACAAGTCATAGTATACTGTTTCTACTGTACGAAAATAATAACATTTTTCTAGCTTCAGATGAAGATCTGTAAAATTCTTCATGCTGATCGAAATTTGAACTGTTGAATCCACATAGAATACCCTGATTCTGAATTGAATTTCATCATTTATGTAATCCGTACGATTGAACAAAATATTAAGATTGCAGATGCAAGCACCGTTTTTTTTTTAATTCAGTAATTTGCTACTATGTGGAATAGCATTTCGGAGTATATCAACTAAATATCAGTCCACATTCATAATACAGAAAAAAACAATACGTATCTATCTATTTATCTGTCTACTCATGAAACGTACTTTGAATTTACGCATTAACTTATCGGAATGATCTAAAAAGTTTGTCTATTACAATTTTTATTCTTTTCTGATTTATTACACAATTGTTCAATACTACACAATTTCTACACAATCTTGTTTTTGATAATATCAAAGAATACCTAGAAGTAAAATTTGAAACAAATTGTATTCAATAATTCACTTTGTACGAATCTTTCCACACGCCAATAGGCTCAATTCCAGAAAAAAATAAGTATGTTTTCACGACTTATTAACTACTGTAATAATGTATGTATGGTATGTATGTATGTATGGAAATGAAATTATTTATCTGTCCGTATGTCGATTTATTTGATCTATTTTTCACATATGGTATTAGAATGAACTTTTTCATCACCCATATTTTTATAGTATTTGTACTGAGTCATATTTGTTCTGGTTTCGAGTTATAGATGAAGAAAAATATTTTTCCGACTATCGTTGAGCAAGTGGCCAAAATGACTCATAAATCACAGCCTAGAGAACTCACTACCAAACGAATCTCGTTTTAAAATAGTTCTATCATGAGCCATAGAAAAAGTATACTACTCGAATGATTGACTACAAGCTGCATTCTCACGAGAAATGGGCATACTTCTCGTTGAAGTGGCACTTCAGCAGAATCTACCTTACATTATGCGTTTCGTTGCTTGCTTTTTTCTACAAAATCTTCCCAATTACGAAGCATTTAGTAAAAATCAGGCAACTGTTCAGATGACCCGTGGTCCACTAGATCACATTTCACGATATATCACTTTTCCACGCCCTTCTCCAATAAAAACAGAGCAATCAATTGAATGAAACACATTCACCGCGATCTAAAAATATCCGAAAACAAAATCACTTGCAAATGGGTTAACTGAAAAACTGAGTACGTAAAAGCAAAAGGGACGCAGAAGCATTACCGTGGTCCATACATCACTGGCTGGAAGTTTTGCTTTTGGTTGCCAGCGACCTTATTCCAGGGACGGGGGATGTTTCTTAACAAAAGGGTTTTGCTGGTGATGAATCGGGTGAATATTTAAATTGCTATTTTTCAGTAAACTGACATCTTTTTACAACGTCAATATCTACACATCATGTTTTTAGCAGATCTTAAATTTGTGGAGTTTTACTAGTTAAATGTCTAACCTCGAAGATCCATGTAATTTCAAAAGGTCAGTTTTGGTTACGATTATCCTTATCAATTACGATTATCCTTGAATATTACTGTAATTTTATCCCAACACCAAACCTTTATTTTTAACACCTTGACACGTGTTTTGATCACCAAGTGATCACACAGAGGAAGAAGGAAGAAGACCAAGTCATCACTTGTCGAGCTTTTAAAATAACGGTTTGGTGTTGGGAAAAAATCTGCAGTAATATTCATTACTACACCAAAGGTTCCCAACAGTGCATCACAAGTACTGTTATCTATATTTGTTTCACTAAATTCAAATCAGAAACAGTATACTCAGAATTTTTCTTCATTTTGCAATGAATGATCTGGGACTGGAACTGAAACCTTCCTTTCCTGTTTCTTTATTACGGAATGTTAAAAAAATACAAGGAGCTCGGTCCAGTTGAAGTCTTTCTTATTCCTCAGTCGGAGATACTGATAATTGAAAATATCAATATCAAATGAACGAAAAATAGAACTCGCCTTGCGAATTTCTGATTGCAGTGTTTTGTATCATTGTGCTCTTTTTCAATTGTAATTTTGAATAGTTTCAATGTCATTGTTTTACTGATTCAATGCTTCACTTTCATCTTTTCCATGTTCTTTCAAATGGGATTGAATTAGTACATTCTTCAGTGAATCAGGGGTTGGATTTGTCTTCAAGGTAACATTGCATGTGTCCACTGTTGATGCTGTCTTAGTCACTCACTGAAAAAATGCCAGTTTGGCATTCTCATTCACTAATAAGAAACCATGGAAGTTCGAAAGATGTTTGTATTTCCACTGATTTTTAATATTTATATAATTGCTATACTTGTGTTTGTTGTTAAGAGAACCAGTACATTTCTGGATGCTTACAAGAAATACCTTCTATATATATTGTCTCTTGTTGAACTCCATATAACAATATTTTCTAGGAATGTGTCTCTGGTTGTGGTTGTGTCGTTCACGTCGCGTCTTAGATTTTTTTCTGCTAAACTCGTATGGTTTTATTCACATTGCTGTTATTAAGAAGTTCGAGACACTCTTCAATATTCTTTGTTACATCCGTCAATCGTTTATTCATCCCGTTCAGTAGTTTGCTACATTTTCTTTTGATATTCGCAAATAGTGGTTGACGTTTTCGTAAACCCATCCCTAATTTAATTCCACTTTCATAACCCCTGTAATCGCTAGGGCAGCCATTTTTTCCCTAAAGAACTATCTTTTGATTTGAATCGCATCATTGCCTTGTTAGCTAAAATTCTATCAGTTTCATGACCATGATTTAAATCTTTAGTTTGTGAATAATTTATGTCATGAGTTTCACATGCTTCATCTAAACCATTTTTTAAAGAAAACTGTAGTTAAGTATTTACAATTTCATTTTGGAAAGAGACATATGTCTCTGTGTCTTCGTTTTGGAATGACCACTGCACAATTTTCAGGAATCCCAAGTTGTTTTTCAAACAACGGAACATTATAATTGAAATTGAAAAGATATAAATTGAAAGTAAGTATATTCAGGAATTTCATTAATGTCTGGAGTTTACGTTTTCCTGATTCACGATCAAATGGAGTGAATAACATAAATTTCTGCTTCTTCAAAATACTATACTACTCTATACTACGCATTCAGTTTTTATTTAAATTAACAGAGTTTTGAACGGTGACAAATTTTTTTTTTCTTTTACCCTAGTAACTAACCCTCAATATCTGCCCTTGGTTCACCCCTGGCTGGCTTATAGGAAACCATTTCATCGTGTATATATCATTAGGCAATACCCAATTTGAAAAATTTCATATAACCGGTTATCTAATGGGTTTGGTATTTAATCAGGCTTCCAAAACATTTCTTGAACCGGCTTCACAAAGAGTTTTGAATAATTTAGAAACAGAACGAGGAAACTGGATAAAACAATATTAATTAAAATACTGCATCGACCACGAGACCTTGTTGGACTTACTGACGTTTTATTCCTGTTTATAGATGCGATGAAAGATACTGTATGATTAGAATTCTTTTGTGTTTACGAAAAATGTTTTATGGGATGATTTATAGTGCATCTCCCTTTGAATCCGACCAGCCCTGTATCTTTTTTGTTTGAAGAAGTACTCAATAATTGTTTTTTATATACCGCTTCTAAATAAACCATTGCTTCCTGGGACCAAAATTGAACAAGATCACTGAGGAAGGATCACTTCAAATTCGAAACGGGTAATAAGTTTCCCTGTGGAGGGAAGTCTTCAAAAAGTTTGTATTTTTATTATAGATGAAAATTATAATGGAATATTACCAGAATTCCATGATAATCTACGATGTCGAAGAATGTAAACTTTCACCGAATAAAATAACAGTGATACGGTTTTTTTTTCGAATTCGTTGGACTTGGTCTGAAGATTTTTCTTTCTGACGTTTCGTCTATAACTGCGGTGAACATTATCAGTGGCGATGAGATAACAAACGAAGCTTCTGACAGTCCTCAAGAAAATATCGGTTCTGTTCTTCGTTGCCCAGTATATAAGAAATATCCACAACTTCTTAGTGTGCAAACAATAATTGATTATTGCACTGAAAATGTTTTTTATTTGCTTCCTTTGTCTTATGAAACTACACTAATTGATACACATATAGTCTTTTTTTATAAATAAAAAGTAATGTTTTTTTTTGGTTGTTAACGTAAAATGTTTGATATATTTGGGAATATTCGAAACAAATATTTTGAATCAGTTTTTGTCATGAAAAATATATTTTACAAAATCTCATACATTTTTTATCCAGTAAGCTATGATTTGGGTATTGGAAACAGAATAATTTCTTCCAGTGACAAGTACGTATACTTTTCTGAAACATGAATAAAAATATTTTCAGATTAGAGTTCGAACGAATCATCTTAATGGGTGGTTCTAGTTCAAGTAAACTATTCTATATATAATTACAGATTTGGATAATATTCAAAATGTAGGTGTTTAAGAAGATTGTGAATGACTTTTTCAAATGAAGTAAATGTATTGAAGGTTGAAAAATATCACCTCGATTCAAAGAAACAACAGAGCGATGAAGTATCCTGGTTCATTAATTATTCCAGTAATGAAATTAATTGAATTGGGAAATGGTGGTCAACTTTAATTGGCTGGATTCCTCCATTTGCATATTAGTAACCAATAGAATCGAGCCACAGATTGATTATTTGACACTAATCTCCAATAAAATTAAAATATTTATCTAAGGCTTAACGACATCAGTCAACCAGTTTTGAGTAATTCAAATGTAGGTCTGGTAACAATATGCTTTTTCGTAAAAACTGAATATTCACTGACAATTTATCAAAATACTTTTCGAATTGCAGCAGTGACCTTGGTGATATTTTTTCCTTGCATTCTATTTCAATTAGAAAATCTGAATAATTTCGCTTCCAGTATATCTCATTTAAAAATGAATATTAATGGAACTGATAATTAACAGTTTTATCATCAGGAATTATATTCATTTTGTGTATTCGATTAAAATGTGAGCAAATAATTTTCGAAATTAAGAATTCGTACTGAATTATATCGATAGCGTTCAGTTTTAAAGCGAAATTTTGAAAATAATGGGATTGCACAAATTTTAATCCATTGAGCTTGGTGTACCAGAAATATATGTTGAGATTATGTCCAGAGATAAAATAGAAAATATGAACTCAAAAAACTCCAGTTTCCAATTTTGAGGTTATGGCAAATATATCGAAGTCACTAGGTTTCGAAAATTATTATTAAAATATTGTTGTTGACAACGCTTGTCATGAGCATCGATATATGTTCATTCCAATCGGTTAGAAGTTATCTAGCTTTAAACTTTCTCATTATTCTAACTTTGAAGGAAGTGATTGGATGAAAATCAACTTTTTTGGTATATAACAAATTAGTTAAATTGAAAAGTAAAATCTATTTTTTTTAAGCAAAATTACATCAAACGTAATTCTTGGTTCGTTATCTCTTCGAAAAAATACTTTTCATTGAAAAGAAAGCACCCACTTGTTCCCCACAATCCACTCAATGCTATCAAATTACAAAAAAATGCTTAAATCTGCCAGAACCCTCTTTTGTTCAGATCACACACTGTGGCATATCTCTCCGAAACACGCAGAGCATGTTTTATGTTCTCCTTTGACGTTTATGTTCTTTTTATTAGCTGTTAAGTCGGACAGTTTTGAATGGTTTCTATAAACTAATTTTATTTTATGATCGTATTCTGCTATCTGATTCATTCTTACAAGTATCAGCATGTGTAACACACAAAATCCTCATTTTTTTCACGAATGGGAAAAGCTGTCGCATTAAATGATGGATATTCTTTCTACAGCAAAGATTTTATTATCAATGAGTCAGAATTATTAATTGCTGTTTATTTGGTTTATCTCGAATTTACCAATAACATAAAATGATTATTTTAAGGATATGTTCGATAGTTGTCATTAATATTATCAGAAATGATGTATTTTTTCAATATATGTGACTGATAAATCAATATATGTATATACTACATGACTGTTATTTTGCTGTCATACATAGAAATCAGTAAAATTTTCGGCTGCTTCATAATATGCTTTGTATATATTTTTATCACGCCTTAAATTTTGTATGTTCGTGTGAACCAAAAATTCTTTAATTTTCATATACGAGGGGAAAACGCTTTTCACATTTTATTTGAAATATTTGGAGCTTCACAATATGCTAAACAAATCATTGTACAGGCTTCTCAACATTTTTAAATGCGAATGTTTGCCCATCAAGATACATGATTGGACTTTCTTATATAAACTGTATTGAAAAATTAAGGGATCTAGTTCTTTTGCTTCATCATAGTTTATTATAAAACATAGCTATAGCGAAACATGTGTTGGCGTTTTGCCCAGTGGAAAATCTTACAATGAAGTGTTGCTTGAATAGAAATCCCGATTTGACGCATGAATGTGTATTCTGAAACCTGTTCGAGAGATCAACAATGCTTATTCAAAGGTTAAAGGAAAAACCTTGATTGGGGTAGTGAAAAAAAAATTCAAAATATGCAAAGAAAAATATCCTGGAAGAGTTAAAATATCAATTATTGACATCATTGGTCGGTCGGTAGCCGGGCGGTTCGACGTGGGTGCTTTGCTCACTCAGTCAATCGACCGATCTGTGAGTCGATGCTTTAAGCCCCAGGATGAACGCTCGATTTGCACTTGCTATCGTCCAACCCGTGTTAGGAATCACACGTTAAAAGGTAAGACCTCGTTAGTCCTTAGCTTGCACAAGTTTCGACTTCTGAGGGTTGTCGTTCGTAGGGGTGCGATAGTTTGTTAACGGAAAAAAACATATTTTAAACATAACACACATTAAATATGGTCCTGTGATTTTTATAAATTGTAAGTAGAAAATAAATGTTCATATTCGACTCTTATAAAGTTGTGTGTAAGTTTGGGAGTAAAACACCTCCTATATATCACTTTTTTCCACAAAAGGTACCAAACAAAATGAATTGATAGAAAGTGCAAATTGTTTTCGGTTAACTGTTAAAAATGAAACATATACAAGTTAAAAGAAAGTGCTCGTTCGCAATTTTTGAGCCATGAAAACAATGAAAACAGTTTCAGTAATAACAATTCATTTTATTTTCATTTCCAGGTAATATGTGGAACTGTAATGATACTTGTTAATAAACAGTTTTGTATGATTTGCAGTATTTTTGTCACTACGATTAGCTACATCAGAATCCTTCAAAAAAATCGAATACTAATGCCTAGAAAAATATGACAAACATCTAAGAAAATAGTACTAAGAAAAATGTCATGTGGCATGAAAAGTATTTTCATTGAATAGAAAATGGAAAACTACTCTTTTTTAACTAATATCAGATTGATCTCCTGCTTTGAAAACACATCCCTGGGGCAGCAAACTGCCACACCTTGGTTGCCTTCGTTCAAAATATTTCGTGAACCAGTCCCCTCTCCAGTATATTGTTGTGATCATTAAGTTGCAGAATATTACTGGAGTTTTTTCCCAACACCAAATCGTTATTTTTAACACCTCGACACGTGTTTCGATCACCAAGTGATCATCTTCAGTTGAATCTTCCTCTTGAAGATTTGCTGTTGGGAAAAAACTCCAGTAATATTCATTACTACACCAAAGGTTCCAAACAGTGCATCATAATTAATTTGCAGACTGATTCTTTCAATGTCTGATCCCAGCATTAGCTAGGTAAGTAATGTCCAGTGAGAGAAATATTTTCCAACAAACACTTACATTGATGCTCATTATTCAAGCAGTAAAAATCGCTAAAGAAAATGTATATCAAAATGAATTTGTTCCATAGCGGCGAGTTTTTCTCTTGCCGTTGAAAGCTACAGTGGCATAAAAAGGGCCTGGATTAGCCCTGTGCTGCGAGCACTGGGTAATGACATGAGTTATGGCCATCAGAAACATTTACTGGAGGTGGGTTTCGGCTCTGTTCCAGAACGGACATACGTATTTTCAACGAATACCTATATAGCGATATGCATTATTCGACAATGTCACCTGTCGTGATGTTATTAATTACTGAATTATTCCCGGCGAGTCGTTGATATTTCGGAGCTGATTTTGTCACTGGGTAGACGTTGAGTGATCTATTTCGTTTCTCTAGGGAGTCTAGAGGGTTTTTCAGTGTGGAAAATTCAGAGAGGGAGCGAGATGATTATTGGACTCTCGAATCACTTATACAAGATGTCATAAAAACCAGCTTTAAGGGTTGAAAAGTCATATGATTCGTCAGCTCCCGAAAAAACAAAATATTAAATACCTATTGCAAGTAGGTACTACAAGTTCTGTTTCCATTATTTGAAGTTGGTACTGTTTGTTATTGAACTTTTGATAAAGCGTTGTTGGAGAAAGGTGAATGCAAACCTAATAAATGATATCAGCGAATTGAGATAACACATTGAAGAAATCGCGCGAAATGTGAAGGTAAAAACTCATCAAATAATCATTTGAGGTCTTCAATTCACAAATATAGTTCATGAAGTGTGTCAATTTTAAAACTTACAATGGGCTTATATCTCATGACCGAAAGCTGATATCAAAAAATGCTTCAAACCGTTTCTAGGATAGTAAGGGGGAACTAAAGTGACATGAAAGTGAACTCACTCTCCTATCAACCCCCTAGACCTCCTCCCCCCTCAAAACTCAAAAAGTTTAAATTGCAAACCCCTACTTGTGATACATCATTGAAAAGACTATAAAAAATACTATACAATGGTTTAAATAATAATTGTACAGGGTGAAGCAATAATTGTGAAACTTTGGCTTAAATGGAATATTTAATGAGGTTTTTGTTGGACTACAAATTTATTAAAAATGTCAATTAAGTAAATGTTCAAAGTGGGTTTCGCTGTTCTGTAAACAATAATACAGCCTATTGTCAAAATCTGCACGAACTTTAATATCAGCCGGCTTACTATGTATTTGTAATGCTACCTCCCGGACTATTATTTTAAATGATAAGTGTCCGCCGATACTTTTTTTTGTAAAATAAAAGTTATGTGCCTCCCAGAACGAGTGTTATTTAAAAACAGCTCAAATATTTCATGAAAGGCATCCAGACAAAAATGTAAGGCTAATTGCACACACACCGATTTTGGACGGCCGATTTTATACCGGTCGTCCAAATTCCAATAGTGAACCACATGTAGTGAAGCACTCTGTATATTTGAAGTTGGAATAATATCACTGTTCAGTTTTAATGATTCCAATGGGCTCAACAAAGCACATTTATTATTTATTTAAATTGAAAGGTGTATATGTTTAAGAGAGATCAATTTTTAGGAAGGAATAGTTTTGGATTGCTACTTTTGCATATTCACACAAAAAAAATGTCGGATTCTTTCAAAGAAAGGAAAGAAGCAATCAATTCAAAAAAATCAACTTTATACAAACATGTGTTAGGAATCACACGTTGAAAGGTAGGACCTTAGCTCGCACAAATTTAGACTTCTGATGGTTGTCGTTCGTAGGGGTGCGACAGCTGGTTAACGGAAAAAAAGATTTCAAACAGACTGATTTTTTTTAAAAGAGATGTGTAGATCAGGCAAAGCAGTAACTTTGATATAAACATTGAATTATTATACAAAAGAAAAAGTACTTTTGAAACAAGTATTTCAACATGAACATACATGAATTATACAAAAACACATTTTGTTATTCAAATAATCATTATGGAATTGAATCAGATATCATTCACAGGATTGCTACACAATACGGTATATGAAAAAGGTAAAATTTCACTTACATGGAACACTGTCATCCTCAATGTCGGACATCAGATGGTTCGGAATAAGACACTGGCCTTGTGCCCCTTCAGCACCAATTTGGATAACATTATGAAATAGATCACCCAACTCATTCATAAAATTACGATTTTATGTTACGAAAGAGTTAAATCTACTCATTACATCGAGGACATGAGTGGATTTAAAGATGAGAATTACACCACAAAAGAGTCATTCGACTTCACTTATTTTTTTCATCTTTTTTAATGTAATAACTTCTTTTTTGACTTAGTATTATTCCACAATAATGACCCACTTGAAATTATTATTGCTATAATTCAATAATCTCGCTAAATTAATATCAAATTAGATTTACTTATTATTGAATATCCTTTGCCAAACCAATGAATCATTTTTAATCTCAACAAGGTAAACAGTGATCTTGTTTCCAAAGGTTTATTAGACGTGACTTTCAGTAAATCAAGCGTAGAAAGTATTATATATTATTATTGATATATATTATATTATTATAAACTAGTACTATGTTGCTGTATTGCTGATGTTTCAATGTTTTGACAGATTCAGAATCAACAAACAGTGCTTTCAAAAAATTGTTCTACAGCGCCATCTAGTGGCGAGTTACAGAAAAATTGATAGTCTAAAAACTTTCTCTGTGAAAAATTACTTATACATGTCAAGTTTCATCACGATCGGTTGAGCGATGTAGAAGTTTATCACTTACCAACCAACCAACAAACATCCATTTTTATATATAAGATTATATGATATTAAGAATAATTATTTCTAGATTAATTTTCCTTCGTCATCAAAGTTCGTACAATCGCCTGCGCTCAAATATCTCGCCAGTGATCAACTCAGTAAGCCACATCTCCATGTAGCTAATTAATTATAGTATCACTAGGGGTCCCGTAAGTCATCAAAGTTAAAGGATACGACCACCCAGTTTTCAGTATTCGACAGACATCCCATCTATCTTGTTTACACACACACACATAAGCATTATTATTATTTCCAATCGATGCACAAGTTAACAGCGATCGAAATTATCTGTTTTCCAGTGTTGGAGTTTTGCGATAAAATTACAATGAAGGCTGTAGACCTGCGAAATCTAGCACTGATGATAAGTTATCTTGAACATGTTTTTTTGCAGGTTACGCATATTTAGTGCAAGGTTGCAGAATGTTATTATTCTATCAGTAGTAACGGTTTATCATTTATTTCGAGTCTCCAGGTGGAACTTGTATTTGATCCCGATGAAAGGTTGATACAAAAATCTATGAGGTTCGTGATAATCGCCTCATTGCTAGGAATTGCACGTTAAGGGGTTAGACCTCGTTAATCCCTACCTTGCACAAATTTAAAATTTTGGGGTTTTGGTTGATGGGGAACGACTACTCATACATTTAGATACTGAAAAATACCATATAACGAATTTTGAATTTTCTGCTGAAGTCTACTAAAGCTTATAGTTCATCTCTTGATGATGCTGCGAGTGTTGCAGATGATGGGAATGACGGAAGATCAATATATTTTTTCTTTTTTTCATGAAATCAATAGTTCAGGCATTATTCGCGAAAAACGGTAGAATTGATAAATATTTTCTCAACTTAGCAGCTTGAAGTTTTCACATTAAGATTTCAACAATATATTCATCTAAAATCAAGTAAAAAGTACTATTCGCTCAATGTTTGATTAAACTATTCAAGTAATTGGTAACCAACGATACCTTCAAAGCGGGTGCAAAATTGAAATGTCTACCATAGACTTCTTGTTTGGTCCTCGTATATATTTATCAAAACACCTTACAAAGGAACTTGAAGGTCCATACGTTCTCTAGAAACGAGCTTGCTGATGTAAACCAAGATTATCTGGTACCTTATGATGCATAGAAGGTATTTCCACACATAACAAAAAGTTCAATTCATTACGAATGTAAAAGCGATTAAAACGTTATTTACTGCGGTATTTTCAGCTAAAGCAATGCAACAGGAAGGGAGATAACACAGCAAGAAATAAATTTATTCATTTCAGAAAACTTTAAACCTCACTTCTTGCACACAATGTCCCGATTAAAAAATTCTTCGAAATAATGTTCCGGGGCAATAAGAATTTACGATTTCTAGGACTGTTTACAAGATGGGAAAACACAAGAATGCGGAATATTTTATTTATATGTGATGTGAAAAGACATTTGAGGTTAAAACATAGACGTAGAAATATTTTGCATTGGTTGAACAAGTACACAGTAATCAAAATCTGGTTGGGAACTTATCTGGCTTCATATTTCCAATTGCTGAAAATTAAAGAACTCGTTTTTGTTTGTTTCGTTATTTTGATTTATAGTGAATTTCTTGATTTCCTTTTATGGGGCACAATTTTTAACAAATAATGGTTGCAATAATGCAATGTTTCACTAGACAAAACTTTTAAAAGAGTGAATAAGAAATGCAGTTTGCCCCATTATATTTTTGTCTAGTGTCCCATATTTGACATTCTTCAATGTACGACGTGGAAACAGCCTTGCTCTCTAGAACTTGCTGTGGTTAATGATCTGTATGTAAAATTGAATAGTGGATCTGCATTTTACTGCCTCAGTTAATTTCTACTACCCCCATTATCTGTGGGTCAATGATTCTGAAAAATTGTTGCACAAATTTATTTTCAATATCTTTTTCAGTTGAACTTCAATACAAAATGTATAGTTGTTTTTTGCTTAAACACCAAAGAGAGGAATATTGAACAGTTTTAGTGCAGAATATTGTTCAAATATTTTGAATATTCACAAAAGGGTTAGTGTTTTTTGACGGTGATTGAAAATGTTTCGTGATGAATTTCATTAGTTCTGAACCACGAATCCAACCACCATGAATCGAGGAATCATCAAGAGTCTATTAGACCGTGCTTTCGTGCTCTGTAATACGAAGAAAGGTCTCGAGAAGGAATTAGACAACATCAAAAATGATCTTCAACATCAGAAGTTCAACATCAGAACCGGAAACACTATCCTTAGTAGCCTCATGAAAACCAGGCCACCAAACGCGTACTGCGTTGCATTCACCGGATACCCTGTGAGTGCGGATAATCCGTGAAACTAAGAGGCCATTGAAAGTTCGCATTGCCCAGCACAAGAAACATACACAGCGAGGGAAAACTAGCAAATTAGGAATAGCAGAGCATGTTTGGACTCATCAACTTAACATCGAGTGTTCTCAAGCTGAGATCATACACAGTGAGGAACAATGGTTTAGAAGGAAATTCAAAGAAGCCACATACATGTTGTCCAACAATGTGTTCAGCCAAGCTAGCGTAGAGATCAACTCGTCAAGAAAATTGTTAATACAGTTCGCTAGGCAAGGTGTTGGACAGAGCCAACCCCTTGCAATGATCATCGGTGGCATAGAAATGAGTACGTCTCAATAAGTTCCTCACTTGGGCTTGGAGCTTGACTATAAACTCTACTTTAGTAATCACATGGATGTTGAACAAGTTATATTATGTGTTCCACATAGTAAACTGAAATTTTCGTAGACCTGACCTAATAGTAGCACCATCAGCTGCAACAAAACTGGATTTAAACAGAAATGTAAAACAGTTCATCAGATTAATATTTGTTTTGGACTACAAAAAATCGTGCAGAAGCACATTTACTGATAATGATTCTCGCAATAAATATTTTAAAAATTTGCCCTAAAGGTCGTGGGTTATAGTATAATGATACGTGTATTATTCAATATTTTTCAAATAGTTTCTTATTAATCAGTGGGCTGTGTTTGAGGACTGGCAGTAAACAAATCTAAAGAAATGAACTCTAAACGTTCAATCCAGTCTCGAATATACCTACACAGTAGATTGAATGGACTGACGCCTGGCGAAAAAAAAACTACTCCCCTGGCTAATACCATGAAGGGCTAATACCATGAAGGGCAGAAAATTTCCTGAATATGCAATTGGCAATACAACTGAAAGAGTCGACCTTCAATATTGGAACGAGCACACTTGCAGACCGGTTTCGGGCTCATTAGCCACTCATCAGTGCAAGATAGTGACCATCATCGACCTAAAGTCAATGATATTCCAGAATTGAAAATCGGAATTCTTTCAGAGTGTTTCATTCCTCGTCTTAAGTTGAAGCGAACATAAAAAATTTCACTCCATCTAGTGGACGAGGTACTAACCAACTGCATATCCGAAATTTGCCCGATTCCTTTGAATAAGGAAGAAACACTTTCTTATTAGTCAGTGGGCTGTGCTTGAAGACTGGCAGTAAACAAATCTAAAGAAATGAACTTTAAACGTTCAAGCCAGTCTCGAATATAACTACACAGTAGGTTGGTCGGATATAATTCAACGCTCTTCGTGGTATTAGCCAGGGGAGTAGTTGTTTTCTGATAGGCGTCAGTCCATTCAAGTTACTGTGTAGGTATATTCGAGACTGGCTTGAACGTTTAAAGTTCATTTCTTTAGATTTTTTTTAAATGGTGTAACCATTTATTATGAATATTTTCTCTTAAAATTAAAGACATTAAGAAGTATTCAAATCACTTGATGAAGCGCTACTGTGTTAGCAAAACCTGTTGACATATATTTTTCAAATAAAGTTTGTAGAGATCAAATCGTGAGGTGTAGTTTATGAAAAAAGTTTATGACATTAATTTTGTTTTTTACATGTACATCCATATTTTTCAGGTACATACATATATAACCATTTTGTAACGGACTACACAGTTGTTTCAGGACGCTTCATAAAAGTGAAATACATTCGACGAATTCCTGCGCTCGCTCCGGTGAAGTGTGGCCAGTAATCAAATGAAAGAGCCCGTTGAAATCCCGGCCAAATAAAAACTCTATTTAATTAAAGCCCACAGTTTTGATCGATATAAAAAGACATTTAAAAACATACGAGCTTTCCCTACGAAGTGTCTAGCGAACGGCTATCTAGCGTGCCATGCTCACGGCGCACTAGACCCGAACAATAAAAATAGATCATTCGCCAAACACACCTGACAAATGAAACACTGCATCTTTGATTTATTCGGCTATAAATCGGCGATATTTACTATTAGAGAGTAGAAATATCATAAATGCATTTGAAGTTACGTGACAACAGCGCATATATCCATGTCGCAGGTTCGTTGGGAGACGATTCAGAAAATTTCGGTTATTCAAAGTTGCAGTAAATAGAAATGATTGGAAATGTCGACGATATTTATTTGGCAAGTGGACAGAAAATAACTCGAATTCGTTTTATGGAGCATAGAATATGCGGACAGGTGTGGAGATGGATGGTCGTTTTTAAAATTAAATCGGTTAAAGCACTACGGAAAAACCACAGCTCTGTTACGCCAGCAACGCAAAGTACGAAAATCGCATTTGGAAAATGCCAAAATTAGATAGTTTTTAGGTGCTTTTTAGGTACCGAAGTTAAAAATTAGGTACTCTGTCACGTATGCCCCATATGAGTTATTGAATCTAGATTTACTATAAATATCTAATGAGCACCTAATCAGCACTTTATTTTCATACCCTTACTTATTGAGGAACATACTGTAAGAACTCAGTCCATCAGTCATAGTGGTTTTCCATAATGCCTCATAGGCATGGTGGTTTTCAGGTCCATGAGCCCCATAGGCATTAAAGACTCTAGTTTTACAAGTACAAATATCTAGTGAGCACTTAATTAGTACTTTATTTTGATTGTCTATGTATTAGTTTACGAGTATCTCAAGACTTTGTGGCATATTGTTAATTTTTTTTCTCAAATCAGATATCTCGAATATTTTTTGCTTATTCGCGGTCGTGAGCACCTAATTGGCACTTTATAACCACGCTTAGTTTATACCTGATAGAGCATTCGTCCTCGTTTTCGAGAGACCATCACATAATGCTAGCAACGCAACTTTGAGTATTGAGTTGCGGTGTAAGTTACAGAGCACCCAATTTTTGAATTCGGTACCTAAAAAGTAATTAATTTTTGCATTTTTTAAATGCTATTTCCGTACTTTGCGATGCGGGCGTAACAGAGCTGAAAACCACCCAGTTGAAAGTAAACATCCAGATTCTGAAATCGATAAAATTCTTAAGGCGATTGTCCTTAATCGTGGAGCCTTCTAATAATCCGATAGATGGCGCTCTTCATAAAGGTAGTTGTCATTGAGTTTTCCGTTGATCCCATAGATGGCGTTTTTGTAAGGGGAAATATCATAACCTTTACTCCAAGGTATTTTGTTTGATCCCAACCATGATGCTCAATGAGGCAGTTTTTCACTTTCAATTTGATTAATCAATTTTTCAATCGAGAATTGGTGAAAATTTTTGTGAAATGTTTTCGAGGAATGTTATCTTGCCTCAGATCTTGGTCTGTATTTTCATGTTGCTGATTCTTCACTGTTCAAAATTACGCCCTTAGTCATCATTTCGTTCTCTTGCCAACCTCATTTCGTTTTCTACTACTGAACAGGGGTAGAATTAACAAATCGAAATGTAACGAGTGTTCATCCATATACATTGGTCAAAAGACAAGTCGAAACGTGGATTTTAGAACATTTGAAATATTGGAAACAGAAAATCAAATGTTGCAAATTATTCGATAGATTATAGACATATTATTAAATTTCTACAGTACAAATGACACACAGACCATTTATATGTATGTGGAAAGAAAGGTGAGTATTGTTGAACGAAAAGGAAAAAGCCAAAGTGACATAATAAACTAGATATTTAGCACAGTGTCTCAATCTCATTGGTGTTAACATTGATATTATTATTCATTATTTGAAACAAAAAGCATTTATTTTCATTTGTGAACCATCATTTGATTCAAAATATTGAGCAACACGCCTCGTGTCAAAAAGTGGCTTTTTCAGTGGGGTCAGCGGGTCAAATATTATCCAAATTCCGAAGTTGATGTACCTATGTATTATGTAGGAACTTACAACTACTTTCATTCTGTGTACAACGAGTTTTTCAAGAAGTGCTTAGTTTTTGAAATGTGATCAAATAACTGAAAGCACTGTCATAATTGGAAGTTTTCTTGCCATTTCAGCATCCCAAAAAGCATTTGGATCCGATGTGAAACCTACTTCTGTAGTTTTTTCATGAAAATGTTGGATGATTCTAATTGCAGACTTTTGATATAAATAAGAACTCTTACCAGATAAGTTTTGAAAAAAAGAATTTTTAGAATTCTGTAAAAACTTTGAGAATATCTTTCAATTTGAGAAAACCTGAACCTATATGTTTTGCCGAGAACATACACCATACGACTAAAAATTAAATTTGAATGTGGTGCAATAACATTTGTATTTGAGCAAATTTATCAATAATAAAAAACTATTTTAAACAATTCTTTGTTGTATTTTTTGACCAAATCTATCTGCTATTTGATTTGAAACCATTCTAAGTACATCTAATATGATCACAGAACATATTCTAATCTTTGTAGGAATTCAAATTCCGATGGGGCCACCAATAAAAACCGTCCATGTGTTGCACATTCAGTGGACAATACTATATATATTTTTTTCTAATTGCTTACATAGATCATTTTCTAGGCAATTGTATAGAACTGGGTGATCAGTTATTATTTTCGGCTCAAGAAATTATTTTATCTGAATAGAAAATACTTTGTCTTCAACACTCGCATGCTTTCGAATCACAAGACCGTAAAAATTTAAACAACTGGTGTACTTTTCTGTTACATTTCAACCCTTTGTTCATATTTCGTTGTAATAACTACTATTTGTTGGTCAGTATTATGTTACGTCTTATCAACAAACGTGTTCATAATTGCCCTTTAATAATTTATAATCTGTAATCGTTTCCTCAAATACCTCCTGAGGAGGTCTACAGGAACTCACATTTATACCCACTAAAGAAAATTATTATAATTGTGTGCAAAGTAGGAAATTATTTAAATTTAATGGTTATGATACAGATAACGATACATTTAATATCAAATTGTAAAGGTTTACATTCTCTGTGAGCACATTATCTTTTTAATTTAGATTGTGGATGTAATGTGAGGCAATAATTATTGTGATTAATGTTTAGAAGTCGTGCAATAAAATTATACTAACAGTGTTTGTGTTATTAATCCACTGAACTGTTCCTTATATTCTCATGAATTGAAGTAGATGTAGTTGATGCAGTTTAAATTTTGGCAACATATCGAATGTAACTTGCCAAATTCTTGAAACCATTCGATTTTGAAAAGCACAATGTATGTGGGTTATGAAATAAGTTTCAATGTCTTCGAATTAGAGTTAGTCTGTATTCACTGATTTGCAAAATGTTATGATAGTGATTATTGAAATAACTTGAAAATATGAAATTAGAAAAATTCCTAATGCAATAAAAGCAACAGATTTCGAAGAAGAAAACTTTTCTGGCTTTTCACTTTTATGTTAATTAATAGAGTGGAAAACCTAAAAACAATAAGCAATATATAAAAAAATCTTCACAAAAATTCGTAGGTCAGGTACAGATTGAAGAAGAAAATATATATCTGAAACAATGAAGAACGTTTGTGAAGAATTTTCTTATCATTTCATTTTTTCCCTTCTTTGAGACTACAAACAACAAAAGTGTGATTTTCCTGTCATCCATTGTTCATATGAAAATAGTTGTTTTGAAGGGACATTTTCTTTTATTGAGTCAATGTTCATGTGGAAGTAGTCAAAAAATCTTACAAACGTCATTCAACATTCAGGAGTGCTTTTTCCAGTAACTTGCATTCAATTTAATTTCCTTCATCTCTACTACTTTCTTTTCATCTTCGATGTTCCCATTTTTTCCTTTTCTTTTGCATTTCTCTACAGTTGAAAAATCAAAGTAACTTTTACTATGCCGTTAGTAAAAAACAAACATTATTTTTCTATATTCATGTGAGCTCTGGTGGAAGAACTAAAAATGACTTCATTTTACTTCTGAACCAGCGTTATCATTATTATATTATAGTAATTTCAATGGGAGTTCTTTTTTGATTCAATATTTTGTCATATTTTCACTAAACCCATATTTAAAAGCCAACATTTAATGTTGAAATACATATAATCTACTACATCGTTTGTAAACAATTTCACACATAAATTTTAGAATCACCCTGTAGATGAACTATGCAACAGCTCTCACAATCCCACTGTATGGAATAAATATGGCCGACACTGTTTCGACTTTTCATTCAACATTTCTGTCGAATCGAGCAGACAGCGACTCCAGTGCTAATTTCTTGAAACAAGTTGTGGCACGTGCGGAGAACGCCAGCGCCATCTACTAACGAAATGCCGAACCACTTCTTGTGTCTTGTAACGTTTTTGGGGGTGTGTCCATGTGTACTCATGTTTTGGTGGGGTGACTGGTCAGGGGAATAACGAAAAGAGACAGCACTATGCGAGGAGATAGTAGAGAGAGTGGTTCTCGATTTGAAAAGTTATTTGGCGGGACAATGAACTTTTTTAAATTGTCATTTCATTGATGATTTGAAAATGACTATGTTACGAAGAGTTTTTTCAAAGGCATGAAGCTGTTTTGATTTCGTAATCGGGAACTGATTTTCCTTATTTGAGGGAAGTCAAAATAATTGAAAGCTCAAGTGGATCAACGAGGTTTTATCTTTTATCATATGATTCTTACCACAGAGGACCAATAGACTTAATCACCAGTCACTAATGAATAGTAATAGGTATAAATTTGCAATTTTTCAAATTATGAATTTTTAAGTAAGTTAACAGAAGATTATGAAAAAAAAAATTAACTCTTGAAATGGTTTCAATAAAAATGCCTTCACATAATTACATTATGATATATGTAGTTTAATTTATTAACTGTTCAAAAATTATAGATTTTTTTTTCACATTCTAAAGCAATATTTTCAAAAAGTAAATCAGGGCTATTCAGTAATTATTTTGTTAATTTCTTACATGTTTTGCTTTTCAATATTTTTGCTATTGAAATCAGTTCTTTGGAAAGTGGGAGTTAATGACATAATGACTAAAGCCGATTTGAAAAGGATATGATTTTCCTGGGAAAATGTTTTGAGATCATTTTTGTATGTTTTGATCAACTTTATTTTTACAATTTTGATAAATTGATATTATTACTGAATGATGATTTCTTCCAACTCAACAACAAAACGTCACTTGTCTACAAATATCATGGATGTCATCATAAACATATTGTATTATGACAAGAATTTCAAATTTCCCGAAAATTTACTTTGGCCAAGTTTTTCTTAACAAACAGTATTTTTACCCCCGCTAAATTTAATACCTAAAGTTGAGACCTTTATGTAACTAGTAGATATAAATTCAGCTACAAATAATTAAAATGCCATCAATACTAACTGAAAAAAATTGCACGAATCATTGTTAACGTAAAACATGTTTTTTATTACTTTCAAATTCCTATTTTCATCTTTGAAAACTTGAAAAACAATGAAGTTTAATAAGAAAGACGAAGGGCCACACAAAAATATTTTTTTCGATTTGTATAATTCTGACTTTCAAGTCAGAATTCTGAGATACAAGTCAGAATTCTGACTCGCAAGTCAGAATTCTGAGATACAAGTCAGAATTCTGACTTACAAGTCAGAATTCTGACAGAGATGTTGACAATTTTTTCACAACTTATCTTGGTATAAGTGCCATGGCCAAAATTATTTGGAATACAAGAAGGGCTACACAAAAATATTTTTTTTGATTTGTATAATTCTGACTTTTATCTCAGAATTCTGACTTGTAAGTCAGAATTCTGACTTGTATCCCAAAATTCTGACTTGCGAGTCAGAATTCTGACTTGTATCTCAGAATTCTGACTTGCAAGACAGAATTCTGAGATGAAAGTCAGAATTATGCAAATCGAAAAAAATATTTTTGTATGGCCCTTCAACGCTTTCGAAATTTTCCGTATACGAGCTACACATCGAACGTAAATCAATAATTTTGAGAGGGTTTTAATTGTAGTTGTAATTGAATCTGATTTTTCTTAACAAAAATTAGGAAAAAATTTCGTATCTCCTTATCAGTGTGAACCAGTGTGACGTCACCCTGGTTTACATGACAAATTGGTGTTTTGAAAGGAAATTTGAAATTTTAAAATCATTTCTAAAATATTAATCCTTTAAAAATAAAATTTCAAATAATTTTGGCCATGGCACTTATACCTATTTAAGTTTCAAAAAAATAGTCAACATCTCTGTCTTCTCATTGTTCAGTGACGAACAGAATTTATTCAAATGTATTGGCCATCATAAAATCCATGTCCATTTTGATATATACAAAAATAATTTTGATTACAAGTTTCTAGATTAACATTGAATGAAAGATGGATAAGTAGAAAGCCAAAATTTTTCATTCCCAGCAATAAAAGAAGTAATGACCAAAAATGTCTAGTACATATTTTTATGTTTGACCTTCTTTAAATTCTCCTTTTTCTCCTACTAAACTACGGTGAGTAGTTCAATACGATATAATAAAATAATAATTATAACTAAAGAAAAAAACCAACAGAAGAATTCCTCCCACACCTGTACCCGACAAATTATAAGTGTATAATGGCTTTTTCATTATGTCGACAATCGCCAATACCAGCGATTATCATCGGCCATATTACCTACCACCCACTTCGTATGACCCCGGGTGTCTACCACTGACATATTGCACAGAGGGTTGCCCATCGTCGTTATTTATCGTACAATGGCTCCAGAGGGTGTCGGATTCTGCCGTGAAAAAGAGAAAAGGAAGGGAACGACTGAAGAGACCATCTTTATTCTTCCAAGCTATAAGGATTCTTTTGGGTCTTCGAGAAAGCTTTCGAGTTGCGAAACAACACCTACCTTGCTGGCCCGTGTTAGATATGACAAATGATTTATAAAGGGAGATTGGATCTCGCGATTAATTTTAGGAAAATATATACGCCTCGGCATTTTTCGCTGCGCAGTTGTTTATTTAGCTGATCGCTCATTGCGGGGGATGATATACCCGTGTGAGTCTTGGCAGTGGAATTTTTCAGATGGGGAATTTTTTCTGAGGTGACAAAAAGCTTCTCGAGCTGAACTGTATCAGAGATATTTTAAATGAAAGTTTTTCATATTATTCCAAGAACATCAAATGCCATAGAGATCTGCCCATCCGCTGAATAAAATGCAACAGGCTGAAGTTTCACTAGATTAGACCTTTTCCTAAATATATACGTGACTGCCAATGGTTGTCTATCACGAAATCCTCAGTTATGTACGCCTATAGAACAGTGACTCAAAAATGATTTATTACTCAGCAACTTAAAAAAAGACTATAGAGGAGTTACTGTAGAATTGAACCTATCGCTCGAGAAAATAAATTCAAGGGGTCTCACAAACCAATGTGACACGCGTGATGATGAAAGGTTGCAATTGCATCGGTTATGTTTTTTGTAGTAAATCACTTTAGAGGTTAAGGTCGCATTTTTGTTTTGTCTTCAGGTAGATCGATAATTTACCTATTTGTCGTAAAGCATTATTATTACTATGACAAATAAATATAACAATGTTTTCAAAGGCAATGCTTCAAAAAACTTGTCTCTCTGTTGATAAAATTGATATGCAGGTGGTTTACCAAATAAGACAACAATTGAAGAATTTATTTCCTGAGCCATTATTTTTTTAAACCGTTTTGTTTTGAACATACGGTTCAAGAAATATTTTTGACAGAACCAATATTGATGTAATTAAATGAAGAGAAAATTGTATTTTTTCATCCAAGCTGGAGGTATTAATTTTCGAATGTTCTTATAGATCAACAGTCATCTTTTCAGAAATCACCAAAGGACGAAATATTTTTAGAATGTCGTACGTTGAATCCAGGCGGTTTCTTGTAGATAACAAAGGTGGACCATTGTCATCATCACCTTCCACAATTGTCGTAAACTCAAAAAATTATAAGCACCCAAGTTATCATTAATATTGATTTCTGTAACCTATTTATTGTAAATTGAAATATTTACACAAATTTGAAATTGACCATGAAAATTAACGAAAGAAGTCGAAGCACCATGTTATCTATTAGAATAGGTGAAAGCCAAATCAAAAACCTTTCTTTTCGTTTAATATCTGTAGTGACGTTGAAAAATACATTATTGAGGAATATATTCTAGTCTAGACTGTATTGAGAGGCAACATTTTTCAAAACGGCGACATATAAAAAAGAACAAGAAACATTTTTGTAGAGATGAATTTCAAACTTTGATATTGATTGGAAAGTTCAGCTATTTTCGAGATGATGTTATTAGAGATTTTTAAACCGAAACCAGAGCATGTAGAGATACAACATGCAACATGCATAGCTGTAGTAAATATCTGAAAAAGAGTCGTCGAAATAATCTTGTTTGATGGGCTAATGCGTCATATAATAGAATGTATGATTCAAGTGTTGCGTCTAGTTTTATCTACTCGAAACAACAACAGCAAAAACCAGTAACATTATTCAAATCTTTCTGTAACCCAAAATATCAAATTATAAGTTTCAATATTTTAATTAACACATAAATATTCATAGCAGCATATTAATTTATAACTCTATTACAGGGTAGAGACAACTACCTAACCGCATATAAAAACAAATAAAACAAAAATGTTATTAGCTCATTTGCATATTGATTAATGAGAAAATGAATTACGAGCTGGTGTTAAAGTTTTATGATAGCCATTTTTCACACTCAGTATATTTTGCTTTTCACACAAACACTGTGTACACATTCAATTAGCTGTTTCTTACTATAATTACTTTAATGATTATATGTATTATGTTTCAATTATACTGAACATAACATGAATATCAAATTGACTGAGGTACGTCAATCGAAATAATCTGAAATTATTAGTTTATTATGCAGTGTGTATCAACCAAATGCAATAAATTGATCATTGAATTTTTAAATGAAATAATGAATATTCATACAAAATTCTGAACTGTTCAAACTTCAAATCTGAAGTCTTAGACTTCATAATTACAATGTTCATCCTTAAATTGAATACCTTTAGAGTAAGAGTTGCAACCCCTAAACATTTAAAAGAAAAGTAGGGGTTTTCGATAAACTACTTGAATTCTCTTCATTGTTTATTAGAATAATATTTATTGATGAATTCTGTGATAATCAACCAAAATAGTGAAACAACTCTTTTATCGTATAAGAAGATTTTCATTCTTCCAAAAAGTAGGTGTTGAAATGATAGTTGCAATAATTATAGTCCTGAAGTTGTTTTTTCTTTTGAAAGCTTTTTTTGTGTGGTTGTATTTTGGATATAATTTTTCTCGGTGTACACAGTGAAAGAAAGTGTGAAATTACATAAAAAACGTTGGTAATTAGTTGCCAACGTTATATTATGTACTTTTACATTCAATTCAGTGTAATACAAACTTAATGTAAATTTCGTTACATGATAATTTATATGAATATACTCTTCAAATTCGTAATATTTGTCATGAAATTACATTGAGTTTTTATGGAATTATAGTATTGAAATTTCAATGATGTGTGAAATTCACTGTATGGAATTACACAAAAAATTTACTAATAAAATTCCATTGCAGAAAGTCCAATATTGTAAAACTATATTGTAAATGTTTTAATTTCAAAAGTAAGTTTCAGTTTGATATGTAATTTCACATTCCCCTGCATGAAGGTCTACTTTTACACAAAGAGAATTGAACTTGTGCAACAACAACAGGACAAGTCTTCATCTACCGTTACTTGCAGAATGGCGCCTATTCAGACAGCCGTCCAGTGAAACACATAAATTCACACAAAAAAAACAAAAAATGAAAATTTACATAATTACACTAATATTCAATGGTGTTAGGAATCACACGTTAAAAGGTAAGCCATCGTTAGTCCTTAGCTCACACAAGTTTCTCAACTTCTGAGAGTTGTCGTTTGTATGGGGGGTGACAGCTGATTAACGGAAAAACATATCAGAACAGATGTTAAACAGATTCTTTCTTTTTCTCTGTTAACATCAAAATAACACCGGAAATTTCTGGTAATTTCATAGATACACTTCATTTTTAATGTTCGATAATAAAGTACATAAAATGATGGTGAATATAATATGTGATTGTGAATAAAATATGTAATGTTTGTGTAATTCCGAACCAATTTTTTTCAGTGCAGAATATACCATTCTATTTCGTAAAAATGTTGGAATACGCCGATCATGAGAGTCTAAATTCGGCTTCACTTTTTCCTTGTCTTCAGTTGCTTCATATTGAGGCACTTTCTATAAATCTCGCGGTACAGTTTTCGCATGAAAAATAGCCTCGTCTCTAAGCATTTTCATAGAAATTGCAGATTTATGTGACACAGTGATGAATGACCATTTCTGTGGACTACAAGCCGATTCGTAAATCCAACAATCTGAGCACTGGAAAAGTGAAACGTAATAATTTAATGATTTCTCCCATCGTCTAGGTCACGTTCAGTACTGCAGTACTTCAGTACTTGTAATAATAAATAAGCGATATGGTTCGAAGCGCGTGCAACTCTCTGTGTGGGTATAAACATGTCTGTCTGACTCTGGAAGAGTTCATTAATGCAGTTGGTTTGGTAAAACGCCATTTTCCTCCAGGCAACTTTAAATGATGACTTTAAAATTACATTTGCATACCATCAGCGTATTAGGTTCATCCGTGAAAATATGAGATGCGTCATACACATGAATTATTCGTCGGAGTCCTTTCAACAGGATGATAATGAGTAGTTTTTGCAAGAGCAATTTTTGGCGAACAGAGATATTCACACAGATTTAGACTAACTACGTAATAACGATATCACAACAATACTACTTGGGTAATACTATTGAGGTTATTTCTTTTTAAAAATAACTCGATGACTATCAATTTTATTCTCGATTGGTCAGTTACCTTCAACTGGCAAAGACAAAAATGGGGCATGGCCAAATCCTGAATTACAAGTAGCAGTGAATCAGAACAACCAACAGAAGAAACACCAAGGATACATCCAAACATAAACTAAGATCAATTCATGAAAAGGGAGGAACAATACCCCAGAAAATTTTGCCTAGACCACCTTCAAAGTTGGCGAAATTGTTTTGGACAAAAGACCAATTCAAGAACGATTCGAAGATCAAGCGTTTGGATCAAAAAGAAAAGACAAATGAGTGGATTTAGATTGATTGAGAAGAAAAGTGAGAGGAAATGCTCTATTGATTTTGATTGCTGAAAGTTTGAAAGAGCATGGAAGAAATACGAATATAAGGAAAAGCGATTCAGAATTGGAAGTGTTTTCGATAGATAGAGAAAATTAATAAAACAGAGAACGGTTTTGAAGGAGCAGACAACAGATTAATGAGTAAAAGTTTGTGACAAAATAATTTACAATAAAACGACTGAAATGAAATCTAGACGAAAAGAATGGAGATGAAGTAACGTCTTGAGTACTTGGAAAGTATGGTGACTACGGAAAGTGGTTGCAGTGCCATCAAACTACGGAAATAAGGGTACATACATTGAAGAAAGTGATAGGTATTATAATAAAAAGATACAGATAAAAGTCGAAAACATGATCATATTGTTACAACCTACTAACAATAAGCTCTTCTGGCCAAAAATACAATCAATATAAATGGAACAAAGATAAAAGAAAGAATTAAACACATTTGAAGATAGTAGAGAGAACTTAGTATATAGAAGAGATGGAATGATAGGGAAGCAGAAACTAATATTGATATTAAAATAGAGGGAATATTATTGATCTGGATTGGGCAGCTAGGTTGAAAGGATAATCGTTTTCTGACAGAAACCGTGTTGGGTGTGAAATTCAAGAAAATAGAAGGATAAGGTCTAGAGAAAGTGGATAGTCCAAACTGGGGAAGACGCGAAGAAGAAGAGATAAAAATGTGACTCTTGAGAGAAACAGAATCTCAGCACTTTGATTCCAATGCATGCATTAGAAAGAAGAGAGAGAATTGTGACCCAGAATCCCACAACGATCATAAACAAGAAGAGGAAGAAGAAGATACCAAATAAGTTGAATTTCCATAAACCAAAACAGTAGGAAAGTACCAAATCAGTAAAAATTGCAATTTGAAACATATATAACGATGTAAGATTCTGAAGGATATACTGTTTCTTATAAAGGCATAACAAATACCTTTACAATATTTTGGAAGTCATTATTTTTGTGGAAGAGTCAAGGTTCCTCGATGTTTTCTGGGTTTTTAAACTGCCATAAACTGGCTTCCGTCAAAAAATATATATATTTCCAAAAAAGGGCATTTTCAACCGTAAGTATATCATATTTTGAGCCTTTTTGAAGAGCTGAGTGACAAATTTTTATTTTTTTTTAACTATCGTTGAACTTTTCAGGTCATTATATTTGCGAGCAGATTCTCTGTTTATCTTAATTTATTCACGTTCCAGATTGTGAAAGGTTAAAAACATAGAAAACATGAAAGAACATTATTATTTTTCAGCTCTTCTTGGATGTTCAATTTCGTATGGTTCATTCGTATGCGTCTAAGGCCAAAATTTGATGAGATCAATCGCCTGTGGTTTCACATAATCATAATCAGACTATCACAGATTTCATCAAATGCCCTCCTGCAACTAGCCTATAATTATAGTCCGAACCGGGCTATAACGGTACCCCAAAATCCACCCAGAAACCCCACATTTCATCGTTCCCAATCCTTTGGCTCCTTTCCAGCGTAACTCATTAAACTGAGGACTTTATGACTTAATTTTGACTAGAAGGCTGCGTAGGCAGTCCTCGATATGCGTAAAAACCAATTAAAGGGTACAAACTAACAGAAAATTAACCGTGTGACGAGCTTAAATGAAGTCGACATGGAGCATGAAATACAGGTTGTGCAAGTCTGACGCCATTACTCATTCTTCTTCTTCTTTTATTTCGATTTTCAGATCGAGACTTGTTTTTGTTCCGCTGCATGCGAAGAGAATTCCATTCTACGTTGCGTTTCTCTTAATTTTTACCAATCGCAGTTGAATCTGTCTCACTTCTTTTCATTAGCGAAGCATACGGTGCGTGGACGACATAAATATGAGGTTATGTTATGCCGATGCCGTATAGAGAACTCCTATATCTATATTTAATATAAACAGTCGTTGAGACGGGATTCTATAGTTTATGTGGTGAAGAGATACTGCGATTCGAAGGCTTTCTTTCCAGAGGCGGGTCGACGAGTTGAGAGGGGGTTACAAATCAATAAAAATGATAACGACAATAATATATATAGATAATAATAACAATTTTTTCAGACTCAGTATCTGGTAGTTTAATTCTTCTCGACTTCACTACTGAATAATCCTCAGTATCTGGTAGTTTAATTATTCACTACAGTCCTGGATTCAATATTTAAATAAATTATGTATGAGCTGTATACATTTCAGTGAATTTGGAGAAATATATTGTATTTCATTCAAGATCCTTATCATGCTCGTGTGAAGACTACACAAGTTGTTTGTGATATTAGCAAACTCAGATATGTGTAATGTCAACGTCTATTTCTTTTTTCTGTTTATATACTTCTAGTAAGTATACGGTATAAAAAATTTCAACAATAGTTTCGCTAGACCATATTCGTATATAGTTAGCATTTTTATGGGCGTTTGGGCTCAATAACAAAACCTACTACATGTGAATTTAAATTTTCACCAGATACTTGACAATCTCTACTTGTTTCGCGTTAGTCTCTTCAAGAGTAGTCAATGAAGAGTTGATGTAATGGACTAAAATACATTCCTGACATTTGACGTCATAGTCCTGGCGATGAACCATAGACAGTTTTCGGAAAAGTCTCTGGTACCATTGGTAGTGCTAGTATTTTGATTGAGTTAGACTTCAATAGGTGATATAAGCTAGAAAAACTATTGAAGGCAATGTTTGATTTTACTGGTGGCATGAATGAAACAGCAGGAAAAATTGATGAAACCGTATTTTTTTTAAATGGCAGGAATGGTGAAATTTGTTAATATAATGGATAGACATAATTCAGAATATATATTTGAGGCTATTGAATATAATTTTGATTCACAGCAAAATATGTCGTCGACATATGGAGTCCAAACTTTACACCTCTGAACCACTTGCTATACACCCATCTTTGTCTGTAGAGTAGGGAGGGTGAGTGTAGGCCAACAGCACTTGTACATCCTCCCGAGGAGTTGTCCTCCTTGGACATCGTCCATCCTGTCCTTTCCAGGAAGATGGAGAGGTCACTAGGAGACATCTTCTTTATATCGGCAGGTGTAGGCCAAGACTCGCCGAAAACACACTCTCTTTTTGACGATAACTCCGGACACTCGCATAAGACATGCCTGACAGTTTCATCTTCCTGTTCACACGTCCTGTATCCTTTGATTCCATCCCGTCTCTTCAGGTATTGAGCATGGGTGTGACGTTTGGCTAGTCCCGTAATTGTCGAAATCATCAGGCTGTAGGTGTCACTGGGTCCTAAAATTCTTAGTCCAGCCGCTTTATTGGCTAAAGAGTCGGCAATACGATTACTTTTACTCCTGTCGTGCTCTTCAACCCACCTCAGGAAAATGATATTATCTACCGAGGGTTTAGCGGAATATTGGTGACACTCTAGTACTACTAGCTCTGGGATAACACGTTGTCTGTTCAAAGCTAATAGGGCTTGTCTCCTATCGGTGCAGATTGTTATGTTTTTGCCAGAAATTCCTTTACTGGTTATTTATTTTGTGGCGATTGGGATACCAGCCAGTTGTGTTTGAACCACGCTGGTATTTTTCCCATTCCCCACTTAATCCTTAGACTCTGGAGTAAACTCCACATCCTGAGCTTTCTTTGGTTTTTGAACCTTCTGTATAAATGCGTATTGCATTTGTAGTGTCTGACATACATACACCCCTTAAATGTTATATTTTCCAAAATATTTTTTCATGATATTGAAATATGTTAAGTAATACATCAAATTTCCCATGGAATGGTTATATCTTAGAGAATAACTTTCTCTAGAGGAACCTTGCAAAAAAATCAGAGTCTACACTAGTGTTTATAAAAAAACTGTTTCTTGCTCAATATTACTGGTGAATGTATATTTCACCACTTTTGAGGGTCATCATTACTTTTATTATATATGTTTACACTCAGAATAAAATTTGAATTGTCGAAGCACCAGGAATAAATGAAGATTCTATTCTATTGTCTTTTCTATTCTAATAACTTTTATTATTCCATGTATAGATACTTTAACTCATTTTCCTTTCTCTATTAATAGTTATAGAAAATTTTATTAAAACAACAATAAAAATAAAAACAACAATAAAAATTAATTGGCGGTCCGGGGCGACTCCATTGATTCCAGTGGCGCATTTGCTTTTTCAGCTGCAGGAAAACCTGGAAAAACCTGCAGCACCACATCATCTGAAGATCTTGATCTACCAATGTACTCTCTCTTATAAAACAAAATGTAGGGTGTCTCCAGAGGCTCCAATAGATTCAGTGCATCGCCAGAACACTTCGTGACACGACTATCGTCAAACTTAAACCAGTCCGTTTCGTCTTTGCCCAAGGCGTAATAATGACCAAATTAAACGCCAAAACCACAGTGAACAATGACTGCATGAACATTATAATAGTGGTCTGCTAGATTGGAATGTTCATCTATTTCGAACCTTCCAAAGAGTTTCTTGCTTCCGTCAGAGGTTGAGTCTTGTTTGAAGATCATCAGTGTTATTATTAGATTGACTGGTGCCTCAGGTATACTTGTTTTTTTATAAAAGTCAGTTAGTTTGGCGCATGTTTGACAATAAGTTTTGCACGGACTGGTTATTAGTCATATTAGGAGAAGCTAGATGAAGTTCCAGAAATTCACATAAGTTTTCGCTACCTCTTGAACATTTACTACAAAGTAAACAAGTGAGGATTTTTCTAGCAAAAGATTTACAAACACAAAACGAGATGGACTGTATGGAATCATTCAATCCAGAGCGGTAAGGAGTATTGGTTTTGCTATTGTTTTGCTCACGAAGAACCCCAAGAATTCGTGACAATCTTCTTGTTGTCCTAACGAGTATCTAGTGGACTTCAAAGACTCCAAGAAATCGGTTAGAGGGAAAGATGATACATTCTTACGAAACTGCAGCTGCATGAACAGGTGTTTGAGTTTGATGAATAGATAGGAAACATTCCCGTTCTCGTTCATCATTGAAACCTCGTTCCTGAAATTCTTCGTCATGATCAACACTTGTAAAATGCTATTCATGTAGCAAGTGTTTCCTAAATTTTCCAATCCAATTTTCTTCTCTAGATTTTCAGGACAACTCTCTACTGATTCGTAAGGAAGAACACGTTTCACAGAATCTCCATAAGAACCATTTCTCATGCTGCAATCGATCCTTCCAAGTGAAGGAGGGTTTCGTAGAGGGATGGATTTGTCACTTGCTTCATGAAGCTCTTCCACTGAAAGGGAACCAGAACTACGAGGACTGGAACTCATATTTTCATTTCCTCTAATAATATTATATATAATATTTATATTTATATTTTGAATTATTGATAGTTTATTACCAAAACTACTATAAAAGTGAACTTTTAGTAAATTAGTTTCTAATTATTCACTACAATTTTGATTGGTTTCAGTTTGTAGTATCAGGTTTTTCGAAGTATAAAAACCGATGTAGAAAACTAACATAATTTCATCGAATCATTACGACAGTTCTTTTGTTTTCAGTACCTTCTAAGCGAATTGAAACAAGGTATTCACAAATTTTTTGTTCTCTTTTGTATTATCTAGCAGATAAACCCTTGCAAATAGTTATCCGACCGTCACTGCCACTTCGCCTCTGACGACGTGGGAATAAGTCTTCGGAAGCTGAAGAATCCTAGTTAATTAAAGGACATTTTCAATTATCGACCACATCGTTAGCTGCATTTATCAATACATTACATGTTTTTTTTGTTGAGTACTGCTCGAGCGTAATTTTCAGATTTTCCTCCAGATAAATGCCGGTTAATTACCGAACAAAAAGTGTTTCCATAAATTATTGTTTGAACAGAATTTATTTGTTGATTTTACTTTACCGTTAACCAAAAATGAAGGAGTTAATGTTTTCAGAAACATTTAGATAACCGAAATTGTGAGATAGTGCTCTGGCTGGTAGTTGAATAACGGTAGGAAGATACGTAATAACGTTAAGTGAAGGATTATTTCAAGTTCTTTGGTCTGATTGGGAATGATTTATGTTTCTGGACTTTCTAGTGGGATAATTGTTCTTGTTCGAAATCAAGAATGGTTGAGTAGAACGTTGAATTTTCTGTTTGTGAGGTCCGGGAAACTAAATAAACACATCACTTCTGGTATCAATTTTACAGAATCTGAAAATTGTGGAATGATTTTAGAATTTTTTATTCCTAAAGTTCGATTTATGATTTGATAAATGCAACATGAAAATTTCATATTCATTTTCCTTTGAAGAAAATTCACCTTCATCCCTTGAAGAAACGAAACTTGCAAAATTCACTCCTGATTTTCTCGCTCATAGTAACATATTCTTATTTCCATTCTAGATTTATTTTTATTTCATTAGAATCTGTCATCAAGATTTTAATGATGTCCCAAGTCATCAAACATCCCTCGGTATAATATGTTCTGGCAAATTAGATTTTTCTCATTAGTGTTATCGTATTTTCTTATTCTGAAAGGTCTTCTAGATTCAATATATTTGCAAATATATTTTTTTGATTTTTGTTGTTCATTTTGCTAATTTTGTTTCAATCAAATTATAAAGACCTTGTGAACATTGAATTCAGAACAGATTTCCATAATTTCTTAGAAAAATTGCTGTATAATATACTAAGAAAGTGGTTGATAAGTTTCTGGTTGTTGGTATTTGAATTACTTTATAAAATCTTCAGGTTGATCATTATACGATATGGTTTGTTTGTTTAACTATTTGGAAACATTTATTGAGTTGAAACAAAGACAGACAGATCAGTTGTGGAGCCAACTTTTTGAAAAAGATCATCATTTGAAAAAATGTAATACGTCAAAAACACAGTTTAGCAAAATCTCCATACTTTTAGTCCCTTAAGTCGTTAATTTTTCAGGTAAGGAAGATATCTCATTTCTCAAAAATGTCAAAATATAGATCGACTAATGGCTGAATTTTTCAGAAAGTTTTGACTTCTATGAATCATACAATAAGATATAATTCATCATTCAATATTGAAGCAACATGGTGCTTGTGCTTGTGCGTGACTATTTAATTTATGATATATCCTTTCAGAACTAGAATAATAATTTGGGAAAGCTACCAAAACTGCTTCCAGATTGTGCGTGACTGTGAAAAATTTAGGCGCGGTAATGTTTTTGTCAATTCAAATTTTTATCAAAGAGTGATGTATGAACACATTTTGGAACAATATGAACACGTACAATGTGGTGTTCAATATTTATGACTAATATTAACATCATGCAATTCAAATATATGAAATTTAAAGAACAGTTAACTCTAACAGCAAATATCAATATAAAAAACTGAAACAATAGTATTTAAAGAAAGTGGTTGTTTTTGTAGGAAATCAGAGTTTTCATCAGCTTTTTTGTGGTATTTTCACTTTACAAAATCTGCAAAAAAACTGTAATGGAGAAAGAGAAAAGTATATGGTTCATCCCGATAACTTGCTGCGTGAATCCTAATTACTTTTCACAAGAAAAAATGTTTTATTCATCAGTAACTTGTCGTATTTAACAAATTTGCCTTTCCATTGAAAAAAAAAAGAAATTATACAACTTATTTAACGTTCTCGGCATATGATAGGTTGAACATTTTTATTTGTGAAAAATACTTTGAAATTGCGCCATAAACTATCGAAGGGAAATGGAAAGGTTGTCCTTTTTACACCTGTATAAAGTTCTCCATTTTTATATTTTTCCAGATTGTGAAAGGTGAAAAAAAATACACAAAAAAAGATTGATAAAAATTTAATTAATATTTTTATCTTCCGATACCCTTTTTCTTTCAATAAGGCGAGAAATTATTCAAAGAGCCGTACTTGGATGATAAAGGTTTTTACTCCTTCCAGAGGAATATATATATATATACTAATTATTTTTAACATTTTTTTGTACATATATCATGAATTATTTTCAAAAATTGTGTTGAAGCCAAAGCAAACGAATGTTTGTAGATACAGAAGTTCAATAAATTGATGGATGTAGTCGTTTCTACGTGGTACGAAATTATTATCAAGAAAAGAGAATTAAAACTTTCTATGTTTTTTCTCTATTATTTGTAAGTAACGTTACTGCAGTTTCGTCTTATAAGGACAATTCGAAACTTTTACATTAAACATAAGTTTGAAAATGCATTTATAGGATGAAACCACAGTAACGTTACTTATAAATAAAAGTGGTCAAAAACATAGAAAATTTCAATTCTCTTTTGTTCATATGGAAGTTCATTTATTAAAATCTACAGCTACTTTCTGGGAATTTTTGAGTGAGTTCTGGGGAAAATGTAGGAAATTCTACTAAAACGCCGAAGGCTACTCATGATTATTTAAAAGTCGATGAGTTCGAAAGTAAAAAACCTCTAAGTGCGTAGTTGAACTTCTTAATGTGGCTTTAAAAGTAATTTGCCTGCGTCAAGGAATTATCTCCCGCTTGGAGCCGAATGATTTGCTGCACTAATCCGTATTTATTAGCTAACCAAGAGGTGAACGTAAATAATTCTTACCAGAAGGGTTATGAATATGATGATAAGGGAAGGATTAATTTATAACAAATGCCTACTTGTATATCGTGTAAAATGTAAAATAATGAAATTTATGGCCGTTTCAACCAGCAAATTCAATGTTCGAGTATACGGCTTTATTAATGCAGATTTATGGTCTGCTGTCATTTTGTTAATCAAATAGGAAACCTGCTTCACTACACGAAGTATGTTGCTATGCATACAATACATTCCTTGAGATTTTGCTTCGATATACCTATTTATACTGCTCAAAATGAAGAAGGATGCCCAGCACATTTGTGTTTATTGATCGGTTGATAGTTGCAACGTTGAAACAATTAACAAGATTTGAGAGCCGATTACGACTTTGGCACGTAATGCTTTAATGAGATTTTAAAGATCTCAACGAAAGATAATGTAATAAGATATATCATTTCTGTGTGAAACAAATATTTGTTTCAATGCAAGTAAACGTTGATATCGAATTTGAAACAATAATTGAATCAAGTATTTATTACTTCCATTCCAACTAATTGTTAATAATAGCTTGTTTCCAGAACTTTTATATGGAAAATTAACTTATATCCATTGTTTATTTCCATTCATTCCCTAATATATTTTTTTCTTCAACTAACTCATTCGAAAATTGGTATTAACATTATTTCAAACACTTTTGCCATAGATTTCGAATCTGTTGATGATAAAATCATCACTTCAACTCTTTTTTTGTAATTCAAAATATTGCGATCCATCTTTTTCCAATATTTTTCTTTGTTTCCACTGTTTCATACAGTATAATTGAATTCACTTCATGTTTTCTACAATATCCAACTTGAACTGTTTTTTTGTTTGTAATGTTTTAAAAAAAAATCTTTTATGTATACCTTAGTATGTTTTTGTCATATATTATTTCAGTTGTGTGATATTCGGACAATTAATAACAATTCATTTGAACCAAATTAATCTTTTGTTCCTTTAAAATGGGTCTCCGTAGAAAATGAGTCTGTTGAACGAATTTAGTAGCGACTTCTGTAACGCCATATATCTTCTAATTAAATTTGATTAAACAAAGGGGTAAGATAAGTAATTCACAGCCCAGCTGTTACATTCGTGCAACAATAAATGACTGTCAAAAGATGTATAATATAACGCCGGCAAACTTATAAAAGTAACTTCATGAATCTTTTATACGTTACGAAGTTTCGGCAGCAAAAAGTGAATCAATATCCAGCTATATAACTCAAAGTTACCAACTTCCAGCGATGAACATAAATTCATGGAAGCTCACCGAAATTCATACAGACTAATTTATGGCTAGTTTAAATTTCAAATTAGTGTCAGGGCGACCCTAAAGCACTTCTAACTTCTAATTCTCTGTTTCCACTTCTTATTTTACACTTACGCGTTGGGGTATGGAGATTGCGGTATTTTGCACTTAGAGGGGACGATTCCCAATTATCATTCATTTGGATTTGATCTGTCAAAATAATATTATCAATGAGTATTTACGATATGAAAGGCTTAACTGGAGTTGATTTCCTTTCTGAAGTGGCTAACGATTGCCGTTCGGTTGGTATGTCTATCGGTGCAGAAAATTTAACTATCAGAAAAATTTTGTGAAGAAAAATCAAACTTGTATAAACCCTGGATTCCGTGAAATAGCTTTATGTATTTTTACGTTGTAAATAAAATGACTCAGCATAAACGTTCACAAATTGGATTACCAAATAATTATCAAAATTTTTCATCAATATAACGGGTTCAATATTGTTTCTCTTATTGATGTTCTTTCTTTTCATTGTAATTGTTTAACCACTTCTTCTGTTCTGAAGAGTAAAATGTTTCAATCATTAATAATACTGTAATATAGGTTTTTCGAATCTCTATTCTGTTGGGACCAAAAAGTAGATATATTGAATTCAGTTGGATTCATATTGAGGTTTAAGCTTGTTAAGATTTTGATTTAGGAGTACGCAGGAATTTTGTACTTCTTCGAGGGGAAATGCAATTGAAGACAACTTTATTGTTCACAAGAAAGTACAAAGTTTATAATGGGGGAATAAATAAAAATATACTAATTAAAACATATTATTTTCTCTATTGTTTTCTATATGGTGTAATGAAGATGGATTGTTCGTGTAATAGTGAAAATGGGAAAGGTTTTTGATTGTTTTAAAATCAGTTTCAAGAAAGTATAAAGTTTATAATAGGGAAATAAATAACAATACACTAATTGAAAGAATTTATTATTTTTCATATAGTATAATGAAAATGGATTTTTCGTATAATAGTGTAATTGGTTTCTGTTTGTTTTAAAATCAGTTAAAATTAAGTACAAAGTTCATAATAGGGAAATAAATAGCAATATACTAATTAAAAAATGTATTATTTTCTATATAGTATAATGAAAATGGATTTTTCTTGTAATAGTGGAAGTGGAAAAGGTTTCTGTTTGTTTTGAAATCAGTTTCAAGAAAGTAAACATTTATAATAGGGAAATAAATAACAATATACTAATCAACAAATATATTATTTTCTATATAGTATAATGAAAATGGATTTTTCATATAATAGTGGAAATGGAAAAGGTTTTTGTTTGTTTTAATATCAGTTGAAATGAAGTATAAAGCTTATAATATTGAAATAAATAGCAATATACTAATTAAAAAATGTATTATTTTCTATATAGTATAATGAAAATGGATTTTTCGTGTGATACTGGAAGTGGAAAAGGTTTTTGTTTGTTTTAAAATCAGTTTCAAGAAAGTACAAAGTGCATAATAGGGAAATAAATAACAATATACTAATTAAAAAAATATATTATTTTCTATGAAGTATAATGAAAATGGATTTTTCGTATAATATTGGAAATGGAAGAGGTTTTTGTTTGTTTCAAAATCAGTTTCAAGGAAGTGAAAAGTTCATAATACAGAAATAAATAACAATATACTAATTGAAAAAATATATTATTTTCCATGATTTTTTTTTCATGTAATAGCGGAAATGAAAAAGGTTTTTGTTTGTTTTAAAATCAGTGTCAAGGAAGTGAAAAGTGAAAATGGATTTTTCGTGTATTAGTGGAAACGATAAAGGTTTTTGTTTGTTTTAAAATCAGTTTCAATTTCGTAACGAACTTGCACCCTTCTGTGTCTATCTATGATACCTACGTGTAGACAAATACCTGCGGAAGAAGCAAAAAAGGACGAGACTTAATATTTGAATTTGGATAAGTTTGATATTCCTTTCATTTTGTTTGTCAAAGAATTGTACATGTTAACACAATCATATGCAATGGAAATCTTTCTAAAAAACTTCCATATTGTTTTCTGCTTTATAATCATGGATTTTTTCTTGACTTAAAAATTCTATAACGGAATATTTTCTCTAATTCCCGGAGATATTGGACATCTGTTTGAATTTCGCCTTACAAATTTTCAATGGGCTATCAAAAATTATTTGTAAATCTTTGATGCAAAGAGTCGTCTGACTTGGGCCATATTCATCTTTCAAATATCAACCTGTATATTTTTAATTAAGCAAAAATGTGCTTTTACACTTAATCTCACTGAGAAAAGAATGTAGAATGTACTATTATTAGGATAGTTAACCAGAATGAGAGATACTACAGTGAATACCTAATTTTATTGCATCAATATTTTCGAAACGAAAAACTGGAATATGCATTTTTTTTCGATCAGAAACTTTGTATATGCGTCAAATTATAAGGAATGAATTCAACAAAATATCACATCAAAGTTCAAATTTCTCTCAAGATTTTGAATATTGTACAATGTTAGAAACACTCATTGAAGTAAAAAAGGGTTTGGATTTCTACACAAAAATATTTCGGAATATTTCAATTTAATTTTATTAGAGTTTTCAAAAGTGTTTTCAAATGAACATAGATGAGCGATTATAATTAAATTATCGAAACTCTCAAAAATATCGGGGAAAATGAAGTTCTCGATAATGAATGTTACAAAAATTCAGGTCTTCAAATTAAAAGTTCAAAGTTAATGGAAACCCATTTCAAACGACATCCTTTTTTGGAGGTGCGATCATAATATTATTTTTGTATTAGGTGCGTGATATTATTATTATTCCAATGAATGAAATCATTTTATGATGAATAATCAATTGATTATTGACTCTGTTGAAAATAAATCCTTTAAAAAGTAATATTTCATGTTTTTTTTTGTGAATTATTTTGGCAGTGAAAAAATTAAACATTCACGCAGCATTTGGTATGCAGGAACGTTTTTTTGACAGTTGTACAAAAATACATTTTTGTATTCAATGATATTCTGAAACGAGCAACTTTGCCATAATTTAGTGGCTCTTCTATTCTCTTATCGTTCTTGAGACTCCATACAGAGTCCCAAATTTGAATTTGACTAGCTCTGTATAATTCCAACACTGTTTATTTTCCTCGTTATCTTCTATTCTATTTGTATATATTGCAGATAAATTTTCCTAGGCAATTATATAAAGTAGATTGCACAAAAGAAATGAAGCAATTCCAGTAACAATTTACGATGGCTAAAGCTCGACCGTGGAGCAGTACTTTCAAGTCTTCGGGGAGAAATCTTAATATGCAGCAATCCAATTATTACGAACTAGACAAAGTATTTTGTTTTTTTCGCCCAACATGGTCATATATTTCAGTCCGGAGTGATTGTTGCTCCTCTAACTTGAGCAGAGCGTGTTTTTTCCTCCGCTAAAAATAGTAAACCATTAGCTCGTGCTAATGGCCGAGGTGTTGTACCAAGACTGATTTCTCTGGTCTCGACTCCGGGATAAAACTATCCTCCTGGGTGGTCACTAATTAAGATTCAGGTTGATTACGATTGTTGCTAACGGTAAGGCTCTCGATCCGATCGCTAACAAAGAAACTATTCGTACCTAGAATTACGAAAAAGGCAGCGTTGACATTGTTTGCACGTCGTTATTATGAGCAATGCCCCTTCAGCTGAAATCTGAACCATTTCAGATATGTCTTTTAATTGTTCTTATTAATGCCCGGATTCCTGTGCCGGATTTTTACGCCCGATATGGACGAGGGGCCTCGCAGACCACTTTTACTAATCAGTCTGTTTTTTTTTTCTAAACGTTCAGAGCGGTATGCTACTCGATCTAGCAAGAAATTCATTTCGTTACGAACTATTCGATTGGCAGCATTCTCTATTTGGAGTTTCGCCATTTTCAGTGCTGATACTAATTATTAAATTAGTCGCTGTCGTTTCAAATACCACAAAAATCCAATTGAATGAAAAACTGTTGATGAAACAGAGTGATAAAAACGGGCGTTATGACCGTACACGGACTCGTTCAAAGGAAAGTGAAATATTTTTGACACATTATCGCTAATAGCAAGTGTAATTGTACCATTAGAGGATTCCGAGTAATGCTTTGGGGGCATAATTAAATGTTCAATTGAAATTACGCCGGAATGTAAAAAATAATTAATGGGATTTCGATCTACGAGTTCTAATGGAATTTAAAACTCGAATTGCCATGGAAACGCTTCAATAAAGTTGTACAATCGTTTCGCTCTCTATATGTAATATAGAACAAAGCAGTTGGTGATTCAGGGTATCAGACAATTTGCTGAAATCGATCAATATAATATCGGTAGATATGTAACCTCATCTTTATCAGAAGCACAGAAACTATGGTGGAATAATTTGCCCAATGTCAAAGTAAATGTTACACGAAAAGTCAGAGGCGTACATTTCTTGGTCAACAATTCAATAATATATATTTAATTTCACCAAAATCGTATAAGAGATGTTTACACTAATAATTAAAAAAGGGATTCTAAAAGGAAATTTAAGTCAGTTACTGCATTCTCCCATTTTTCATCGCAATGAAATAGACAAAATGTTACAGAAAATACAAACGCCGCATCACAAAGTAGTTTTTTTTGTTACTCTCGAAAGTAGCTACTTACTACCAGGGTGGTCCCAGAAGTATCCGGGCTGACCTAGAGGTGGCGGTTGTTGTTCAAAAAATATCACTGTATTAGGAAGTACACAATCTATAAAGCATATGTTTCAAGTTTGAAGACGCTGCGTTGTTTGGCATTTGTTTGGCAGCCATCAGTAGCGACTGTTTTCGGTGTATTTGTGAAAATGGAGGAAATTGGTCATCGTTATGTGGTACAAACAAAAACAATGCCGTAAAGATGTTTCAATTGAGTGTTCAGCGAATTTTCACAGCTAAAAGAACAATCAAAACAGTGGACTCAAAAAGATTGATGTGATTGAAACATTTTATCTTTCAACTTAAGTAAAACAAATTTAGTATCATTTAGATGCTCAACCAACGAATTCTTTTTTGAAGACAGATCACTGGAATCTAAAAATTAAACTAAATTTCTAGGAGTGTTCAGTGACCAGAATTTAAAATTAGTGGATCATGTTAAACAACTCACTAGAAAAGTCTCCTCTGGCTGTTATGCGGTTAGAGTGATTTGTAAAGAATTCGGGTTCAGCACTTCAAAGATGGCGTACTATGCACTCATAGATTCTCACTTACGGAATACCCTTTTGGGGAGCATGCAGTCTAACTTTATACAAAAGTCTACTAATTTTACGGAACAGAGCATTTAGGTATATAGGAAACCTTAAACCAAGAGACTCCTGTAGAACCTTCTTCAAAAAACATAATATTCTAACGGTAACTGCATTATTTATACTGGAATCTGTGAGTTTAATAAAAAAGCAAATATTAAATTTTGCTGCATCCTCTTCCCATTATAACACCCGAAACAGCAGACACACTCTGAAACTCACTTGGCCAACTAAAAACATCACCAGAGACTCCATATTTTACAACGGTGGAAAAATGTACAATCATTTACCTATAGACATAAGATCTGCCAATATAAATGACTTCCAATTCAGGAAGTTAGTCAAACAATTTCTATCTGATAGACTCTATTATACTTTGGATGAATATTTCAACGATAACTTTTAACTGACTTACTCATATTTTTTATCTTTATTTATCAAGGAGCTCCTAAGTTGTTACTTTTCATGTCTACTCTTTCATAAACTTGACTTTTACTCTTTTATATATACATATCTTTTATATTCTCAATTTTAACATAGTCAAGGCAGTCAAGCAAAAACAACTGCATTTGGCTAAAAAAAATGTGCTTTTTCATGCACCAGTTCACAAAGCCACTATCACTATGACCAAAATCAACGAACTGAAATTTAAATTGCTACCTAATGCACCCTATTCGCCATATTTAGCACCCTCGGATTTTCTTCTATTTCTCAACTTGAGAAAATGGCTCAGTGGTTAAAGATTTTCCAAAGATGAAGAAGTGATGTCAGCAGTTAATTGCTATTTTGAGGAGCTAGCTAGACAGTTATTATAAAAGCTGCAAGGAGATTATGTCGAGAAATAAATAATTTTTTTTCAGAAATTCTTAGTTTTCTTTGTTGGGTGGGTTTCTTCCGGAACCATTCTCGTAGCAGAGCCGAATTCAACAACTGACGGATTTGGTTAACCAACTATTAAACTGAAGTGCTTACCAGAATTCAATGCAGATGTAGGTACTCAGAGGATGTAGAAAGTGGATCGACAAAATTGATCAGCTTGAACAAATGAATCACTGGAACGATGAATAATTAAAAAAATATATGCAAACAAGTCTACGGGGAATAGTAAAGGAGTTGAGAACTTGATAATTACAAGTTTACCTGGATAGAATGGAAACAAATGACTTTTTCTGCAATTCTGGACCACTAAGATTTTCCTACTGCCCCTTAAAATGATTACGCGCAAAAAGTAGCCGGACGAATCATGGATATGATATTATTTTGGCAAACAACAACTTCTTCTTCGGTGAAAATGCCGTATTATTATAACCCGATGGAATCTGGAGCAAAAGTGGGTTGGTATGTTCCACCATTGAATCTATTCCGTGTGTCTCTTTCAGATCTATCTTCTGTACCAGACACATAGACCATAGAAAGCCAGAAAAACGCTACGAGAGTGTACAAAAGACCGATATGAGGAAACAGACATATGTTCAAAAAATGGACAGAACCTAGAAGAGAATAATATAACCTGTGAAGTGAATGGACCGAGTTTGTATGATTTTGTCGATTCTTGATGTGGAATTGTACTGATCAGAGAGACTAATGCTAAAAATGTAGGCCTACACTAATCACATTGTGGCGTTAACCTAAATACGTACGGAGGTGCTATTTCCAACGAATCTGAAAGTATATTTGGTCGAAGGAAAATAAGAGTAGATTCTTGGAAAGACTTGAAAATATATGTTTGGTCAAGTGATCAGAATAGTCCAAATACCTTAACAGTAAATTTACTTCCAATCCACCAGCACACCCGCAAATAATAGCGGAACGCAACCGCGATTTAAAGCCTCTCCATATTGTATTTCCTGGTGGGATTGAGCTTTTGGCAAATTTATGCCCAGATTTGCGAACAGAGGGCGATTCATCGCACTGCTGCCGGCCGGTAAAAAAGTTGTTAAATTGCACGGGATAACCGTTCAAAGAGCAAATGAAAAACAACCATCAACGGCGCTAGGATGCAACGCCGCATCTATTTAACATGGATTTAGTTGGCCGATTTAATTCCCCGCCGAGCTTTAGATCAGACAGTTCGGTTTGCACTTGCCTAAAGCGATAGAACATGCATACCCTTAAATTATCGAAAGTCCCCTGCAATTTGCGGTGGGAGTGAATAGAGACACGCCCGACGGAAAGCGAAGTTCAAACGAAGTTTCTACTTTCCTGATTGGTGCCATGCGGCGCATGTTCCCATTTTCTCATCTGTTAAGCCTCTTCAACAAAGACTAGGTTAGGTAAGGTTAGGTCTAAAGAGTGGGTCTATTCGACCCTCCATCGCAACCCGTAAGGGTTTATTGTGGCTCACATCTATTGTGGCTCACACACGGCTCGGCCGAACTCTAAGAACCTGATTCTGTCCCCAGCGGGACAGGCACAAAGTATATGCTTTGCTGTCTCATCATTTTCCAAACATAGGCGACATACACTGTCTTCCGACAGTCCAAGTATCTGCATATGATGATTCAAATGACAGTGACTTGTAAGAAGGCCTGTTAGACATCGTAGTTCATCCCTACTGTAGTCCAACAACTGTTTGGTATCAAGCTTCGAAGGGTTATTAAACGCCTTGGAGTGAGCCAATCCTGGAAGATTCTGCCAGAAGTCTATAAATCTTCTTAGGCAAAGCCTAACGCGATGCCAATGACAGGTTCTGGTGCGATGAAGCTGCTTGCAGCATCCTCCTTTGCAAGGGAGTCAGTAGCTTGATTGGATTCCAGGCCAGTATGGCCAGGAATCCAGACCAGAGACAATCTGTTGAATCTTCCTACCGAGGAGAGTCGTTTTTGGCAATTTGCTACCAATTTAGATGTTGCTCGGTAGGAGCAAAGAGCTACCAACGCCGCTTGACTGTCCGAGAATATTTTTATTGACTAAGTTACTGTTGACAGTTATGTTCATAGATAGTTCTCCAAATTGGTTTCATAAAGTAGATTGGCAACCTAAGAAATCGAAAGTCTGTTTACTATCTACTATTACTATTATCCACCCGCAAGAAAGGCGTACAACTTGTCAAATCTAGGAAGAGCCTTTATAATTCTCTCTCTCCCTCGTTCTCTCTCCTTTCCTCTCGCTGTCATAGTCTTCTAACCAACGCACATTTAGTGAACGAGACCATAACGGACTTCAGAAAGCTCTTCCTACATTTGACAAGCTGTAAATAGTTGTAGTTTATACCAATGAAAAAAATATAAATCTATCACAGGCATAATATGGCAATCTACCTTCCCAAACATTTCATAACTCTTACATTAGTATCTTCTGTCGAGTTTGGAGGCCATCAAATTGCGGAATTCATTAATGACATTTCGCCAGCACGCATGGCTAGCTTCTTCAGATCTTCAAGCTTTGTCTCCCTGAGAATTTTTCTATTCGAAAGCATCATAACGCACTGATCAAATTGTTGGCCAAACATGTCTTTTCATACTATCATTATCAATCATTTGCTTCTAATAATTCGTGAATTCAAGGAAACTTAGTCTGAATCAAAAATAGAAAATAAAAATGGATTGTACTATTTTTATTTGTTACTCATAGATAACTGCTAGCCAACCAGAATACTTTACTACTATAGATAATGAGTGAGAATATATTTCAAATTCATTAATTTTTTTTCATATCGGTTATATAATTCAGTTAATTCATGTTTTTCGCCTGACAATTCTCCGCACCGAAATGATTCTTCAGTTTTCAAAAAGTTGAAGTTTTTGAGAGAAATCGGCAGTGGAACTTGAACAATTCTTTGGTGCTAAAGGCGTACCATACCATATACCATGTGGTAAGCGACCAATAGTTATATAATGATCCAAAACAAATCATTAGTACTTACCTTTTTTCCATCTGCGATCAGCAGGACATTTCTTTCCTCGAAACATAAAAACGATATAATGAAACCGTTCAGTCCGTGTTGCAGCCACTCCCCGATGCGGAGTTCCTAGCAATTTCGAAAACGACGTATTATAGCATCTCGTTCTGGTTCACAATGGCAGCCATCCTGTGGAAGGAAGATGATACAACACGAGTTGGAAATTGGTGTTAGTTAGCTTACACTGCGCCACGTTGGCTGCGGGGAAGAAAGGGGATGAGGGAGAGATTAAACACCAGCATAAATGAACAGCCAATAAATTTTCCGGTAACCCGAACATATTGCATATGGTTTCATATAAAGGTGGAGGTTTTCCTGTATCACATTAAATAATACATTTGTTTATCAAAATAATGGAACATGTTCAAATGAGTGCAGAAAAAACAAATGAACAAACTCAAATTGAAAGGGTTATATTTTTAGGAGTGACTAATTTTATTTTTTTAATGATTTTTCCAAGCTAAGATACATTAATATTTCCTTTGTCATTTCAGAGGGAGCGTGATCCTTGGACACCCCCCTAATATATGCCATTACGCACAGTTGCCGAAAAGATGCAGATTATAATAATAATAAATGAATTTATTGATACCAGAAATAATGAGAAATCGGTTGTCTTTTCTCGATACCGTACTAAAATATCAAACAAGAGTTATGAAGTCTTTGAATTCGTTGCTGCTCATTTTTGTTCAGAAAATAATGAAACACTACGTTACAATGGTTGAAGTAAGATATTATCAACAAATCGCAAATGAAAAATTTGGTTTTTGGCTCAAGACATGCCTATGAGGGTATAATACTTTCATTTTCCCCAGTGCTTTTAGAATCAATGACTTTTAATCTTATTCACGACAAGTAAAACAGTGTCATCAATTTTTATGATCAGGTCGCTGAGTTTCGACCTTGTGATTTTCCTTCCAAATACAATTACAAAGTATTTGGAATTATTAACTTCCAGGGTATTTTTCTTCGATACGTTAACAAATTGATTCAAATCCTCATTAATGGTATTTTCGTTATTCAGTACAGGGTTAGGGGTAAAAGAATACCTAATGCAACTGTGTGTCATCAGCATAAGTATGAAATTTGAGTTTTTTCAAACTGGTTGTCAAATGGGAGGTGTGAATTATGTAGGGGATAGGTCCAAGGATTCAACCCTGTGGAACACCTGAAAAAAAATTCTTGATATCTGATTTGTGGTTCTCCACAAAGGACAACAATTTGTTGTCTATGTGAAAGATATGAATCGAAAAATCCTAAAGTGTTTCGAGAAAGTCCATCATAATGTAATAATAATAATAATAATAATATTTATTTGACTACGTTACATAATACAATATGTTTGTAGAAAGTCATGTTTGGCTTTACATTTAAAATTTACAAGTTAAAATTTACAAGCAAATAACAACAATCACATATGTAAAAACTTTGAAAATCAAAAAGCAGTAGTGACTTGTGTGTCACCACAAAAATGTGTTCCGAAGTCATCGACAGAATAGAACCAATGCTTCAACAAGTAATTTTTCAATTTTCTCTCGTAAGTATTCAGACTGAGTTCTTTGAAATCTTGGGGCAAAATATTGTACAGAGAGTAATCTATAGAATTTTTTTGCGATTATTGAAGACGAAATCGATTCATTTTAATGTGGTGAGCGTTTCGGGTATTATATTCGTGGATATGGCATTGTTTCGCCAAGGATGGTTTCTTCTTAAGGATTTCAATCAAAACGTAATAAAGAAATGAAGTTGGAATGGCATAATTCTGACTTTTTTGAAATACTCTTGACAGTGATCCCTGTATCCAATATTAGCCAGCACTCTCAATGCCTTCTTTTGCATGCAAGATATTTGAAAGGAATGAATTTCCCCAAAGTTGTACACCATAACTGATATGAGAGTGAGACAGTGAAAAATATGAAGTTTTCAATATATTTGCAACTAGTGATGTACTTCAATTGGCGAAGAACAAATAAAGAGCCCAAGAGTTTTCTCTTCAGCTGAGAAATATGTGCTGACCAGTTGAATCTATTATCTTATTGTAATGCCTAGTAATTTAACTTTATCAGTTTCACAATTAGAGATAATTTGATTATTAGCAGAAATCTTATCAGATAGAAACCACTGATAAGCACTATTAGATACATCGTCGAGATGAGACTGTAACATATCATTATTTTTATTGTGTTTTTTGACCATTTAGTTTCAAGCTTATGACATAGAAACCACTGATGAGCACTATTAGATACCTCGTCGAGATGAAACTGTAACATATCATTATTTTTATCCGACAGAATGAAAGTGGTGTTGTCCGTAAAGACAACCGATTTGAACGGCATCATATATTTGCACAAGTCATTCACATAAATGACAAATAAGAGCGGACCCAAAACAGACCCTTGCGGAACGCCATGCTTAATAGTTTGAAAGTTTGATAAGGTACCGTTGAACATCACTGCTTGTTGACGATTAGTAGGATAGGTTAAATTCAAAGTATCAAAAGCTTTACTGAAGTTACATACTTGTTCTAGTCGTCGATAAAAACATGCGTTGACAAGTTTTAACTGCGATTTGGTAACTATTCACCCAACGCTGAGATGAAATTTCATCTGAGAGTTCCCAGACAAGTATTATTAAACTTAAGTTAGTCGACCCCTGTTTTCCATTCGGCCAACCCTTCAAGAAAATTCGGAGAATGCGATGCTTCTAATTCTCACAGCTGAAACTGTACTATTAAATCCCCTGAATTTGGGCTTTACATAAATTCAAACTCGAGACAATTAGTGGTGTGTTTAAGACTGTAAAGTAGAATTTAATTTAAAAATACTTGACTTTCCAGGCCATAGTTCTTGGCTACCGTACAAACATGCAACCTTTACTTGCGATATAATTACATTATGTATAATTTAATTAGAAACAATTCATGATATGTGGATATGGATTTATGGAATGGAATTAATTATGCAAATGATAAATAGTTTTAGTTGTTTTGTTCATTAGCCGTGAGTCCATTGTTTCAGATAACTATCATTAGTTTGGTCGGATCAAAACTTGGCAATTATTGACAGTGAAATAGTGATATTAGCAATAACAATAATTTTCTGATTTATTGTGTGTGAGAAATAACGCGTGGTTCAAAGAAAACAATCTTTCACAAGTAAGAGTTTTTTTTGACCTAATAACGTAGAGATATTTTTCTTCGACGAAAAATAAATATTTGGGCTTCATTATCGTCAAATATTTTCCGACAATGTTAGAAAATAATAAAATGGGTAATAAGAAACGATAAAAACTCAATCCTACCGACTGCGCCGAAATCGCAAAAACCATATGTGGTTTCGTTTTCCGTATCTTGTCATGAAATGGAATTTTCGTGACCAAACTAGTAACAGCAATTTTGAAAATTATCAAATCAGCAATATTTGGAAATGGAACTTCGTTCTGAGAGATAGGTTCACTTGTTTCTGCTGATGAAAAAGTATTAACGAGAAAAAGGAATAAAACCCCTCTTCTTTGCAAAAATCTTTTCTTTTTCACAAACATCCCACTTGAAAAGAAAACAGTCCGAATCGAGAAGCAATCAAAGAATCGAGTTAATTGCACGAGCGAACACACAGAACAGGATTTTTCGGATGAATTTATGCCTGAATAAATCTTTAGATTAGAGTCGGGTTCACACACGTGACTTATATACGACCTTCCATTGGGTAACATCACAGGGGAGGATTCCTTGAAAAAGATAAGACTGCCGGAAAATTGGATAGATTGGCCGGATCGAGATTGAATTCAATGAGCTTATTTAATCAAGTCGATAGTAGCGAGTTTCCATCTCTTTTTTCCGATTCTGTCTACCTCCAGGCCTAAGGGGATAGTACATGAGAATTAGGATTTCTTGTGAAAAAATATAATAATGATAGTAATTAGTTTCCAAGTTAGCGTACCTTCTAATTACACGATTGATAAAAATGATATTTTAATAAAAAAATCACAATTTTTGTTCATTAATTTCAGTTAATTTTGGCTATTTCAAAAAAGTATCAGATATTGAAATCATGATGTTGGCTGAAGTTTTTTCTACCGCTTTTTAAAAATTCTTTATAGCATAGCATATGGCACCTGACGCAAAACAACAATGTTCAACTTGTGCATTTCAAATGTGAAATCCAGATGGTAACAGTTTATAAAGTAAATTAAATAGTCTCAGTCATTCTTGACAGCAAATGTCAATTTAATTTTATGAAAATAAACTATGTTGATATAAACTTCTTGGCAGCTCAACTTTTAATGAGTAATTACATATTCCCGTGTTTTTGCCTAATTTTGCCGTATTAAAATGATACCCAACTAATATTGTTAAACTGTGGTGGTACGATGTGCTGACGCTTAGAAAATATGCTTTGTTTGCTTCGGAATTTATCGGAATATTTGTTTATCTTCCATACAGTTTCGCTTTTATACTTTTTGCCGGGATGAATGTTATTTGTCGCGAAGCCAGACCGATGACTATATTTCGCGATTGTATTTGTAGAAGTGATTTATATGCCGGGAAACTCCTCTATTGGAATGAGTATACAAGGCGCGGATTTTACACAGAGCTGTTACTTTATTTACGAGTGTGTATTTTGATACGAGTACTTTTGGCATGCTTGGTTTGACCTACATACATTTTAAGAAAATTCATGCGAATATTATGTTACACTGTTAGTTCTTCTTCTAGTAATTTACGTGAAAGAATATAAAGCCCGTTAAGCGAAAATGCGAACAAAATATAATTTCACTCTACGTTCAGTTTAATTAATTGATGAAAACTTACTTCAACATGTGCTATAGAAAAAATATTTAAAAAAAAATAATAATCAGATCAGATGAAAAAATATTGATTTGTCTGCTGCAGTGGCGTACGGAAATTATAATAAACAGAAGAGGAAAAATGATATCACAATCTTGACAACATTGTTTTCGTTTTGATGCAATAATATTTATGAGAATTTAGTGCTTTCTATTATTGAATTGTTCTATAGTGAAAAAAAATCGAATATTAAAAATAATATAAAATTTTAGTATAATGTGGGAAATGAAAATTTTTAAATAAAATACAACTTCGGTGGTAGTTATTTCTATACACAATGGGAAATTTTTCTAGAACTCATTTTCCATTGGAATTTTTCCCGCAAAAATTATTTATTTCTCAAAAAATGTACCTGTTTGTTTCCGTAAAAACCTACGGTTTTTTCACAATATTCTGATTTAACATTTTATTCTAATGAACAACAAAAATACCTCATACATTTTGATGTGAACTCTTTTCTAAATTAGCAGTGAACTTCTATTATTTAAACAACTTTTAGATGGTGTAGAAAAAACATTATCAGAAATTGTGAATTGGGAAAAACGGAAAATATTTTCTATAATTAAGTGATTGCCTGTTCCATAGTTATTTCACTTTTTTTGTACAGTTTGAAAATAGATACTTTGACAAAACATGGCCAGTGTTAATTTTGAAAAAACACAATGATATTTCAAGTTGAAGGTGAGATAGTTTTCAGGTTTAACATAGAAGTTTCAGATCATTAAATTGTCATTATATTTTGAACACAAATGTTATCTGTATGAGAAAATATCAACTAAAAAAAAAATTTGTGACTTCTTCTAAAAATGCTTTGTACACAAGTTGTGCACTCCAAAATTCACTGCACTTTCATCTTCCTTACCTCAATTTTCTGTTCATAAACACAATATTTTTTATCTTTTCTAACAATTTTCATGATGTCAATATTTTTTTCCATTAAAAGGCATAGACAGACTATGATTACTATACATAATTTCATTTTAATTACTTGACGATAATGAAAAAACAGAAGATGAATCACCATAAGAAAATTGCCCCCCAATAGCTTTAAAACCCACTTGTTCACTTCGTTTTTCTGTCAACCAAAATCTAGGATGCCATTTCCGCATTACAAGCGAGGCGAATTAAACGAAACAAAAGTGCATACATTGCAGTTCTCATATTCATAATCACGTTACCCGAGGCAATAATAAGCACGGTTGTAGGTACAAATGAGAAATAGCGCTCAGCCGCAGACATAACTCCGGTGCAGGCGGCAAGTATATCACAACCCCGCCCCCCGACCGCCCGCCAGTGAATTATGGTTAATGAACATTGTGTTTATTTAATCTGAAATACAACATTGTCCGTGAAATAGATTACCGCTTCTATGGTGAAAAATTGCTAGTTTTGGCCGAATGATGTGCCGTAATTTGGAATTTTTGTCGTTCGGTAGCGATCATAGGCCGTGGCTCAATTTGGACTATTTATGAATGATACATTTAGTATCTTGACAATTTCCATTGGAATGTCTGGGTGTCATTGACGTGATTTACGGAAAAATTTTATATGGTGTCAGGAATGGGATAGAGTTATTCAGCAGTGGGATAAATAGGAAGCCTCGAAATTCTCACATTATGAATTTTATGAACTTCAAATGCAGCTTTCAATATTTCTGATAGTGAGAGTTCATCACATTTCGTGAATTTCATTTAAAATGTATTCGTTTCATTGCTTAATCTCACAAAACTGAATTTTTAATACCGATATTGTAGTATTCAACCAGTGAAACGTTTCTGAACTCCCTGATGTATCAACTGATACAGTTGAAGAGTGTTTCAGTTTCAACAATTTTCAACTTTTTTATCAAAGAAGAAACAGTTTTGTGCTGTAGAATTGCATAAATCCGTCTGAATACGAACTTCTCAATATTTTATTGTTGAAAAAAAACGACACATGTACTATATAATTACACTTTATTGTATTTACTCAAAGCCTTTTTAAAATATAATAATTGAATGAATTCACTAGTTTTCTAAGTATTTTCTGATTTGACTAAGTTTCGTATTCCATTAGAAAGTCACGAGGCCTTGCAAATCAAATAAGGACTTGCTTTGCTTCTTCGACAATCACCAACTAATTACGGTCGACTCAACGTTCTGTAGTAAATTTGCATTAATTTTGAGCTGAAATAAACCAGTTCCTTTGTTTCAATTTCACAATACTACAAATTCCATCGATTGCCATTTTTTTATCGATGTTATTTCATTTGTTTTATTTGTTTCAGGTGAGTGTAACTAGCAGCAACAAAGCGGCGAGGGCGTATCTTATACATAGACACTTAAATAGGTAAGCGTTTCTTTTAAAGGGACCAAAATAGTGGAGTGGTTGCACACAGAAATTTATTCGTGATCGGTTAAAATTTGAATTACGCCAAAATTCAGGACCAAACGTTGTAAATATTGCAAAATAATAATAAGGAAACATACGCCAAACTGACTATTATAAGAAAACAAGTATAGCTGAGGCACCAGTCAACCTAATAATAACACTAATAATCTTCAAACATGACTCGACCTCTGACGCAAGCACCAAACTCTCTGTGGATCTGGCGTTGATTCTGGTCATTATTACGCATTGGTCAAAGACGAAACAGACTGGTTTGAGTTTGACGATAGTCGTGTCACTAAGTGTTCTGGCGATGTCTTGAATTTATTGGAGCTTCACGAACGAGAGGACATTGGCAAATCAAGATCTTCAGATGATGTGGTGCTGCAGGTTTTTCCGGGTTTCTGAAAAAGCGAATACACCACTGGAATCAATGAAGTCGCCCCGGAGCGCCAATTAATTTTAGTCGTTTCATAATTTCATGATTTTTATTACTTTCTTCTTTATTACATTAGTTTTCAAAAAGAGATGTAAACTCAAAATAGAGGATTTCCAATCTGTTAGAAGGATCGATTTCTACGTTTAGCCAAAATGTTTTTTCGGGACCGAATAAATTTCAACGTTTTAACGTAAGGTCTCGAATACTCACACATTGGACATTGGAAGATTGCATTTCTCTTATGTCTTCAATATTATTCACTGAATATAATTTAGGAATAGAGACTGAATTTAACCAGAAATAGAACTAATAATTCATCCGTCTAGTCACCAATTCAGCCACAATTCCAATTTTTCCAATGAACATGCACAAACAAAGTAGGAAAATCGTTTAAGCGCTCTGCGAGCGATGTCTGTACGAAAGTAGCAATCTACTTTAGATTCACATCGCTGTAGATTATAGTTATTCGGCCGAACCATCTTAGAAAGTTCATTCTATCAAATGACAAAGTTTTTCAAAAATGTAGTTAAAGTTGCGTGCCAATAAACCTTGAAGGGTAAGGCAGCTGTATTTTGCCAAGTACTTCTGGCATACATGCCAAGTACAGCCAAAGGGCTTTCTTAGGAAGGCTATATAAAGTAATAGGTAATACCAATATTGATATACATGTATTTTTCAGAATTTTCAACACACTTGAATGGTGTTACTTTTCCTAAATTAAACCAATAACTCCTAATGGCAACAAAGAAACGCGATTTGCAGATTTTATTGCAGTTTTGGAGACTATTGCTATGTACAGTGTGATACACTCCATGGTTTTCGATTATAAAATATCGAGTTATTAATGAAAATTTTTTGCCAAAAAAATTATCCTATCAAATTTGTCTATTTCTAGTCATGTGTGTCGAAATAACCAATGAAACCATCATTACACTGATAACTACCCATGGATAGTTTTCACGGGTAGTTATCACTTATGTCATGACATTGCTAAGCAACCAACACAATAAAGTTGTTTGACATTTCAGTAATTCAATTTATTTCGAAAATGTCACTTCCTCGCTTTGGTGTTCAAAATGATGCGCAATTGACAAAATCATTGAAGAAAATACACCAAAAAATACTGTCAATAGTAAAAAATACACTTGGAAAATATTTATGGAGTTATATCATTATACGAATTGTTATTTTAATAACTGTGTGTTCAATAAATAATTTTGTTCGAATTGCAAAAAATTTTCTCACCGAATATCCCTCGAACATTGATAAATAACTCATAACTTTATCACAACTTCCTCAAGCACGTTATTTTAGGTAACATCCCTCCGCCTTCGGCGTCGGGATGTTACCAAATAACGTGCTTTCGAAAACTGTGATAAAATTATTTCGTTAGTCATCAATGTCCTTGGGATATTATAGCTGATAACATACTTGTTATCATTAATAACTTTTAATAAGAACATTCATCAAAATTCTACCAGGAACAACAGTAGTTGTTCTTGTCCGATTCAATGATTTACCTGGTTCAATCAAATCTACTTCATCGTCGAATATTTTCAAGATCGAACTTACTTGAAACATATTCATGATGGAAATTGAATATTTCTCCAGTTTGTTCAGTTTAATTAATATATGTATGTGTATATAGTTGTATTATTTGTATAAATTTACTAAATTATACTATATTTAGTTACCTAACCTGTATATTAGGGAATCCTAGTTCACTAAATTCCTCTTCTGAAAACTAAAATATTTTGATGCATAATATAACCATGATACACCTTCCATGTGTATCATGGAAATTCACTTTCTTTTTGGGGTGAACAAAATGATGTTTGTTTGGTAAATTTTCATAGCTATACGCGGTGTCTAGTACCAGTACCAGAAAAGTCGAAGAAATCAGTTACTATTTTCATTTATGTACTGTGACACCTTCTGTTACTTTGGCATAACTTTGGTGTCATGAATAAACAAATATTTTTGTGAAGGGACGACAAATTGTAAAGCTTTATTTAGAAATCGATTCAGTTTCCAAGCTTTTCTGTTGAGGATTTCTGGCTAAAACAAGTATCACGGATTATATTTTCGATGAATTATTTGGAAATACTCTCGAAGACTTTTGCATTTTTTTGCTGTCTTGTAACCTTGGCGCACCCTGTATAACGAATACACTTCGTCTGCAGCCGCTGCTCCACTAACTCCGCAGCCTATTCCATAATAGAATTCAGAGCACATTCTCGATTTTCTTGAATTGCTGGCATTCATTCGCGGCATTTATTCTCATGTGACATGCAGAAAAAGGTATGTGCATTTTGATTTTCTTCTATGCCGGCCATTCGTCATTTTAATGGGTACTTGTTTTCTTACTCGGAATTATTATTGCGAAAGAATTTTTTCTTTCAAAAATAACATTGCTAGCGTGATTCTGTAATGATCGTGTTTAAAACTATTACGGAAGGCATGTCTGACAGGGGCGAGAAGGGAACCAGTTGCGAGTGTGTACAGTGTACATGCACGTCCCTGTTATGAAAATTCCGAGTCCGCAATAATAATAGTAAGGAACTTATTGAATTTTTACGTGGATGCTTTCATGTTCGCCGTTATGCTAGCGACATAACAAATGCCGAAGATATTAATGTCACAAACAATTTTTTTGATACCGGTCTTTACTTTTTTAAATACTCACCTGTTACCAAAGGCTACAATCTAGTCTGATGCAAAGTTCATCGATATGACCTGATTGAAGTGATAACAGTTCGTAGAATTATTCTGATTCACGATCGGAAGGCCGTGGGTTCGATTCCCGCCTCGACCAGATATTTCTCTCGAGAGAATTTATCTGGTTGAAGCTGGAATGATTCTGCAACCGCGTAAGGAATTACACGTTAAAAGGTAAGACCTCGTTAGTCCTTAGCTCGCACAAGTTTCTCAACTTCTGAGAGTTGTCGTTCGTATGGGGGCGACAGCTGATTAACGGAAAGACAGATTTTAAACAGATTTAATACTTTTTCTGGTCTTGAGTTTTCTTTCCCTTTTTTTACACGCTGTATATTAGCGTGTATATTAGTATGTATGTTTGTTTGTAACTCTCAAGCTCGGGATCTGTATTGACAGAATTATCGGCATTATTGCTTGATCTATTCGCGGGCAGATGGCGCTGTACGAAACCTCTTTGATAGGTTGTTCAAGAAAATCAAAATAAAAAACATATTTTAAGAATTATAAGTGTTAGCGAAATTTTGTACTACAGATGAAATATTTAAATACTTTACTCGTGATTTAGTACAGAAAAAAGTTTTGAACGAAACGGAAGATACATTTTAAAATCTAATTCGATTATTTAAAAGCAAACCAGAATATGGATTTCAACAATGAAAACTTTATCGTAAATTCGTCATGGAGTTGAAATAGATATTACTGATAGGAACGCTACACAACATAATAGATGAAAGAGTTGCGATATAAAATTTCTCATGGAAACCTAACCTCAGTGACGTACTTCGGAGTTTCGAAAAAGGACACTTGTTTTACCACCTCGTCAGCACCTTCTCACATAACATTACAAGACGAAATACTTATTTCATTCCTCATAACATCACTACGATGACAGAACATAAAGATATTCTGTTTGAAAATCAGTTCAAAATCTGTTTTTTCGTTAACCAGCTGTCGCACCCCTACAAACGACAACCCTCAGAAGTCGAAACTTGTGCGAGCTAGGGACTAACGAAGTCTCACCTTTTATCGTGTGATTCCTAACACGGGTTGGACGATAGCAAGTGAAAATCGATCGATCAGCCTGGGGCTTGAACCACCGACCAACACGGCGGTCGATTTGAGTGAGTGAACAAAGCACCCACGTCGAACCGACCGGCTACCGACCAACATACACGTATATGATGACGCGAATTCTATGACGAATGTTTGGAATACAAACCGAATACGTGAAAATGATTAACGTATAATTCAATGTTTATGTGAAAGTAGTTGTTTTTGGAGGGTTTTCTCTTTCAGTTTGTATCTGAAAGTAACCTCTATGCATGATTTACACAACAAAACGTTTTTTTTTTCAGAAACCTCACTGACGTTCTTGATATGTTTCTTTTTTGTTTATTTTTCAATTTCGATTCCTCTATTATTTCTCCCGAAGGCTTAGTTTCCATTTATAATTAAGATGGCCAGAGTATTTGATGTTTTTGTGAAACAACCAGTCAAAAATTTGGGTTATATATATCTTGAAACGGTTTTATTACATTTTGAATTATGTATTATTACTATCAAACTACATAGGAACTAGAAAGAGCTACAGGAGCCCATTTCTGTGAAGAAAGATTTTCAAATTTTTTATTCACATCACTTTCATTCTAGGCAGCTCAGTTCTTTCTGGAATTCGTTTTTTACACAATTACTCAAAAAAAATTTAAACTATAATTTTTAAATTTGAAGTCACTTCTGTTTCTTGTAATTTATTTATATATTTTATTTCATTTATCTACACTTATTCTTGTTCGAAGTTCATAATTCTTTGCTTCAATTTCTCTATCGTTGTTTTTCTGCAAGAAATATAATTGCTGAAGAAATTAAGCTTCATGACTGGTTCGAATTTTTTTGTAAGAACCAAATACAAAATGGTGATCCACAATAGTTTGCTCTAAAAATAAAGAAAAGAAAATTTTGTACCAGGCAAAATCAGAATTGGTCATGGTAGTTTTTGTTTTAATGATACAAGATTGTTTTCTTGTAATGAATCAAGCAAGCATTTATTGAAGAAAATATAAACACAGACAAGAAAATGAAAATGTTTTTTTCAGTTGCGTTTTTGTCACTCATAACAATAACTAGGTAGTACTTTAATTTTTATAGAGAATCTTTCGTTCTTCTACTTCTTCAATAATATTGAAATATCCAAGAGAACCAAGGAAAAGAAACACATTTTTTTCTTAAAAAACGATACTAAATCTCAATTGAAAGAACTACCTCCTTCGATGTTCCTTCAGAATAATAGTTCCAGTTTTTCTTCTGAAATTTTCCATTCTTTAACCGAATTCATAGAGATGAAACTTGTTCCACTCGGTCAAAGCAACTTCATATATTTTTTTTCTCGCATTGAAGTATTTTCAAAAAAATGTGTACGGAAATTAGGCATTAGAAACATTAGAAATTGTTCTACTTTTCAATTATTCCGACCATTTAGTTAATTTAAAAGATTCCTAGTTACCTACCGATGATGTATATATTCCTCAAAATCAAATATCCTTCTCAACCGCTCGTTTTAATTATACACCGAATTACTTTTTATATTTTTTCCCGTTTTTTCATCCCGCGGCGAACCATCGCCTCATGCAGATAAGAAAAAAAAACAAGAGGGATTAAGCCTCCAGACGGCATAAATTATGAAGTATATTTGTCGAGCCGGCATAATGAACGATCAAATAATAAATCTGAACTTGGTAAATTATTCAGCGTTCGTCTTGGCTTTAGTTTCGAATGAAGTGAAAGATTTAAACCACGCACTTCGCAGGTATAGCATTGGTCAAGCCTCGACATGGCAAACGTCTTTATTCTCCGCAGCGACTCAATGCAAAAAGCGTTTTGCAAAGCCAAAAGTATCCAGACATAAACCCGTTCTTTCGCATACAGGGCAGTGCCAGGGAGGGCTATCATCACGTTCTGGATGTCATCATAGCCAATAGGTAAAGAATTTTTTTCTGTGACGGGAAAACAGTTTGACATTTTATCACTGAGACCAGTTAACAAAATGTCACTTTTTATGAAATTGCTTTTTTCCCCGAGAAAAAGTGAGTACTGTCGTGTGTGCTACCGATTCATCAACATACCCTTCAGCGACCGTTGATGACTTCCAACCGCCATGTTTCTTTAGTGTCATCAAGTCTCCCCCGGATTCAACTAAAAGTGTAGCAGACGATCTTCGAAATGAATGATCTGTATATGAATTGGCATCTTCAAGTTGAAGAAAATTAGCCACTGCTTCAGGTACCTTATAAAACTGATTGCTACCCACAACCTGATTGATATATTTTCCATGGCGATATGCATAAAACAGTAAACGGTAAAATTTAATATTTTCTTCAGATACTACAAATCTCCTGTTTACATCTTTCTTCGTTTGCTTGAGTTTCACAATTAATAGCGTTCCCGAATCTTCAATATCATCTAATGTTACCTGGCTGATTTCACAAATTCGACAAGCTCATGCAATTCCAAATACAACAACAACCTTGGCAATTAAATAAACTTCATCGGGAGCATTATTTAAAAAGTTATGTGTACTCGTAAATATCGCAGCTTTCTTGGGCGTGTAACCTTTCCCATTTTGTTTCAAAAATGTAATTAGTTTGACATATTTTGAAATTTCTACATTATAATTAGATTGTAACATACTTCTAATCATTGAATAATTCGACCACACTGTTGATGGCTTCTGTTGTTGTGCCAGTTCCGAAAAATAAGCGATCAACAACGTCTCCGAGAAAGAACTGCATGTCTTTTTCATCTTCCATTCCGTGAATATTGAATACGCGGTTTCATAAATTTTCCGCGATTTAGCTGGCAATAATTTTTGTGACGCTACTTTCGCTGCTTCTACTAACTCCGGCGGAGTCAGAGAAAACTCGGAGATAGATATTTTTCAAAATAACCATTGACCACTAAGTTCGCAATTTTTAAATCAAATCACACCATTAAATTGACAGATATTTGATTTTCTATTGATTAGTTTCCTAGCAACGCTATGTACGGCAGCCTACCTGCTGTTTTCGTTACAGAACAAAATTGTGTATTATACACGGAAAAATATTAGATTTTAGCTCTCGGTTTTTTGTCTCAACACAACCTCGAGCTAAAATCTGATACTTTTTTTCCCTTGTATAATAAATAACTATTTTTCTATGATTGTGCAAATAAATTTATGTATTTTTTCCAAGATACACTATTCCAGAAATTTTAACTTTTTCACTAGTTCAAAAAGTAAATTGATGCTATGCTACTGTCCGTTTGTATACAGTGGAACTTATTAAATTCAATGTATTTCTGGCACTGCTCTGCCTATAATTCAAAAATAAACAGTCCTAAAATCATCCAGCCTTTTATTGTAAAGGAATGGAATGCCCCAAAAGCTCATTTTGGAGCCCTAAACTTTTTGTAACATTCAAAATTGTACCATTATTTGTAGTCGGTTGTTGTTCAATTGGTCTGGAAAATATGTCCCACAACTAATTCATTGTTTTGAAGGAAGCAATTCCTTGCTAACATTATTCAAAAAATGTTCATGTATTATGTAGGGGGCATAAAACCACATCGATATGATTGCTGCTTCTAAAAAAATGGATTTCATACCCTTCAAAAAAGTGTTTCTATGGAAAATAAAATATATTTTTGAAACGAACAAAATACTCTTAATTGTGGATAGGGTATCCAAAGTAAGGAAACCTATTTCTCTCAACATCACTTGGTCGTATCCATTGTCCAAGCATAACTTCAGAATTAAAACCCTCACAGTACATTATACTCTGTGACATTACTTTTTTCATCCACATCCATATTCGTTACAAGTTGAAGTAAATTTCCTTCCGTCCTTAGTGTTGTCTTTCTGGTCCATATGGAGCCCTGCCTAGAATTACTCAAGTTTTGTTTTTCTTCCCTTCCAGCTTTTTGCCTTTCTCTTCCATATCGATCCCTATCTAGATTTACTCGTGTTTTGTTCTTCCCTCCTTGCGTATTGTTTTGTCTTTCTGGTCCATTTGAACCCTGTCAAAAATTACTGAAGTTTTGTTTTTTCTTTCTTCCAGTGTTTGGTCTTTCTGGTCCATTAGAGCCCTGTCTAGATTTACTCAAGTGTTGTTCTTCCTTTCTTCCACAGGGTTCTGTCTTTCTGGTCCATTTGATTCATGAAAAAAATTACTCAAGTTTTGTTTTTCATTCCTTCCATAGTGGTTTGCTTTTCTGATCCATACAGAGTTCATTTGAGGGGAAGTACAAGAATGTATCGGTTCTATATTTCGATCGTGTATAACTTTCTTTTGTAATTTTTTTCAACACTCCAAGAAGAAAAAGTTCTCATAATGTATGTTAGTTTTATTGAATCTCTTGGTGGTATACCTCCTTCATTTTCCATTATTTTGGGGTGATGCCCTTCCTATCGATCTTCATTGTGAGCTAAGGTGTTTCGGTTGGAAGGTTGTATGTCAGATTTATAAAAACCAGTGTAGGAAATTATAGGATATTATATAATAATACTTCATTTTGATGAAAATATTTTTTATTGATTTATCTGTTTGAATCTTCAAAAATCTGTTTTCCGTTGATCAGCTGTCGCCCCTATACGAACGACAAGTTGAGAAACTTGTGCGAGCTAATGATTAACGAGATCTCACCTTTTAACGTGTGATTCCTATTATCTTTCAATAATATAAAAAATAATGATTATTGATGTTTCCATCATCACCCCATGGAATTTCAGTGAAACTTATTGTTTTTTTTTGGTGGCAAATCTAGCTGAATCGTCGTTCTGGCACCGCCCTGTACATTAGGCGACCTAACGAATGATCAATGCATTTATGCAGCACTTCTTATCCGCGACTGAATTCTGCGGCAGCTGAGATACTCCGCTCTAAGAAAAGACGTACTTTTTACTATCCCACCTGATTCGGACACCACATATTTATTTATAAATCCTTTGCTGGCTTGCCGCTTCTTCATACTACCTCTGTCTTGGTATTCTCAAAACATTCAAAGGTATATCTTAATGCCGAGGCAATTATAATGGAGTTTTTCGATCTTGAATTCTTTACTGCTTTCCCAAATTAACTTTTCAATTCACGTGTGATGGAAGCGGGGGTTAATTTCTTGAAAATAGCCAACTTGTATCAGATAAACAGATAACAATAATAATAAATATCTTTATTGTTTACAACTCATAAGGTTCAACAGTTAATGAGCAGTATGGACAAAAATATGAATAAGTTGGAAACAAAAGGCGAAGTTCAATTTTTTTAACGATAAATCGTTATTAATTGCTCTTTCACTTAACCTCAAAAAGTCGCTGCGGTGTTATAAGAGCATTATTATAAAATAATTCGTTCTACTGTAATCAAGGCATGGTATGATAAGAATAATAATAAAATAGATCGCTGAGTTTCAGATAAATATTTCCTAAATCTAATTTGAAGACGCTGAAGCCCACTCTTTTTGATTATTTCAGGAATATTATTATAGATTGCGCAAACTTGGTAACTGAAACTGCGTCTGAAAAGTTCAAGTCGAAAACTAGGAGGTGTTAATGTTGGATTAAGCTAGGAAAGATATTTTACTGAAAATGCGGTAGGTCCAGTGATTTTCATCTTCATATTTCAAAAACAGATAGGAGTAATGAAGAGTAGATGAAATGCAAGCCTATTTCCTTATTGAAATTTATCCGAAAATAAAAATGAAAATACATTTTTTCTCGCAGAAACGTTTCAATATTGTTTTTCTTTATACAACAGTTCAGGGGGACATATTTATACGTAAGAATCTAACGATTTGCAGCTATCCTCTTTCCATAACAACCCACATGCCGAAAATTTCTGAAACAGAAACGAGTGACACCTTATTTGGAAAGTATTCACAAAGTTTTGACGTTACAAAAATAAGCAATGGCAAAAAAACTTTCAAATTTAAACCAAACTGAGCACCATTGAATGATACTAATGAAAATAATAGAACATAAGAACTCACGGTGGAAAATTTCTTCTTTTGTTACTTTTTCTTTAGGTGTTAGAAATTAATATGTTTCCAAAGATTTCAAAAGGAGAGATAACATTGTTGAAATTCGAATTGTAGATCTTTTTTATTTGAGACAGAATTTCAATTAATGTAATTGAAAAAATACAATTACATTCTCTTTTTGAAAATTGGCAGACAATGGCAAACTAAGAAAGTTGTTTTTTCTCATAATGTCAGATGTTTTATAATTAACTCTTCTTAATAATTCGTCTGGTTTCTTGTGTTTTGTGATACATGACACAATAACCTTCTTTGTCACTTGTCCACTTGTATCGGCCATTTCAGAAAGAAGTTTTTTAAAATGAGTGTGAATAGTTAACATTTTGAATTTCTTTTTGTTTCATCGTTTTGACGTTTTTTTGACTTAATGTTTTTTGTAGCATGAGTGTTAAGTGGCTATCAATAAATTACGTCACAAGTTAATGGTTAAAGTTAAAGCTTTGTGACGTCACATGTTGAAATTTAAAATAACAAAACATGAAATTTATACTTATGTGAATAAAAAATTTAAGAAATTGTCGAACTTGATCTATATTTATCATTGTGTTCTTGATGTTCAAATTCAGAACGAAAATGAAGGGCTTAATTTACCAGTAATAGCTGATATAAAGCAGTGGTACCGAAGCCAGTGGACACAAGATGATTAAGTTTTTTATCGTCAATTAACATAATTAGCCGCTTATTGTTTCCTAACAAATCGTTAGTCTTTTTCTGTCATCAGAAATATTTGATTTTGTGTTGATTTTATTGAAGATTATTCAATAATAATGAGAAAAAAATTACTGTTTTCTTTTGATTATTTTTTAAAATCATGTATACTTTTGAAAAATGTGTGACGTCACATCAGAGAGGGTTCTAAAAATGTGACAACGGTGACAAGGACGGGGTGGTCTAAAAGTTCTAAAATTTGTGTGACGTAATATGGATGACACTAAACATGTTTTTATCACAAACATTGGTTTTATCTCCATAATTCATTGTGGTTATGAACTCTATACAACAACACTGTAAATAATATTTACATTCCTCATTCTTATTGTTTTCTGATCTTAATAGTATTTGTACTTTTATCCTGAAGATGACATTATCCACTGTCGAAATCCGGTAATATAGTATACAAGTTTCTTGCTTGCTGCTTTCCCCAACATTCTCTGAACATTGATCCCCTTATTTTACTTTTACTTAGCCAAATAGGTGACTTTTCGTAAATAAAGATTTTGACTTTCAGCTTCTCCATCTTCATGCAAAAAATGTGGGAATCTTTCAAAGAAAGGAAGGAAGAAAGTAATTTTAAATGATAAACTGTTTGTGTCTAAAAATTACTTCTTTGTAATTGCTTTCTTTCTTTCACAATTTTTATGTATCACGATGGAGGAGTGAAAATCCAAAACCTTTCCCAAAATTCGATATCTCCTAGAAATATACCCCTTTCAAGGTTACTTTCATCATTAGGGCCCGTTTTTACATCACTTTGATCATTATGCCTGTCATCCCGTTATAGAATGTCATCAGTTGTTCATCCTGGAATATCAAAATATCAGAATTTCGAACAGTTCTAGGCCCAGAATGAGAAACCTTGATCTATTAGTTCCCGAGACACCTCTGTATCTAAAGATGAAATCAAAAGTCTCGGGCTTTGCTGCAGAGGAACTCATAAATAAACCTCCTCGCATAGTATGGGTCACTAGTGGTCAGATTGATTCTTATTCAAGAAATGAAGTATCATCCAAGGTGAGTGCAACTTTAATTTATGCCGAGCCGTTAGTTACCATGGAAACGAATTTGCATGCGTCTGTATCGTGTAGATGCGTGTGGGGCTCCCGTAGATTTATTTTAAAGACGTTCCGCATTTTTAGACTCTTTATCTCCGCCATCGCATTTACCCTCTTTCGATGTTTTATGCGCATTTACAAATTGCTTCAGTAGTTTCATCAGTCTGAAATCCACGTCATAGTACAGCGGTGCATCCCTAAAGAGTTTAAAAAAAACGAGCCAACCTACCACGGAAAACATCTAGAAACTTTTTGAGGAATTTTTTAATTTGTTTCAAATTTCTTGCAAAAAAAAATATAAATTTGTAAACGTCCAAAATATGAAAAAAGAATTGTACCTCCATCACTAAGTTTGATTTATTGGTTAAAATAGGGCCAAAAATGGATAGTGACATTATCTTTTCCAAAAGATATATGTTTAAGAACAATTGATTTAGGAAAAAAAGGTTTTGACTTTCTATTTTTTCATCTCTATACAAAGAAAGAAAGCCATAAACATACCCTTTTCAATTCAAATTTAAGGAAAACCATCATTTCTCAAGAAACCAAATTCAGTGCTAGGAGACGTTATTATTAAACAATTCATAGTGCTTACATATTGATATCGATTTTTTTTCAATTTTTTTACATTCTTAAAAAAATCGTGCATTCTTTAATTTTCCATTTGATGAATAGTTGTTATAAACATATGAATTTTCGGGCAAAAAAGTGATAAAAAAATCAAAAACCTAATACGTCTTTATTGTGAACTTACCGTCAACCTTTCTTTCTCTACTGTTGGAATTGGAATAAATTGAAAAATTTCCAAGATACGACAAAAGCACTTCATTACTGTCTCATTAATTAAATTGAGACTGATGAATATAAGATTTTTTTCAGTGCAAAAGTGAAAATTATCCCACACTATTTTCAATTAGCAATCTGATATTTGAGAAAAAAGTTTTATAGAGTTACGGGATCTTAATCATATAGATAATGTCACTAGTAGGTACTCTGAGAACTTTTTTAGGGAGATTCCGATACGTGAGAGACCCTGTCTCTTCGAAAAATACTTTATTTTGCATTAATTGAATCTTGATGATCGTATGAGATTTTGAGTTGGGGTGCTGCATCGGATACACTTCTTCAAAAATTGCAAGTTATGCAAAAACTTTTCTTTAAAATTATGCTCCATAAAAGAACCTATTCGTCTGATCTCCTATTTAAAGAAATTGAAATGCTTGATTTGAGACAATTAATTTTTTTCAAGACAGTCATCTATTTGTTCAAACACGTAAAAACTAATGAGGTTGATTATATGTCGATCGCATAGATATCTCACGAGGGCAATGGACTCCAACAAACAAAAAATTCCAATTGCAAGGAAAACGATAAGTCAAATATGCCAAGCACCACGATTTTTCAATTACCTACCAAGAGAAATTGTCGAATCATACAGCATTTTATACTTTCCATAGAAAGAAACGCTATTCTACGATTGTTAGAATAATCAATATGTTCCGATGGGGATGAAGTTAGCATTTAGTAACTTGGAAACTACCAGTTTTCCAACATTTATGTTCACCTCTTGGAATAATGTTTAAAGATCAGAAATATAGTTTTTTATCGACCTTTTTTTTGGGTAATTGTTACCTTACACAATCTGAAAAAATATAAGAATTATAATGGAGAACTTTATACAAGTGTAGAAGGGCAAACTTTTTAGTTTACCCCGATAAGTTACTGCGTAAAAATCAAAGTATTTTTCACAAAGAAAAATCTTCTATTTATCAGTAACTTGTCGTATTCAACAATTTTGCCTATCAAAAAAATTATAAAGAAATAATACTTATCTTTTACGTTTCGGAGGCCAAAATCTGCCTCCGTCTTCAGAAATGGATAAAAATTCGAATATATACGCAGTTATTCCTTTTTTGAGAGCTTATTTCTTTACTTCTTCGACAGATGTCAAAGAAGTTTTGAAATATGAAATTATGTCAATGTTGTTGATTGACAACTGAAATATTCGATGTAATACAAGGTACTCTCCGATTACAGTTTGTTGCCATTTCGCCACTATCTAAAGTTTTCTTCAAGATGGGTAGCCAAGTACGGTCTATTTCTAAGAAGCTATTCGAGATACAGTTCTCTCCAGATATGAGAATATACGCTGATTCTTTTAGCTTACGTCTCTTAGAATGAGGCTCATTGGTAATCTTTCTTGTCCTATTCCATTCCACCCGATGTTCACCGTCTGATTTTAAAATGTGTTCTGATAATTTTGATCCTGTCAATTGTCTATTTTTTATATAATCTCGATGTTCATTCTCACGCACTTTCAATGGTCTTGAGGTTTCACCAATGTAACTTTTACCACAAGAACAAGGTATTTTATAAATACAATTTTTTGTTTTTTCTTCAGTGTTGTTGGGTTTTGTATATGTGAGTATAGATCTCAGTGTATTTTTTGTTTTGAAAGTAGAAATACATAAACTCATTACCACGCACAGCTTCGGCTTTTTGGAATTGTTGTTTACTGTAGTTTAAAGAAATTGCTCTATTTTTGTACATTGTTTATATAGTCACCAAGAGACTGCCGATAAACTTATTTTTATTGTATTATAAATTAACAAGGACCTATGAAAAGTGTTGAATCTGGAGATATTTTCAGTTTTTCATCGCAAATTCCGTTTAGAAGTGTTTTTCGAAATAATTACAAGAGTAACAAACATAAAACTGTGTTTTGGTATCGATTTTTCAATTTTTGTAATTTTTCATTTGTAAATTTTTGCAAATTACCGACTACGTAAGATGGCTCATGCTGGCTTCACACAGATCGAAGCGTTTTGCATTGCGTTTTGCATTACAGAAGTTTGGTGTATTTTAATGAGCGTTGAACGAGAAATCAGAGCTTGCCCTTCTGTGAGGGTGTTGTTGAATTGTCAGAGATACCAACAGAAACCAAAATGTATCGACCTGTGAACGGCCAGGGGTGCACCACTGTACTATCATAGAAGCAGCTGCCGCGGTTCAAGCCTCCTTCTCACACGCCGCAAGAAAATTCACTTAAACTTTTCCTGGAATGGATAGGATCGTGCGAATGTTTTGTTAATGAAATGCCGTTTTCGCAACGCCTACTTCTCTTTTCAGTTGCATGTACCTACAACTACTTTATATTCGAAACGACTCTTTACTTCAATCTCCTCAATCAACAGTTGATGAAATAGTAACTTGTGACTTAGAGTAAGTATTTTCTCGGAGTGTTTGCTTCGGCTGAAAGATCAAATTATTCCTGATTTATTGGTTGCTATGTGTACCTACGAGACTTGTTTAGTTTGTTGTTTAGTTTTTTCTGAAATAGAAATAGAAATATAATCAAACTAGGCCATCTGATTGATGGCAAAACAAAAATACGAGACTACAAAAATTATGATTCCATAGACTGTTTTCACACCATTACGTTGCCATTAATGAATGCGGGTTAAATTTGGTTTTGACGTTTTAAATATAAACGGCAAAGTTACAGCTTATAATTAACAAGAGATAAGTAATAAGTGAAGTTTAAATGGTCCAACCCGGAACACAAGAACAAGTGATGGAAATAAATTAATAAGAGTCGGAAAAAAAATAATTTTCCTGCTTGTTGCTTGTAGCTATCGAATAGAATTTGAAATATGAATCTTGCGAAATGGTATTACTCAAGTCGATGATATATTATGTAGAGAACACACTGAAAATACCAAAAGACTTGTGATTGAACTGTAAAAAACATATTCGAAAAAAAAGAACTTTTGGACTGGGCGAAAATCTTGAAGAATATAACTTTGGAATCGTCAGAAGAAGGAACTCCTTTGATTGACCAATTTTTTATAACTAGTGTCTGTATTCGTGGTCATGTATAATCTAAAAATAATGGCTTGTTGCTTATTACTTGTAACTTTTGCATACCGTCACGGCATTCTCAAAATGTTGGTGTAAGTTATCAGAATCACAAACGTATTTCAGTAGTTTTTTTGAAACCTTTATTCACATAATGTTGACAAGTACAAAACCATTCGAATTGTCAACTGAATAAACTCTCTTTTTGTGATAGAAATTACATAAATAAATGAAGTGACGATTACATAGTGAAAGATGACTCATCATTGACGGTTAGAATTTGGAAGAAAATATGATAAAGAGTTTGAAAAAGTCGAGACTATGTGGAACCTAAAACTTGACCTATGAAAATTCATATACTTTATTTATACTATATATACTTCACAGTAAGTTCTGCAGCATTGACTTCAGTAGAAGTAACCAAAATGATATATTTGTAGAACAAAAATTAATAATTGGTAGAGGAAATCAAAGTCTTTTTGGTATTTTCAACCTCTTACAATCATAAAATATTTAAATTTCAATGGTTAACTCAATACAATTGTAGCAAAGGACAAAATTCAGAATGGATATGTGTTTCTTATCAATAACTTGTCATTTTTTATAGACCAAATTTGTCCATGAAAAAAAATCACTGTCATTTATCTAAATCTGTGGAATGAAAATATTCCTAAAAATATGAAATAAAAATTCTATCACATAACTACAAAAATAAAGTACCTACTGAATCAAATGTAGTTGAACATAACCATGTATTTAGCAAAAAATTGGTGAAATTGTTTCGACAATAAGTATTGAAAGATCATTTTTAGTGAAAAACAATGACATCAACGTTTGTGCCGTTCTATTATATAACAAATTAGCGTCAGAAAGAAGCGTTAGAAAAACAGTGTACTACAAGAACGAATTGTTAATGGAAAGAAATAAATGATCTCTGATACCTAAATTACCAAAAACTTTATGTCGCCTGGAGTGGGTTGAATAAAACACACTTACATAATCTTCTAGTGATATAAAACACATTGCTTAAAATAGTATTGAAGAAAGATAGAAGACATCCAACTGATAGCTTATATAAGGACGCTAGTTTATTCAATATCAGAACACCCTCAATAAAAAAATTCAATCCATTTTTTTTGGAAATGTGAAAAAATATACAGCATATTTCATTAATACCTACTAACATAGTTAGTAGGTATTTACTTAGTAGGTATTTACTTATAATGCACTGTTTGGAACTTTTGGTGTAGTAATGAATATTACAGTTTTTTCCCAACACCAAATCGTTAATTTTAACACCTCGACACGTGTTTCGATCACCAGGTGATCATCTTCAAGAGGATGATCGAAACACGCGTCGAGGTGTTAAAAATAGTAATTTGGTGTTGGGAAAAAACTCCAGTAATGTTCTTTAAATATTTATTTGTTTATATTGTACACATCCCTTACAAAAACGACATCTATGAAAAGTTGGCTTTACAACACTTTGCAACAGACCATTTTGGAGATCCTGAAAAACTTTTTCTTAACTTCCTTCAAATTGCTTATTTCAAATTCACATTTGAAATAAGCAATATAGTTGTCTTTGAGCGGACTGTACATCCCTCAAATGAATGCCCTTCCACCCCATTCCTTTAGGAAGTCAGACTCATTTGTAATTATGTGATTCTAAATACAAACGGGGCGGGACTCTGTAACGAAGTTTCTTTCTTCGGATGACAATTTAAACCGGTGGACGATGCGACAGCAAGTAGTGTCTCATTCTTGGGGACGATCGCCTTGGGACGGGGTGGCACTCCCACACCCCCGTCCTCCATTCGTAGCCTCAGGTTCCTTCCTATATAATACCGCGTCTACTGTGTCTAGCACGTCCCGCCAAAGATTTATCGCTCCCAATGCCTCGTACATAATTTCTCGAGTTCTCCCTCTCCCACCCTCTTGTTCCTTCGTTCCCTTATATTCGCACTGAATACGACGGTTCGGAATTTGACCCTCAAACGGCAATATCCGGGAATACGTCGATAGATCTCTTTTCCTATTTCTACTTGTAATATGTGATGTCGGTATTCGTTATAGAGATCTTTGGGACACAAGACAATTCGTCCATTAGATATAGTAACTTTCTAATAGCAGGGGAGCCCACGATGCAAAATGGGGATTTACTCGAGCGTCATAGATACCTATTAGGTTGCAAAGCTTAGATGATAAGAAAAAAAAAGGTTATATAATATATACCTTTTCATCGGTGGGAAAAGCTGCTATAGATTATTAAATATGTAAAAAAAACTGTTGCATGAACATACTAGAGCGCGTCAGATAATGTTGGTATGTTAATCTGATCGTTTGCATGATGTGGGTGGTTGTACGTAAGGGTTAAAAATGAAAAAAAAAATAATCGAACGCGTCAGATTTTCTAAAGGGGTTCATCTTTATGTTTTAGACGTGCTGTCTCATAATCTGACGAATATCTAGAGGGATTCGCCTAATCTGACAAAAATACATTTTTAAAATTTGTTTTCAATCATTGAACTTAATTAATTGAAAAGCTCAGGAAATAGCATGCAGATAAATAAGTGTATGTTTTTTAAGTAGAATACTTGTATTTATGAAAAAATAATTAAAAAAAAATGCTCTCTCTGAATTCTGTTGCCATGACGCCATCACAGCTGATCACAGAGATTCGTTCGTGATGAAGATGAAGATGATGATTAATAAATCAATTAATTAATCGATGTAGCGTTACTACGTGGTAGGAAATCATAGTGAAGAAAAGAGAAATGAAACTTTCCATTTTTTTACCACTTTTATTTGTAACTAACGTTACTGCAGTTACTTATACAATATATAAGTTTGAAAATGTCCTTATAGGACGAAACTGCAGTAACGTCAGTTACAAATAAAAGTGGTAAAAAACATAGAAAGTTTCATTTCTCTTTTCTTCATTATGATTTCCTACCACGTAGTAACGACTACATCGATCAATTAATTGATTTATTAATCATCATCTTCATCTTCATCACGAACGAATCTCTGTGATCAGTTGTGATGGCGTCATGGCAACATAATTCAGAGTGAGAGAGTAATAGATAGTGAAAAAGGAATAGAAACGCGGAGAGGGAAATATAGGCATCACGCAGCTGCACGCATTAAACTTTCTCGACGAATTTTTGCTATTTCGGCTTGCGGAAATCGTCAGATTATATATTTTTGGATATCCTTGAATTATTTTCTTCAAAATAAAAAAAAAATTGCTACGCTCGAGAATGTCGAAGTGACGTTATTTTTTACAACTTTGCTGCCCTCCCCTTTCTTTACGTCACTTTCAAATTGTCAGATTACTGGAATATACACTTTTTTAGCATGTAATTAACTCACCCTACCTTAATCTGACGCGCTCGAGAATTTCTGATGATCATTTTTTTTTATTAATCTGATCCTTTATCCTTCACGGGCGGCCTTATATATGCGGCTCATATTTAGTGGAGGTACTTAACCGGGTACAAGGTATCCCTCTGTATATTAATCTGCAGCGCTTTAGTAAATCCCGAAATCCCCGCTTGGGCTCCCCTATTATAAATTATTTGTCTGATTAATTACCTTTTAGGGAGGATTAAAACTATTTATCTCGGTACAGGTGAACTCCTCACCTCACTGAGCTAAGCACGCCAACTCATCTGCAATTAGCTTTTCAAATCAATTTAGTCGAATTCGTTTTTTGAAAGAGTTGTTACGAATTGTGTGAGATTTTTTGTTTACTTATTCTCAAGTTTCACTTCACATACAATTATCTTTGGAAAAATAAAACTTAAAAATAAATGCATCAAGTGGTAGGCCTGATTATAAATTGGCCTGTCCCTGGTAACGAGTCTACCAGTTGTTCATTGGGTATTGGTGATCAATTGACCTATCATTAGCAGTATAAAATTTAGTGAGAATTATTTGTTGATCAGTTGTGTATCACGAGCAGCAAGAAATTTACAGAGGATTATATGGTAATGAGGTTTCAAGGACTTTATCAAGTTAACGAGACTTTTTGAAACATCTATCAGAATTTTGCAACAAAAAAGCTGTCTGGATGTTTTCAACTGATTTCTATGTATTTAGGTGTTTTGTAACTCAAAAAATACTCAAAAAAAAATTCAGAACAACAGGTTATTTTGCCAAACGCGAAGTTGTAGTAGAAAAAATAATTTTTTTTTTACCGAAGAGGATGAGTTGGTTTATTGTACCAATATAGTGGCGTATTTTGATAGATGAATGAAGTTATCTATGCCTCCATTCTTGTCGGTCATTCTGTACACCTCAAGGAAACCCACAAAAACCTAGAATTGATTCTTTGGAAATTAAAATATAAATACCACGGTTGGAAAGTGTGGTGTGATTTTAAAATCTTGGTCATGATGCTCGAACAACAATCTGGGTTCACCAAATTCCCTTGCTTTTTGTGTCTGTGGGACAGTAGAGACCGAGCAAGTCACTGGACCAAAAAGTGTTGGCCTCCGCGGGAGCTTAACGTTGGCTAAAAAAAAAGTCCTGCATTAAACTTTGGGGGCACCTCATAAAGTTCTACCACCGCTTCACATAAAGCTGATATTGATGAAGCAATCACTTCCAAGAGATGGGAATTGCGTCAAATACTAGATATCATAGTTTCCAGGCCTCTCAGTAGCAGAGTTGAAGGAAGATGTTATCCTTGAATCAGATATTAGACGGCTTATGGCTGATCCACAATTCATCACAACAATAAAAGATGGATTGCAATCAAAAAGGCCATAGAGAAATTTTCATCACTGAAAACATTACTGAAAATGAATCCTTAATAACAATCTTCTCTCAATCTATGAATTTTCATCGACTATTTTTTGTTTAGAGAGTTGAATTTACCGATTGAACTCGCTACAGATGACTAAGTAATAGTTATTATTTATATTATTGAAGCTCGTCTGATCTAGGACAGTTGCGTTTAACACAGTTTTATGGAGTGCAAAGATGAATTGGCGATTTGGGAATTATCGAACTTCAACATTATCAGATAATCAGATTTTTATTCGTTTAAAAAATACAGGCTGTTACTAAAGCCGTTATAAATTGTCTGGATAAGCGGCTCCACAATACTACTTATTAATTTCTATTAGGTATATTCATATATTAATATTATTTGTAGGTATTTTAATTGTAGATTTCAATTTGCTAATGAAACACGTGAATAAATCTCCAGTGAGAGTGTCATAATTTTGTTATTTGTTGTATTGTTACCCTCAGAAATTATAAGCAAATAAAATGTCTGAACTTGGCCAATACTTGACGTATTCGAGTAACACGTGTTAGTATGAAAACGCAACACGTGTTGGTATGAACATGTGTTCAACTGTTAGTAATAGGTTTATCATTAACTTCACATACGTACATACCGAATTTCTTCTTAAAGTGTTTGGGAAAAGTTTGGAAATATTTCATTCTTGGAACTTAGCTCCATATTGTACTTGATGAACATGACACCGATTTGAAGAACATATAAAACAATTGAAATTTCAGGTCATCTAAGTTGGGCTCTCTCGAATGGTAAGTTATTATATTTTTTCAATTTACTCGTTCTAAAAGCAAAGTAAAACGAAGGTTATCTCAGCAAGGCATTGAATAATCCTGAAAAATGTTTGATGCATTAAGTTAGTTTTAATATGGAAGATGTTATATTGAAATGAAGAAGAAAATCCGAATTTTTTCTGAAATTAAGAAAAATATGAGTCCCCCTTTATAGAATGCAAAACTCTATTAATTTACATATACATATTTTAAACATATTTTAAACATATTTTAAATATATTTTTAAACATATTCCAATATACTTATAGTTTGTTGTTAAAAAAAAGTTGATTGGAAAGTGAAAATATTTCTCTTCTTACTTTATGTTCCACTTAACGTCACTCTGTATACATCGATGATGAAGACCTTCTCTTGACGGTGCTGAAAACTGTCGAGACGCATTCAGTAAAACCTTTTTGCAAATTCATATCGAACTGAATTATTTTGTTGGCACATCGCAGGAGACAGTGACGAGAATCGAGACAGCGTCGCCCATTTATCTTAAGGCTGTCATTTGTTGAATTAAACAGCGACTTGAAATTCCGAAAGTTACCGCCAAGGATAAAATGCATATTAGTCCGGAAAAACTATCAGAAAATCATACCCAGGAAAGATTTTTAACGAGCTGTCGAGAATATTCGTTCACATATTAATTTTTTTACTGGTGGCAAATCAGATATTGATCGGAAAACAGTAGAATCATTGATTTTTTTCACACTCTTGACCGATAATTCATGAATATTTACAGCGAATCTATTCAACAACAATTTCATTGTCAAATTTTCATATTAACAAAACGTACAATTGCTACATAACATTTATTTTCAGGAAAACTATGAAATTATGAAACAACAACAACAAATATTAATTGGCGCTCCAGTGGCGCATTTGCTTTTTCAGCTGCAGGAAACTTCGGAAAAACCTGCAGCACAATATGAATATTAGTAATATTAGGCTTGCCTAATATGCCTGTAAAAGCTATTGTGTATTGAAACGTGATTAGATTTCTCTACCTATCCGACGTGAGGGTCAGGAAGCCAAAACTAATAACAAACGGAAAAGATAATAGGAATATCAGTAGGTATACATACATATACTTTCATTATTATCATTCTTTCCAGACACTCAATAATAATCATAGATGAAATTGCAATCAATCACCAATCTCTGTACAAGAAATTTCATGAAAGTTTATCCTGTAAATGGAAAAATGGGCATTTTTCTCCACCTTCAAATAAAAAATTTAGGAAGCTTCTGAAAAATGGAAAAAAAATCAACATGAATATTGAATTAGGTACATGAAATTCACTTTCAGTTGAGTGGTTTCTGTTTGCCTTTGAATGCTTTATTATCAATATTTTTATCATAACCATTATTATTATAACTATTATCATTATTATCTAAATGAAAAAAATTACTTGTAAGTACTGAGGAGACAGTTTAGTGTAGTTATTTCGAATTTGGATCTATATTTTTTGAGAAGAAAAAAAGCGGTATTTAATGAATATATTATAAAAAAATTGAGTTGAAAAAAATGAATCCTAAGAGGACATCTACTACACCCGAATAAATGATATCTCAAAACTGAAATTGTGGAGCCTTCACTGTTAGTAATAATAATTTATTTATCCGCTGAATGAAAAAAGAAAATAGTACATATGCACAATTTAAAAACCAATGTGTATATTTTGATTCTCAGTGGCTACATCAATCTTTTTCTTGCAGAATGTACTGGGACGTAAACGACGATTGTAAAAATATACTTGTCAATGAGAAGTGATATAAAAAAAATATCAGATATTTTTTCAATTATAAAAAAAAACATACCAAAATATTCAATTTGCTGGAAACAGTTTTTTTAAGAAAATAATTACAAAGTATTGAATCAAAGGTTCTTGCAGTTGTGGAAAATGAATGTTAACAGTAAAACAAAAAATCAGCTTTTCATAAGGGTCTGAGGGGTAAATAAGATGACTCAGGAAGGAATGAAAAAATTTCGGAAACAGTTCGATAGGTGCTAAATATGGAAAGTATCCTACATAAGAGATTATCGAAAAAAAAATCATTGTGACTGAGAATAGAGTCACTAAAAATATATAAAAAATATATATGAAGTATAAGGAAGCACTAAATGAATCAAGTACATCAAAAACCATGAATTATAAATCTAATAAATGGGAAAAATAAAGAATAGCAAAGATTAACTTTGTTGACAAATCAATGTTTATATAATGAATATTATATGTATATTTTAACTTCAATGCTTTTTAAAACCAAAATATAATTCAAAATCGTAATTTAAATTTCAATAAGAAAAATGAACAAAAGTAAAACACAAGGAAATAAAGACTTTATTGGTTAAAAAAGTAAGTCCCAATCAAAAAAATCTTTGAACATCTTCTTCAGCTTTCTGTTTGAGTCTGGGAGATTATTTTTGAACAGAACAGCAATATAAGAACATGTGTTGGCAAGCCGTGATCTAATGTTTCGTTTGCTGCTGCGACAGACATCATCATTGGTATGTGCGTTGACTGCGAGAAATAAGCTTACATCTCGAAGTCTCAGCAATGACTGACCACGGCTTCTGTTTTTCTAATAGTACATACATTTTTTGAACTTCTATTATATTAATCCAGCACGCAGAAACAGAGCCACTTCAAATGGTTTCTGTAAGTTCTTGAGGTTATATAGAACTGCTAGTTATAGAGTTCACAATTTCGTTTTCGTTCAAGATTAATCTTTATTTTGTGTTCTTATTGGATCTGTTTCTAGCTCGGCAAACGATCAGTAGCATTTTGAATGAGCTATGAGTGGGAAATGTGTGTATTTACAGAAAAATATTCTTCTAAAACATTTTTCGAATCTCCTTTTCATAAGTTTTCGATCCCTATTGTGCCTGTCAACAAGGATTCGAGGAATTCAAGTGGGTCTCGAATTAATCTAGCGGAGTAGTTGTCCCACTGTTGGGAGGGAATTCTTTAACATCGTCGACAAGAGGATTTTGTGAAGAATTTGTCTGGCCTATAACTCGGTAAGGGTCACGCAAACATAAATCCTTAAATATTGGAGAATTCCTTAGATTTACGTCATGTTATAACAGAAACAAGTGACATGCGATCACAATCGTATATCAGCATTAAACCGAAAAGCCAAAGGAAGAGACAAAGGAACTTAGGAATGGAATATTTTTCTTGTTCAAGCACGTCGTCTGTCCTCATTCATCTTCGGTTATCTCTAGTTGGCACTGCGACGTATCGCCGCGGGTACAAAAACTCCAACGCAAAGAAAAGACAAAAGGATGTGACACTCCAATTTCCATTTAAAATCGAAATTCCTCAGCCCTTGCGACTTTATCAAAGCCTCGGAGCGGTAGTCGCGGATTTATGGCGGAATTAACGGCGGTGGTGTACGAGGAAATATAAAAAACAGATTAATTCTCGTAATGAAGTAGGTTCTTATACATACCCTCGAAAGTAATTGAAGCATCCTGACCAACCTTCAGAAAATATTTGGTTTAGAAAACGTTGGTATAACGATCTCCGATATCGATATCAAAGTCGAGTTTACCTCAGGGTTGTCTTCTGAGGCCGGTGTTGCTTCGCAAGTAACCCAACTCAAAGAAGAAAATTCGAAAATATTTGGAATTTCTGCAGGTACACTTTTTTATACATTTTCATTACCACCATTCACAACAGACATTCAATTAGACAAAACTGAAGTTTCACATGATGATTAGGTCAGCAATGTACGTAATGCACAAGAACTCCAAAAATGCATCTGTCCTTGCAACTCAGGTTAGGTCAAAAGTGAGTGGGTCTATTGGACTCTCCACCGCAACCCGCAAGGATTTATTGTGACTCACACCTATCCTCACTCGACCAAATAAATACAGCTTCTTAACGAAGCTGATTAGTTTATAGGGTGAGTGATGTTTCAGGTCAGATGGTAAGAGTCTGTTTCTACCAAACTCCAAACAGAGGCTACACACACTGTCTTCAGACAGTCTGAGTCTCTGCATATGATGCTTCAAATAACAGTGACCTTGTAAGAAGGCCTGTTAGGCATCGTAATTGATCCCTACCGTAGTCAAACAACTGTTTGGTATCAAGCTTCGAAGGGTGAATGAAAGGCTTGGAGTGGGCAAATCATGGAAGATTTTGCCAGAAATCCATACATTTTCAGGCCATCCAGGTGTTCAATCTTTGTTTGGCAAAGCCTAAAGCGATGCCAAAGACAGGTTCTGGTCTGATGAAGCTGCTTGCAGCACCCTCCTTTGAAGGAATCCAGAACAGAGACAATCTGTTAAGTCTTCCTATCGAGGAGAGTCGTTTTTAGCAATTTGCTACCAATTTAGACATTACTCGGTAGGAGCCAAGAGCTTCCAATGCCGCTTGACTGCCCGAGACAATCTTTATTGACTTGTGGTTGGATTGTATCAACTTTATCAAAGCCTTGGAATGGTTAAATAAGTAGCGTTGCATGGTGTATGAAAAAATATGAAAATTAAATTAATTGTTGCAACAATTTTCTACATTGAAATCAAGTTTACCTCAGGGTTCCCTTGTTTGGCCACTTTTACCCCTATAATTAGTTGAATAAACTTTTAAAGGAATAACATATCAGTGAATTAATATGATACCGTTCAGATGGATATTAGTGACGCCCTTTCTATTTTTCTTTGACACTAGTATATGTTATTTTTACGCTTCTAGTTTGTTTTTAGCCTAACATATCTACGATGTTGGAACACATTTTTTTATACTCAAAATGAAAGTGAACAAATTTATTCGCATAATGAAGTAGGGTCTTATTTACACCTTCGAAATTAACGAAAACAACTTGCGTCTGCTGCAGAAAATATTTGGTTTAGAAAACATTATATCAGTGTTTTACATTGAAATTGATATTAACTATCATTCATAGTCCAGTCATCTCAGTAAGTTGTCGAACAAATTTCAAAAGTAATAAAAAATATTACCAAATGAGTAGGATATCGTTCGAATATATTTCAGTGTTTTTGTAAAATATACAGATTTTATTTCTTGCCCCTGAGAGACATTTTCCGTTAATCGATTCTCAAAAATAGTAGTATCTACATACAGGTCGATACATCATGAAGGAATATAATGGTTTAATGGATAATCAATTGTTGATATCAAATTTTATATTTCATAAATTATAGTTATTGGAAATTCCTTCCAACACCTAAATCTTCAATTCCGTTATAATTAAATTTTTTTATCACCCTTACGATGTCCACATGGTCGTCCATTTCGTCATTGGTCCTTTTAATTTTTGTTTGACCTTGTTCCAGTCATCTGTATTATTTGTTTCATTTATTTATCTGTTGTTCTATGCTATTTATTTTCCTTATATCCAACACGACACTTAACATTTTTTTCGACAACTGTTTTTTCTTTCATTAATGTATGTCACTTTGTTTTTTTATTTCCAAAAAAATTAATTTTTATCAAGTAGCTACAATAGAATTTTGTTTCAGGTACAATCCTTGCAATCTATATTTATTAATGTTATTTTGTTTACTACTGGTGAATAGTAACAGAGGTTTCGCATATTTTGGTTCGATCTTTATTTGTTTTCCCTCAATTCCAATGAGGTTATTTTCTGTCACATCCTATATCTGCACGTAACAATTACTTTTTTCTCTATATTTGCCGATGCAGAATTCTAGTATCTACATCAAGACATTCTATGATTTGATTCATCAGAATGTTGTTTGGCGGATCACCTTCGGTATAATTACGACACCATATCGGACATGGCCTAGCCACCATGATTCATTAATAGAAAAAATGTTCAATACGTGATGTATCATACATACATCTTAATTATCACACGATAAAAAAATTTTAATTAGCTTGAATCGAGGATATTGTTACTGTTATTTCGTAATAGCCTGTTGAAAAATGTAATTTATTCATTTTGAGAAATTGAATGTATGTTTTTCGAGATTTCTCAAGTATATGAATTTTGATCAAGGTTTTCACAAATTCATGAAATTCTGTATCTCATTGTCTAATGTTAAAGGAGTTCAGACATGCGGCAAGATTCTAAACTGTAATTTATCATTTTTCACGACAGCCGTATTCCCAATGCCGTGCCCAAATTTTTGTTTCGGAGGGGGTCTCAATAAAAAAAGACCTGCTAATTCAAATTTAATTGATTACCATTACATTGGTACTAGAAAAGCCCTCCACTGAAAAAACTGTAATAACATATTCGTTTTTGAAACTAAAACCCTCAAATTCCCAGTTCAGTGAATTCACAATAGAAAATCAAGCCTTCTAGACTTTTCATGGGCAAATTTTGTTATAACATCATCAGCTGGGATGATGACATCTTTGTGAATTGCCATTAGGGCCAACTCGGTTAGCCTCTCTTGCCCACAATAATTTCGGTAGGTTCTTAGGCGTCTAAGTGTAGAAAATGACCTTTCCGGGGTGCACGTGGTTATCGGTAGAGTCGACAAGATGTTCAACAACATACAAATGTTGGAATAAAATTGCTTTTGCACTCTCCGACAGCCTCAATGCCGCAAGAAGGCCGGTCCGAAGGCTTTTGCCCTGCCATAACAATGTCCATAGTTGAAAGTCGCCTTGTGCTTTGTTTAGTTCCACCAGGTCCTCGTACATCACTAGGTCCTCTCTTGGTAATGGCGTTTTCTTCTCGGAACAGACTGTTGGTCTGAATTCGAAAATTCATTTTCAGTATTGGATCGAATATCTACAAAGCGCGATATTACGTTCTCAATATGGTCGGCAGCTGTTATTGAGTCACATAAAGGTGGCTGCAGAGAAGGATCCGGACCCCCAGGACCCCCCCCCCCCTGGGCACGGCCTTGCCGTAATCCTGGTGAACATGTTGAATGTTACATCACCAGTAGAACATCATCACCATCATCTTCACCTCACACTGTAGTAAATAATTCATATGCATTCGTCAGTCCAGTTCATTTGATAACTTTAAATACTATTAACATTACTCAATGGTGTAAAAAAGATATTATTCCGAGTGCACCAAGTTTGATAAGTTAAAGATTTTGCTAAGCAAATTATTTGGGAGTATATAATCTCGATAGAGAGAGAGAGAGAGAGACTATGTCAAGGGATTTTATGTTGAATGATTATACAGGATAGTACGAGCTGGGTGTACAAGGAATATATGTTGAAAAAAAGAAAACTCATGAATGAAGCCAAAAATCCTTTTTTTCGAAATGAAAATATCAGAAATAATGCCGAATTTTTCATCGTTGTTATACATTGAGGGAAATAATGAGTACTGATTTCTGAGGATTTTCCTCGAGAAAGAACACAATTTTGTGAGCTTCTTTGCCTACGGTGCAGCTTCTTGTAAAGATCTAATATGTAAACAACAGAAGAAGTACCGTATTTTTGCGAAACGATGCCAATTTCCCACAGTCGATAAGTACGGAGACTGCATTTATCTCCTGAGCTATCGGATTACTGGAACCAATTACGAGAACCACATAAGGTGAATGAAATCATGAAATGCCTTCCAGATGCAGATCCAAGATAGGCGTGTGCGACGCTTTGGCATGTTTTGTTCACTGAAAATGTTTCGTCCCAAAAAATATTCAATCAACAATATAATAAATTATCCGTGATATTAAATAAACAATTTTCACAAGTTTCTTTATTCTAGAGCGGTCCGCTAACACCGTATGTAGCTTCATTTCCCCCTCAAATTCCGTTCGCTTCGCTCGATCACATTTTTTGTAACGCTTTCATCACGCATTCACCAGCTTCTCCCTCAAGTCAAGCGCGCGTAAAGAACTTTCACTTCAAAAATTGTGAAACCTGTTTACCCATTACCATGGAAAGTATTATTATTTTATATCAATAAACGGGTCAATCCGTTCATAATATAATATGTTGTCTGAAAAATTTAGAAGACTCTATTAATGTCCGTTGATAACGATTTTTTTTTGGTATTCATCCATGACGAACGTATACCTTCTTAGCCCTCTTCATGTCCGTACTTATTGGTTATTGGTATGTTATTCTCCCGTTTACTGAATATTGGTCCACCCTTGCTGAAGGGTGAATGTATATAATGAAGAAATAATGTGTCAGTGTTAATATCGCGAAATTCATAGCAGTGTTTAGGATCCTGCTAATCTGACAGAATTACACGCGCCGAGGTAATTTGAACGGGACCAACTAAGCTCACTTTAACTCAAGCTTTTGTACAGAAAATACGTTCACTGTTATTATCACTGGACGACCCTTTCATTATTTCATTAATTGACCTTTTCTCAATAAATATATGTATCAAAATACATAATTTGAGAAATCATTATGTGTACAATCGACCAAATGCTGGCTACCCTGTGTATTTTTATTTGTGTCAGTTGTAAAATATAGTTTATGTTGATGTTGCCCATTTTTGAGTTTTATTTGTTCTTTGGAAGTCTTTTTCGTTGTATACAATTTTTTTTCTCAGTTTTCTTAATATTTAGTTGAAGAAACGCTGGAACAATTTACATGACAACTGACACTAATGACAAATGCACAGAGTAGCCAACTCAGAAATACAAGCGTTCCAACTGAAATTCATGTCTTAATCTTTCCATTGTTCGTTGGAATCAAAGCATCAAGATAAGCAACAACCTATTCGATGTTTATAACCAATAAACTTTGTTGTTCAAATTTCGAATTTTGTTGAATAAGTAATTGACTTCGAATTCAAATTTAATTACCCACATACAAAATTTTGGCTATCATTAAAAATCATTCATTATTAAACTCGTGCAAATTTTGACAGATAAAGATTTCGCTGGAGCAGTTGGTTCCCTTCAGTGTAGCCAATGCAGAAAAAATACAGTGCATCCAAAGTAATCTTTATGATGTGGTCAAATTGCTTTAAATAAAAATAATGAAACCACAAAAAAGAATAATTTTCATTCTCATCATCACAATGCATTATTCAGGCAGCTGTGGAAAAATACTGAAAGAAACAATTGCGACATTGCTAGATGGAAAGTTTCTCCTTTTTTTTGTCGTAAGGAAATTCGTGAGTAACGTGTTCAGTATATTCTGGAAAGCCGGCAAGTTTCTCTAAACTCGCGTACTCTTCCCATAAATAAAATGGAACGGTTGCATTTTCTTATGCAGTTGAGTGGAAAAGCTGGCTATCAAGTAGGCTACAGGGTAGACCGTTTGAAATGGGCTTTGCTTTATCTCTGCCCAATAGAACTTGTTTCAAATAAGTTGTGGAAATTGTTATAGCTTTGGTGATTGGAATGCTTTCAAATAACTGGTTTTTCAGAAATAGCTCATGTAATCATTCCACAGAAATAATAGAAGTAGATCCAAATTATCAGTAGTACTCACAACGACAATAGATTTTCAAAATTCGAATTGTGTTAGTTTGGTTTCAGGTTCCATATGAATAGAAAAATGGTGTAACTGCGTGACAAACTGTTAAGAGACAACGTATTTTTAGTTCCCTGCGGCAATATCAGAACTCCCGCCAACTGAAAAAGCATATTTACTTTTCTTATTGAGAACTATGGTGCTACAGAACTCTCTTGGTGGTTTCCTAACTATTCATATTTGTTAATTTGAAAGTGATCATTGAAAATATTTGGCAGTGACATTGGACATATATAAATTTACAAGATATTTTTGGACCCTTGTACAAAAGCTAGGATTATTATTTGTGAAATTATAAAACAACGATAAAAATAAAAAAAATCAATAAAAATTAATTGGCGTTCCGGGGCGACTTCATTGATTCCAGTGGCGCATTTGCTTTTTCAGCTGCAGGAAAACCCGGAAAAACCTGCAGCACTACATCGTCTGAAGATCTTGATCTACCAATGTCCTCTCTCTCACAAAACAAAATGTAGGGTGTCTCCAGAGGCTCCAATAGATTCAATATATCTCCAGAACACTTCGTGACACTACTATCGTCAAACTTAAACCAGTCCGTTTCGTCTTTGATCAAGGCGTAATAATGACCAAATTCAACGCCAGAACCACAATGAACAATGACTGCATGAATATTATAATAGTGGTCTGCTAGATTGAAATGTTCATCTATTTCGAACCTTCGAAAGATTTTCTTGCTTCCGTCAGAGGTTGAGACTTGAGTTTTTAATTATAGAATTGAGTACATGCAGTACATCGAAAACCCCTCAATTTTTAACGAACAAGATTGAATAAAGTTTTTGCCTTTCTACTTCTCCATCTTGATACAAAAAAAGGGATGACGGAATCTTCCAAAGAAAGGAAGGAGGTAATCAATTTGAAAATAAGTAACTCTATACATGGATGTGTAGATCATGCAAAGAAGTAACTTTCAGACACAAACTGAAAGAAAGTCCTCCTGAAACAGCTACTTCCATATAAACATTGAATTACACGAAAGAAAAAATTCTTTCGAAACAAATACTTCTATATGAACACTGAATTATACAGAAAATACTTTTCTCTACTCAGTTTGTATTTCAAACATTCGTTGTGGAATAAAAATCAGATATCATTCACGTGAGTTCTACTTTGAATGAATGGTAATAAATTGCACTTACATGGAACACTGTCACCCTCACTGGTATACACCGATGTTTCCCCTTAAGACACTTGCTTCAAGGCTCTTCAGTACCAAATTGGATAACATTATAGAAAATACACACAATTCATTCATGAATTGCGATTTTTTAATGTCACTGAATAAGCTTGATCTGCTTATGTAATCGATGACATCATAATGACATTCATTCACCTATTTGATTTAATCCCAGCCAATAGGAATCTTATTTGAATTGAAGGGGTTATATATTTAGGTGTGATTAATTTCTGGGAAAGAAAGTTTTTGGCTTTCTACTACTCCTTTTTTTTGTATCAAGATGGAGTAGTAGAAAGCCAAAAACTTTCTTTCCCAAAAATTAATTACTCCTAAAAATATAACCCCTTCAATTCAAGATTAAATAATTCGAAACATTTATTTTCAATCGATTCGGAATATTTTTAATAGAATATCTTCTCATGTCATGATAGTGAATAGATATACAACAAAAATGTTCTTCTCTATCTACTAAATACAAATTCGAATTTATGGATATTTAGTAATGCCTTCTGAAAAATAATCAATTGGGTATCTAGAAAATTTCATATCATCATACATTGATTTGATCGAATATAGTTCACATAAGTTGTGAAGTTGAGATGTAAGAATGTATTGTACGACATAACTTTACATCTTTTGAAACCATTTGGAATTTTTGTTCGTGTAAAAATTAGAATACACTAACTTGTTGACCAAATTAGATTTTATTTCAATAGTATTTTTAAAATATTTAAACCCCCCGAAAGACATACCGTGTGCTCCGATTCCATTTTTATTGTGTGGATTAATGAATACTGATTACCAATAGAATGGGAAGACAAAATAAAAATAGTGATGGTGGTTCAGTTGGCCATGGCTAAAATCCGACGTCATCGTCGAATCTCTAAAGTGTTTCTCCCTGTACGTTGCGAAGGGACAAAGCGTCGAAGGAAGTCGAAACTCTCAGAAGTTTTTACCGGAGTGAAGTTACCTTTCTGTTTTTACCCGTAGATCTAGATTAGAATAGCTACTGATTCGGCATTTGCATACCTCTATAGACTTCCTCGCGTATCGTTTCTTCAATTTATTCACGACTACAGTTGCGCATAAATTTCGCGCACTTTGAATATTGTTCAACAACAAAATAAATGAAGGGAATCGAATGCAAATTAATTGAAATTGTCTTCGACAACTGCATGCTTCTGCGAGCACCTTTACTTCTGTAATTAACGTAGTCACCATTGAGTTAGTGTTTTTTAATTATTACACTGAGAAAAGGTCCAAATCTGTTTCTAAAAAATATCCGTACTTGTAATGCATTGTTTAGAACCTTTGTTACAGTAATAAATATTACTGGAGTGTTATCCCAAGACCAAACCGATATTTTTAACACCTCGACACGTGTTTCCATCGCCAAGTGATCATCTTCAAGAGGACACGTGTCGAGGTGTTAAAAATAACGGTTTTTTTGTTGGGACAAAACTCCAGTAATATTCAAAAACATCCGTGTATTAATCCGGTATTTTTCTATTGTTTCAATTCTCGGTATATTTGCATCGGGGGTTATCAGTTTACGATTCACAACCTCTATCATCATTTATATGTTTTCTTTCATATCTTTCTGCATATTTTTGGTTTCATGGTTTCCAAACTTTATAAAAACCTCAAGAGGACTAATTCTCATTGTTACTCACCCTTCAATAGCTTTGAGAATGAATTCCACCGTTTTGATGTTACGATTCGAAGAGATTGAATATCTTGGAATTGTTTTAGATTTCCACTTTAAGTTGGACCAATATGTAATATTTTTAACTCAGAAGTTACGATGTATTCTAAATAAATTTAAAAAAACTGATGAATTTCACCAATATCCAACATAAAATAATGGCATTCAAAAGCTCAGTAGAATCGCATTTGAGTTACGGTATCATTCATTTTTTTAAAGCTACTAAAGTATACTAGAAACCTCCTCAAAACCTCTTTTCAACAAAAATAGAAGATTTGACCTGCTGTATGGTGGTGCCAATTATACATAGCTCTGAGCTGACACCATGAGTTCCCAATTAGGCAGAAATATAAATACTAATAACCTTCGTGTATTTATAAATCTATCGACCTTGGACCTATAATGTTCAATACATTGCCAGATCTAATCCTTTTTTTAAATATTTGTAAACCTCACATGTTCTTGTCTGTTATATCCTTGACTGCTACTAGAAATTCACAATGGGTTATGATTATCAGTAATTTTTCAATTCCAGTGGTCCATTTTGGGCCCGTGCTCTTCTTAAATCAATAAAAATTATATGAGGCATCTTGCTGAGTTCTAAATATTTTTTAATTATTTGATAGCTTCCTATTATTTTGCGACTTTTTCTAATTATTCAATTTTTTGATCATAGATACTAGAAAAACAAATTAAGCTTCAATGCAAGACCTCAAGTGAAAAATTCAGATAAATTGAATAGTTTATTTGAAAATAAACAAAATTGAGTCTATTGAAATTACCAAATATGTAGCTTGCGCTAGCATTCACTTTTCTCCGTGTACATACATATTTTAAACTTGTCTGTGTTCTATTTGTTTTATTATAAACATAAATCGATGCTTTGTTCTTTTTGAAACTAGTGCATCTGCGTTGGCTGGGTTTGAAAAATAAACCTTATTTCTATATTTAAATGATAGTACGCGCTTATCAGAACCAGACTGAATCGTTTACATGGCAGCGTGGAAAAAGATATTTCTCAAATCCAGATGCAAATGCATTCTAGAAAGGGCTCATTAGTCTGTGTGATATATTTATAAACCATGAATTGGTTTCAGAAATATTGAAGGATGGTACATGTAAATACTTATTTTTTTTAACAGAAATAACGTTCACACTTATGCAAATGTTGTACTTTTTAAAAAAATTGTATGATCTTTACAGGGCCATCAGAAATATACTAGTCGATATAATATATCGTCGATTTTCAATAATTTTTTTATGGCCATATTAAAGTGAGCAGGAAATGTTTGATGTTTAACATAATTTCAATATAATTAGCTATTATTATATTCCATAACAGTATATGTCGATAATCAAAATATTTTCAAACAGGTCTGTTTAAAAAAAATCTGTTTCAAAGAATCTGTTTTTCCGTCAATCAGCTGTCGCCCCCATACGAACGACAACTCTCAGAAGTTGAGAAACTTGTGCGAGCTAAGGACTAACGAGGTCTTACCTTTAAACGTATGATTCCTAACATCCTGTTGATAATAATTGGAATACCGCAGGGCTACATCTTGAGACCAGTTTTATTAATGTAAACTAATATAAATATGAAATTTTGTGGGGATATATGTATGTATGTATGTTTGTGGTTCTTTCACGGCCTAGCGACTGAACGGATTCAGATGTAACTTTACATGAATACAACTCAATACATCAGAATAACATATAGGCTACAATTTAAGAAGGTTTTGTGTTATTTTGGTCATAATATTACGAAAAGTATAAAATAAGTTCTAGCATACATCTACCTCTTATGTGGTAGCCACTATATGCAAAATACTGAGCCATAAATACAATTAAATTTGATACTTTTTTTACAATGCACATTTTAGAATATCTGTCAAATTCTTATAAAAATTGATACAGTTGTCGTTTTGAGTATTCAATATTGATTAACTTTGTATTTCACACACTGAATAATTAGGACGAATCGTTCAAAAATTATCACGATAAGATTACCTTGACTCAGCGCAGCAAGCAATTACGCGTCGCGTCTACTGTAAGACGAAGGGGGCCGATGCGCAAGGGTAAAGGGTCGTCTAAGCAATGAAGCGCCGTCACCGAGAACGCGACCCGGACGCGGGCAGACGCATGAGGGCAGACGTCGTTGACGTAGCTATTCATTACTGTCGGCATATGTTTTCAGTTACTGCATCTTTGAACCAAAAATATAAATTACTAGCTATTGCCCGCTCTTGTATTAACGTTTAGCCGAAGCTACTGAACCTAGAATCTTGAAATATGCAGGTAGGTTCTACGCGGGGAAGCCGCGGACAACAACTAGTTGCCTTGGTTCATATATTGATAACACCGATGTCATTTACGCTGACGACTTTTTCTGCTTGTATCTGACACATATCAAAAAGTTGTCATATTTTCCTGAAGTTCATAATATCTTCTGTTACTACTAGAACATAAACAATTAGATTAGGTTTCAAAACTTATAAAGAATGAGTCAGATTGTTATTTTATGTAAACAATGTTCAATTACGAACAAATTAATACCCCAGTAAAATTTTAGAAAGACCTACTGTTGAAGGTTTCAAAATTGTAGAGTTTAGGAGGTATTCTCAAAAACATGAAAACGCTCTTCATGGTAAGCATAATTATTGTTTAAACTATCGCATGGAATAATAAGTTTCAATTGCAGCTGATTCGGATTTCATTACACCAAAGCATATTTCTTGAATTACGGCAAATCTGCCTGGTATGTAATCATGTCCATAGCGTTTAAATCAATGAAAAATAACAATACTTTTTCATATAACATATGCGCCAGGTATAAAATCCCTGTCAACCGCTTGGGGCTTTGTTCACGAGATGGTGCTGTCGAATATAATCCAATATCCAGCGTGGTATCAGTCGGGAAAGTAGTTGTTTCCCGGCAGGCATTTACCAGAGCCTTCTAGGCAGTTGGAAGAGATGAATATTTTTAAATTTTATTTCGCAATATTTATTCTCTAGTTCATATAGGATTGAAAATTCATAATTGATAATCTTTATATTTTTAGGAAATAATTGATTAACATAAGTTCGATTGTTGCTTCAGAAAAACAATGTTTATACTTGGAGTGGGTTTTTCTGTCATCCCGAATAAAATCCGACTGAAAATTATTGCTATTATGTTCAGTCTTTTACTTATTTTTGAAACTCCACAGAATATTAATGTCTCCAGAGACATGTTATTGAGCAGATCAATTTATGTCTGAGTAATCTTGGAAGGTCTTCAGATCAACTACGTCACAGTAGGCATTAGTATAGTTTATGACTTTCCTCGTAACTCGAGATCCAACGAGCCGTTCCTGTATCGTTTATGTTTTGTCTACGAAACCGTTGAGGCATATCCACCGGTCGATATATCTGTGAGAATCCATAGATGGCTGCGTGTTTGGAAATTAAATATATTTTGAGTTTTCGGCATGCAACGTGCTGCCTAACCACAATATCCACCGTATTTATTTGTGAGAAATGTGCATCGAACTTAATTTATAAATTACCAACTTCAACATGTCAAATAAATTTTGTTTGCCGCACGCTTGCTCGTTGAAAGTTTCGTATTTCTTGAGTTGTAACAATTATTGACTTTGTGAGCATTTTCAGATTTCGGCACGGAATCAAAGTTTTAAACGAGAAATTACTGCGATTTTCAAAACTTACATGTATTTTTATATTTTTTTCGTGACTTTTCAGCAGATACAGTTTAGTGTTTTTTTGATTTAGTTGAAAGAAAAAGAGAATGAATGATGCCACTTTTAAAAAAAAGTGAAAACAATATTTTGAGGTTAGTTTTTGGATAGAACTGTTATTTTGGTTGGTTCCTTTTGAATTAAGGACTTGGTTGTTCGAACTAGGTGGATATTTGAACAAAATAAGTAAAAATTACAATGAAAATATTGAAATCAGTTTTCCATTTGATTTTACTCCTTTTAGTTTCACTTTTTTCGAAAATAGAAAATCTTGTCTTCTTTTGTCGTGAATATTTAGTTGTGAATTTTGAATACGCTAATCAATACTAGCGTTTTTTATGGAATATAAGATGAAACTAATTTTTAATCAGTGTATATTCATTGTATATTACTACACCAAAGGTTCCAAACAGTGCATCATAAGTGTAATTCTCTAGAATTTCGAATTTATTTGCAATTTCCAGAACAATCCACGATATCCACGTTAAATGAGCAAAACATTGCGAATATAGTAGAACTTCATTTCAAAATTGAAAGGAATTTCCAAGTTCTTCCACCATCTTCAAATGGTGAAAAAACATACTAAATGAATACCTAATTAGTAACACTGTTGATAATCGAAGATTTTTGCAGAAATGCACTGACATCAGTTGAATATCACAAAACAAAACATAAAATATAACAAAACAATGTGTAACACATGCAAAAGGACAAATAAATAGAAAAATTACAGACTGCTTGTACGTGATATAATGACACATCCGGGTAAAGTCATATTTGGGTTTTTTGTCACATGCAGAGTAAATTTGACACTTTGGTAAATGACATAATCAGAAGGTCTCCTTTTTTTCTTTCAAATAATCATTTGGAATTTATAATATTACTAAAAATATTACATCTCGTCTTGAGAATTCACTCGATTAAGGAATTTTTGAATTTTCAAAATTTTTCAATATTCTGAATCTCATGAGGTATTTGCTTATATATTCTAGGTGCCAGGTAATTGGCGCTTCGTTGTCCGATCGTTTTGCCACATCGAAGTAAAAATATAGAATCAGTTTTTCGTGTATTCTGAGCATGTTCATTAACTTGTAATTTTTTTCAATGAACAATAATATTTTCATACAGAAAAGTGTTCTGATGTTCATGATTCGAGCTTCTGTATATAAGAGATCACTACTACAATCACGAGTCTTGGCAAATATTACTTAACGTTTTCTGTAAAACAATGCCTAACACTTCCTCCCCTTTATCCTAAAATTCCGTATATAAGTTGTGACTGTACTAGCAAGAAATGAATTATTATTGTCTGTTATCCATAAATTTTTCAAAATAGGTATCTATCGATCTATCGTTACACCAAGGTCATCTTCAACGGTTTGTTTCATATTTTTCCAAGTTGAAGAAGTGTACAAAAAGGCAGTATCATCGGCGAAACTTATAGTTTGACGAGTAGTATTCAAAGAAAACAGACTATTAATATAGATAGTGAAAAGAAGTGGCCCCAGCACAGTGCCTTGAGGAACACCATAGGTCACAGTTATGGGAAAACTCAGGACACTATCAATTTCAACACTCTGTCCACGATCTGACAAATAACTGGACAAAAGGTCTTATGTATTCCCACGGATACCAGAGTCATTAAGCTTTCGTAAAAGGTTTTTGGGACATACAGTTCCAAAAGCCCTGGAGATGTCTATAGATATTCCAAGCATGGGTATTTTTTTATCTAGAGCATTATGAACAATTGTAGTAAGTTTATAAATGGCATCCTCGGTTGATTTCTCTAAAACCGTCCTGAAGTTCCGACAATATGTTGAATTTCTTGAATTTCAAAAACTTAGTGAGTCTAATTTTCATTTATCGTTCCAAAATCTTAGAAATATTAGACAGTGAAGAAATTGGTCTATAGTTACTGATTTTCAATTTCCATTTTCATATGAAGGTTTTATCAATCCATATGCTGAAACCTCTGCTTTTGAGTTATGTTTTAAACATTCTTTGAATCTACTGAATTTACTATATAAGTAATTATTTTGTACAAAACTTCTTATAGTGTAACGGACACAAAAACGCGCAAACACACATAATTTGAAAATATGCAATTTCAACTATTCTCATTTCACTCCTCGAAGTGATTCGCCAAATGGTTTTTCCGTCTGAATATCGTGAACAATTCTTTTCTGATTTGTAGCAAGGAAATCGTAATTCTCTTCAAGAAACGGCATATCTGAGTTGTGAGTTGGAGAACAATTTAATTCAAATTTTGCATTGAAATACGAGGCAGACATCAGCAGGAAATTCGTCCGAATGTACGTCGTCAGACAAGTAAAACGCCACACTTGCCCCAAACGACTTTTCAAAGTAGCCATATTGCAAGAAATCTATCTCCGATGTTTTATTTTTGCACGAACTTCTAGAAGTATTTCAGTGGTATTCCGTAGGTTATGAAGGAATCAAAGCAGAGGGTGAAATTGGTATTATAATAGTAATAATAATAATAATAATAATTCTCTATTTTCTGGAGCCTAAATAAAAGTATGGAAATGGTCACTAGTTGAGAAGAAAAAGGTGAAATTATTGTAATGGATTATACATACACATATGAAATTGAATATATCAAACTAATGAGTGTGAAATGGGTAGGAGAGGTAATATAAAATAAATAGATAAATAGATTCCCAATTTGGTTGTTATATAAAATACATTTTTCACATTGTTGTTACGAATATTTGGGATCTGATATTTTCTCGATAGATACTGGTAAATTATTACATAATTTAGTAGACATGACTATGTTCCTTTTGACATAATTGTTATTTTATGGTTTGGAACCAAAATATTTAAATTTTTTTGACAAATGGAATGGTTTTTCGGTTTCTATCTTGAAATTTATCACTATATAATTCAACGTAGTTAAGTCAATTCATAATGTATGTAGATATAATTGTTAATATTTCTAAGTCAGCAAGTAGCAATCTGCAAAAGTCACAAGAATTTTTGAAACATATAGTTCTTACTCTTACAATTTTTTTCTGATACACCAAAAACTTATTTATTCTTTGTCATAGCTCATAAGACAGGTAAATATGTCGTGTACATAAGCCAAATAATAATTCAATTCCTCAAAAATAAGTCTATTTGATTATTCCACTATAGACTTTTTGCTATAGACTTTTCATCAGCTTTGACTGAAATACTGTGAAAAGTTTAAGAACTATGCAATACAAGACCATTTCTGGGCCCCTTCACAGTGATATGAATTTAGGGAGAAAGACGTATCATCGGCAAATTGCACAGATAAGAAATAGGGAAGGCCCTGGTATACTGCCCTGAGGAACACCAGCCCCGATACAACGAGTATCGGGGTTAGTGTTCCTCAGGGAACACGTTCCTCAGGGAACACGTAAAAGTTAACATGTATACGATTTTTTTGTGGGTTTGAAAAATGTCATACCTTCATATTTGTCAAACCCACAAAAAAATCGTATACTTTCACGTCAATTTATATCTTCAATTTATTGTTTTTCACTCATTTTTACTGCCCTGAATATATATATATATATATATATATATATATATATATATATATATATATATATATATATATTTCTGTTTTCTCTTCTTCAGTAGTATTAACATTGCTGTGAGATTGATGCTGTGATAATTTTCTTTATCTTCTTTTCAAATTTTATATATCTAGAGAAAATATTCTATTTTTTAATTTGAGTAGAATAGAATAGAGTAGAATAGAAAATTTTCAACTATCAAAATGCAGATGATGAGAACAGTAGTTTTCTTAAGATGGAAGTGCTGCTTGAGAAAGTAGCGGTTTTTTGAATTTTTATAGTGAAAATCAAAAAAAAAATCTGCTAGTAAATTTTGATGAAGATTTTCATCAAATATCTTCCAGTTTGATTCAGTTTCAAAAAACAATAAAACCTATGTTAGTTTTACGATCAGCTATGAAATAGTTTAGGATATATTTTTATAAGATGTATAATTTCAAGATTCAAAAGAAATCAATTGATCTTAATCTCCTACGTCCATAACCACAATTCACCTACTATTTTTGGCTTCCAATTGAATAAGAGCATCATTATGAGAATGACACATACCAAAAGGGATGACACCATTCGATAGTAAAGCTAGAGGATCTATTCTAGAGTGGAGAAAAAACCTGATGGTGGTTTAGATAATCTGAAACGTTTTCACCAGTACTTGTTCGTGAATATTTTTCCAATTACTTTACAGAGCGTGCAGTACCTCATCTCTGTAGAATATGAAGTGATGAAAAGAATTTCTGTTATCATAAGATGGAATATACTTATGCATTAAAAGTACTATTCCAAATTAACATGCAACGCGAAACCATGCTTTCTGCCTACATGCATGCAACATGTCAGATCGGCGGGGCCATAAATAACGTCGCTGCAAATATAAATCAACAAACGAGTTAATCACTTGCTGCAAAAGAAAATAATTACAAGGCCAACGGCCATTTCTGAATGCATAATATTGTATCCTATCTCAAGTTCTCGCCACCCCCAATTAGATTTTCAGATGCAATCGGAATAAGTCGACAGTTGATGAGTTTCTAATTTCTTGGCAAAGGGTGTTGATTGAGAGACATTCCACCTTTTAAGAATTAATATGAGAAATCGGAAGGAGTAAAGGTTCAAGAAATATTTGTGGTTCAAATCCCTTCGTTGGATAAATGTAAAATTTATAAAGTGAATTGAGAAGAAGAAGAAGACCGAATTTCATACTAATTCAAAAGGATCTCAATTCTTTTTCCAATTGTGCCACAATGTATTGCTTTGACTAGCATCAGACGAATATACTGGCTGATTAATTTCAAAATTATTCAGTCTTCAAAGCGGCTACTTCAAAATACTTTTGAAAAAGTAGTGGAATAAGATATCTGCCAAATGAAGTGAATATTGAGTATTTAATAAAATCAAATGATCCACCATTTTTTGAGGTAATTTTTTCGCTCTAACATATTTACTTAAAGAAGACTCAATTCAAAAAATTTTGGATTATGAGTTGGATGTCTTTCAAAATGATTTGCCACGTATATGCCTTCATGTTTGAGATTCTAATGGTAAAATATTCCCACCCCCTTCCTGGGGTGTTGAACTGAAAATATTCAATTTTCCAAATTATCATTGTCTTCGAGTACAGTGGTTTTAACTCTCATACATAAACAGAAACTTGTATTTGTAAATAAACTCAGTGCCCTCTCTTTTTTTGTGACATCGGAATTCTTAATAAACACGATAAACTTTATAATTGGTTGTTTTCAATTTCAATTATTCAATCGGATAGAAAACACATCATTAATCAATTTACTCATCGATCAAAATAAACTCTGATTCCAAAAGTTCAATGATTCTATGACTTATAGGAGTGGAGGCAAGATTTATTGTGATCAACTGTCAAACATTATTTTCATTCACCAGCTGGTTTTATTTTTAGTTTTATCCAAGCTCGAGCAGTTGAGAACTTCATAAAATGTTCGTGAAAAAGTACTTTTCTGTTCAGTATTGAATCCTGTGAAGCACATATGTAAGTGAATTTAAAATGCAAAGAATGTTTTACGAGTAAATACAAAAATATTTTGTGGCCAAATTCTGATCCACCCAGAAAGAAGAAACATTTTTTGGTGCTTGAAATAAGAATTATCAAACATTCTTGGCTGATTTGTTAAATTATGTAAAGCTATCAAGTAGTAACACCCAAGATTCTTAGAATAATTCTAGTAAAGGCGGGTTCACATAGTGCGACAAAACGTAACGACTTGTATGCAACGACAAAACGTTGCGTTGCATATCGTTGCGATCTACACGCCAGTTGTGTTGTAGAGTTTACATTCAAGTTTTTTCACACTTCTAGATCAATAAATAACGTACGTACATAGACAACTTTTTCATCGCGGAAAATAAATTAAAATACAAAAATACGATATCGACCAAATCATCAATGAGACTCGTCAATCATATTCAATTAACGCAATTTGCAACTTCAACTTAAATGGGAGTATAGTTGGAGGAAAAGAAGAAACTTGTAGACAGTTTCTACATCCAACCGCCGGCACAATGTAACGTCAAAACGTAACAAGTCGTTACGTTTTATCGCACCGTGTAAACTCGCCTTGATATAAATTGGCTTTGAAATTAATATTTTATGACTCTCAACTTGACTGTTAAAATGTGAAAATGTAGGTGGAGTGTGAACATAAGAAAGTAATAATGTGAGCATATCTGAGTAACTATTTCCTTCTCAAGAAAATGAATAATAATCAGTTTGTCGTTATATTTCTATACCTAACAAATAATATAAGCAGGAAAAGAAAATAGATTAGTGGTCGGCGATTTTTAAATTTTTGAAAGGCAAAGTAACCTGCTTAAGGTGATTAAGATTCTCAAAGTCAACAGAAAAGTGGTACTGAAGTTTCTAGCGTAGAATAAATCTAAATAATCAAAGGTGGAAATTATATAAAACAATTGAACTTTGCCGTAGTATAGTAATTTTTCCAAAAACCTTTGATGTTTTAGATGGAATATCGGGACTAATACCTACGAAATTTTTTTATGGGATGCGAACTTCTATGTGATATAACTTTATTACATTCGTAAGTGTAATTGGAGAATGTTCTGAAATATAGAATGGCGCTGAGGATGGATTTATTAAACTCCGAAACGTCAGCAAATGAATCATTGATCCTATCCCAACCCAATTCCTAACTGAATTTATGAATATTATTGCGTGTGACATTATTGAAATGTTTACGGCTCATAACACTACCGATCTAACCCAATCTCATCGAAAAAATCCTTGCAGGAACCGGCCAAAATCATCGACGACTGCAACCGCCTTAAATCCTGGAAATGAAACCGCAAACATACATTGATTAAATAAAACGTCGAAGGTGTTTTTACGTGCGGCAAATAGGGTATGAAATAGCGAATAAAAATCCAATGAAATGAAGTGTAAATGGTGCGGCATCGTAAACCAGTGATGGCCGACGGTAAACGCGCAAAAGCCAAGCTGGGACCGGTTACTACGGCAGTTATGAGTCCTTCGAGGAGCGCTTTGAATGGGCGCATGTCTACGGTGTATGGAAACACGAGGAAACGTGTGGGAAATGCTTTTTCCGACAGTTCCAATGTTTTGTTCATTATTTGAATAATAATAAGCTTTATTGGACAATTCTTACAGAGGTACAAGATATGATTCAGTTATAATAAAACACAATTGAGAAAGCGATAAGTGATATATCACTTGTTTCGCTTTCAGAAACAAAAACAGATAAGCTAAGTGTGAAAATTCAAGATAGATGTGAATTTTAGTACAGGCAAAAGGAAATAAAATGCAGGTATCGCTACTCCATCATTCTGATTATAATATATCATTTGAAATCACACGTTAAAAGGTAAGACCACGTCAGTCCTTAGCTCGTACAGCTTTCGACTTATGAGGGTTGTCGTTCGTAGGGGTTAACAAAAAAAACAGATTTTTTTCAAACAGATATTTCATACAAATTTATATCTCCGTCAATGTTATGTAGGAGAATTTTGATATTGTCAAAAACGAAGGTACTTTATTTACTATTGCACAAAATTATTTTTTGTTAACACGAAAAAAACTAACCAGAGAATCACAATTTCATAACTATTACGCAAAATAACAATGCAATTTATAAAACTGTTCTTGTGATACACTGTTTGGAACTTTTGGTGTAGTAATGAATATTATCAGACCAAACCGTTATTTTGACACCTCGGCACGTGTTTCGATCACCAAGTGATCATCTTCAAGAGGGAGATCAAACTGGGGAAAAAAACTCTGGTAATATTCATAAAATTGTTGTTGTATATGTTAAAATTGTGATATCATCACGAATATGCCAAAAACTATCCCATTCGACCAAAAGCACAAGAATAATGAAAAACCCTACTGATTCTCCATGATACAAAAGTCTCCACAAATAATTATTTTTGTATTAAGTGAGTGAAATTAGTGTTTTTTTTTAATGGCACATGAATGTACCATGAAAATACGAATTTCATACACGAAATACAAACATTTTTTGTACAACTGTGTATGTGAATTTACATCGTCTGAAATAAATTGAAAATAAATACTTGCAATACATCTTGACGTGGTTTTTTGCCTCGACAAGTTACACGACTTTTGTCTTGAAAATATTATTCAATGTTTTCAGTAAAATCGTATTCATAAATTTTTCATTTTTCAAAGAAAATAAATCCAAAATAACTAAATAATACTTTTCATTTCCAAACATTTTATTCTTAATGCTATCAATACTCCAATATAATCAACTCTTCAAGAATTATCCAACGTTTCTGATTAGCAGCAACATGAAACATCTTCGGGAATTTATGTTGGAAATAATTGTTCGAACTTTACTATCAATTATTACTCCAATAAATGAAATTGTTTTATGATGAATAGTCGATCAATAATTTACTATGTTGAAAATAAATCCTTCAGAAAGTATCTAATATTTTATGTTTATTTTGGCAGTGAAAAAAAGTAAACATTTACGCATCAATGAAGATGGAGAAATGTCAAATTATTTTGACAGTTGTACAAATAAATATATGAGTGATTCATAAAGATAATTGTTTTATATACAATTTTGTGTTTCAATTTCCATGAAATTACAACACAAAAACGAATACATAGTAAAAATATTTTATTTTACTTCGACTGAATATTCTAAGGAACCAAATAGAAAATAGTCAGGAATAAATCAGTAAATCTTTAAGCTGATGATTTCCAAAATAATAAGTGAATAACTGCTTTTCAAAAATATTTCGTTTGCTTTTCTCTAACGAGACTTAGGAAGACATTTTCAATTTTCTTCATTCTCCCACAAAATTTTTGGATAATCATTATTGACGTTTTTTTTTTTACCGTCGAAATGAAGACATAAAAAAATGTTAAAAAGTTAATATCGAAATCATTAATTAACCAATTTCTTTCAGTAATTCACACCGTTCACAAAACAATGGCAGGATAATCAACTGCTGCAGATGAATTTCTTCCTTTTCCTGAAGTATTCATCCATCTTCTGAGGTTAGGGCTCTCAAACAACCTGTGCATCCCGCATGAAACTAGTTAATATTCCAGGTGTGGAGATCAGAAATTATGATGAGCAAACTTCTACATAATTATCCATTTTGAAACTGTATAAACATTAAGTAGCTGAAGACCATCAAATCGATGGAACGTGACGATATTGCGGAATTTGTACTATTAAATGAAATTGGCAACACCGACTTCGACTCGCCGTTCCAACTTTAATTGAAATCCTTTATTACTGTTATTATGAGCCGAACCACTTGGTTAAATGTTTTATAAATTATGCCTAATTTGCTTATTCCTCGATCGCCTAGGTGATCAAAATATTAAATTATTTCGCCATTCGATCTGCTTTAATAGAAGCTAATGACACCGGTTATGGAATGGGACACTTCATTAGTGTGAAGAATAATTGTTTTGAATATGATATGAGTATTAAATTAGCTTGTTTATACACCTACCGCATTGATATGAATATATTTAGTGTTTGAATATTCATTTCTGAATTTGTGTTTGGGGAAATGCCTGTTTTTTTTATCAGGTGACAAAGGACTCTGCTGAAATAAATTACATCTAATGATTTTGTGGTCTCACGAATCTCAAAGAATTATATCGATGAAAAAAAATTGTTTTGAATACACTTCGATGGCTATACCGCCTTTTTTGCTCAAACAACTAAAATGTTGAGGATCAGACCTCTAAAATAACAAGTCAGATCAAGAATATCAGTTTTCGCACTATTGGTACGACAAAACAAAAACCTCCGCACTATATCATTCATAGGGAAATTATGCGAGAATAATCAATTGAAAATTCACAAAAAAACAGTTTGGGAATTTCGGAAAACATCAGAAGGGCAATACGACCTCTACCTTTCCGTACATATCACACATGCTAGAAGACTCACCATGAATACAGCTACAAAATGCGTTCAATCTCCGAATTACTCAAAAAACTATTTTAGATTGGCATCATTATTCAAGAAATATTTGACAACACACGCATTAAAGAGACTTGCAGCTCTACTTAATTAGATTAAATAAGAGTACCGCAAGGAATCAATTTAGGTCCAACTTGTTTCCCATTTGTATGAATTATCTCGTAGCAGAATGCAAAAAACTATCAAGTAATGCTGTATTCAGACAACACATTGTTTCTCAAATGGCTTTATTATCAAATCTTGGCGAGATAATATTCTCCTGAAATTAAACGTAAAAGGTCCAAATATGACTTCGATTTTTTCTTCAACAAAAAGTACACATCACTCTGTTAAAACTACAGAAAGAGTACCGAAACTTATCATTGGTCCAATTCTTGAATTGACATGCCATTATGAGTAAGAGAGTACAAAAGCAGAAAATTATTTACAAATTCTGAATCCGAACAATATTATATAAAAAATTCATTTCTGAAAGTGACCAATAAAAAACAATGAAAAATAGCAACACTACTCAGTAACAATGATATTTTGATATAAAAGGATTATATAATCCTTATAAATGATATTTCGTTGATTTTTCGTAAATCATAATGTAGGTACTACTCAAAAATATGACTGAAATGTTTTTTTTTTTTCATAATCCCCCAATTATTTGTAATGCGTAGGTACAAGACTTTCGTCAGGTTATTCAAAATAAAACGTGTATGTGGTATACAATGCATTAATCAATCGAACTATCTGCCTCACCATAATTTTTTTAGAATCATATAGACTTGTGAAACCGCTGTGACTGAAAACTATAAACTAATTTGTTTACTTGTATGTAACTGTTAGTAAAAAATATTCAAATTAAGAAATTTAATCATAGTGCTAACATCATTTTTAATTTGGATTAATTAAGCACTAACAGTTATCATTACTGAAGTAAAAATTGTTTATTTCGTCTCAAATGTTATCAAATTTAAGTAAACGAGTTTTTTAAAACGAATAAATCATACCTTGCATTTCTCAAAACTAACTTCACACACCCTACTACGACAAGACACTTGCAATTCTCACAAACATCAACTAGAGAATACCCACCCTTAGATTGATAAAAAACATCATGCAAAGAAACTGCAGACTTTCTACTTTTACAACCCCTCATTACAAACTTTCTATTCCGACCTAAAAAACACCGACAATAACACCAATAAAAAGGTAAATTTTTACAGCCACCAACACAACTTTCTCCTCTGTAAGAGTCCTAAAAAAACTCAATAATTGTGCTTTCCAAGAATTCACATTTCACCGCTATTTTTATGAAAGTTCTTCTTTTGGAATTTTGACAATGAGACAAATGAACACTCTCAGATTTTTATGATATAAATAAACACTTGTGGTGGCTCAAATGGATTTGTTTATTTGAAAAGAACTTTCTTATCGGTCCAGAAACTTGAAGTAAATAAGAACCTTGAAGTCCGATTGGAACTAGCCTAAGAACTTTCCGCACGCAAGTGGGTTATCACATTGCAACATAACTTGTTAGTTAGGTGCATAACCATAAAAGTGCATATTTCTTCCATAAGTTATTTGTTAGATTTGTAGGTTGATGTTTCAATACCATTCTTGATTATTGATGAAGTTGCAACAGGTGAATTTCCTTTCAGCCAAGCTGAATCGTCTTTAAATTATGTTTATGTTAGTCACTTGTGTATCAATCATAACAAAGTTACTGCTATAATTGTCAATTCTTCCAATATAACATAATTCATTGATTTAGTTGTCGATACCGACATATTAGAAATGTTCTGTGACATTCAATAGATTTCATTTCTGAAAGTTAACAGAATTATGCCTTGAATTTATGCAAACTATCGTTCATATTTTTTTAATGAACATTCAACAAACTCAATATATTGGCAATGATCGTGATTTTAATTCATAGTTTTTGTTCAAAATGAGGTATTCACTTTGTATATACTCAAATGTAACAATGTTACAAATATTCAAAGATTTTATTGCTAACAATAAACAAAATTATGTCTGGAGTTTTATCAAATATTCGGGTTATCACCCACACTCTTTTCAATAATAAACAAACTTAAGCGCAATCTTCCGACTCCATTTGAAGCGACAAGGAAAAATAAATTTGAGTGAGATCTGGAAACCTAGAAGGCCACAGTGCCTCGAGTAATAAAGTCTCTCGAAATGTTAAAAACTGTATCGTCTTCTTGTGTTTTATCGAAAAAAAGTGAATCTGCGCAAAAATAGGTATAGCTATTATTTTTAGATGTCACTTAGTGACTAGATTCACGTACACGAATATCTGACGGTGAATTTCCAAAAATCACTCAATAAAAGTGCTCTCCATACTTACAGAGTATTTTTTATGGTAAACTTGAATAGTTTTAAACATTTATCATATTGCGTTAGGTTTTATTGAGTGGATAAATCAATTAACAAAATTGTACAGGAGGGTGCGATAGAAAATTTCAAAAAACGAAGGGATATCTTCGTTTTTTGAAATCAAAAGCCCAAGCGCCAAGCTGCCTGTCAAAAAACCACAATAGTTCTAGGATTTCCATTAAAAAAATTTGTAAAAAATTATTTTAAACTGTTCCAATTTTTTGTGGCACCCTACTATATTGTGTAGAAATCCTGTGAATGATATCTGATTCAACTCCATGAAAAATGTTTGGAGTACAAACTGAATAGGAAAAAGTTTTCATAGGAAATTAGTTACTTCGAAAATATTTGTCTTTCGTGTTCATATGGAAGTAGTTGTTTTCTAATTGCTTTCTTCTTTTCTTTGGGAGATTCCCACATTTTTTTGTGTGAGGATTGAAAAGTAGAAAGCCAAAACCTTTTTTTTTCCAAATAAAAAAAGATGTCTCATAAAAAGCCATGTGGTAAAAACAAGGCGATATGAAAGTTAATATTATTGATTTCAAACTTAATGTACGAATCAAAAAATACACAAAAGGAAACCAAAACAACCCAATATTGCTTTCATATTATTCCTGGCAGCTGTCTTCTAGATTCGAAATATACATGTTTATTTATGTCAAGATTTACTCTGGCATCTACAAAGAGCGCACGCTGACAGATTTACTATCGCGAGAGATTTAAAAGCACCACAGTTGTAATTCAATCGTTATTTTTAATGCATATAGTTGGACGTTCTTAAGTGCTTAGCAACATAAATGAAAAAAAATCATAATAACGCTTTCACGGCTACACTTGCCGCGGAAATGTTTATGGCCAAAAAATATTTTGGTTAATTCTTTGATCGTACAATTCGCTAACAAGATTCTAGACGTATTATCACTTGCATTTCAATTACTGTTGTCGTTAATCATTTAGGGAGTTGCACAAATTCAGTTTAATTTCATTGTTGTATCTAAGTCGTTAACGTTTATTTTGTTACACACGTCTATCGGAAGCTTTCAAACTGACACGGGATCACAACAAATATTTACTCTCCGATGTCACCGCATTCGCTTGTTTCAAGGAGTGAATACCACGCACCCGCTCTTTACGAAATGCCAGTAGGCCATGTTTTCATCGGAAGCCATTACGCAATTCAACGCTGTGCGAGATTGGGACGCTGTAACGACGGAAAAACGTGCTAAAGACGGTAAACTCTCACTAGAACACTCCGTAGATCAATTGGTAAACATAAATCACTTGTTTATATTCGACTTTGAGGATATGTTGGAGACTTATCGTTCGAAAACACTTGAGCGGAGGCAGCACTATCGTGGAATTCAACATGGCTGACACACATCGCCGGAGCGACCGTGGCTTTGGGTAAGTGGTAGGGGCAACCTTTGAATTGCGCGTTTTGGGTGACTAGAACTGTTTGTATATGATGTTGGAAGATGCACTTGTCGGCGAATATGAGGCTTATAGACAAGGCTGTAAGGGCGACTGTGAGTAGTTTCGGGTATCGTAATGTCATGTTTCTTCCTGGAGAAAAAATGTTTAGGTACTTTCTGTTTTTGTAGTAGTGTAATGTTATCATTAAGTTTCATTTCTCTATTTAATTAAGTTTTTTTGAATGAAAGTTGTAACAAACGCGATTAGTTTTCTTATCAGTTGGGAATTTTTTTATATCTATTAGCATTCCATCAACATTGTCAATTTCTGTCTGCCTGAAGTTGAATCGATAAAGTTCAGTTGCTATAACTTATTTGAGCTGAAAAGTATTGTCTTCCGTCAGGAAAAGATAACTGGTTGTTGATTAAAATGTTGGAATATGCCAAAAGATTTGTTGTTCTAGTGTGAAATATTTTGTCTCACTCTTTGTTCTTTCAGTTTTGATCATAAATTTCCTTTATTTATTGTTTTCATATTATCGACGTTTTACTCATTGCTTGAGTCATTCATTGATTTATTTTGATTTCTAGACACAATAATTTTAAAAATGATTGTTCTCATTCTTATAAATTTCATATATAAGTCAATGAATCCAGCAACAAAAGTAAAACACTTTGGAATATTACTAAACAGCCCTCTGAAATTAATGACACTGAAAGTATTTCTATAAATCATAATAATTCAATTACTGATGAATTAAAAGTCGCAGAAACATTCAGAAAATATTTCTCGAATATTATAGATAAAAAATTATCCATTTCAAAGGAGGCCATCTAAGTATGGGAACTACAATGCCAATGCCAATCGCAGTATTGATTCCGATATTGAAAAGTGGCGATTGCACTAACATAGGGAATTATCGCCCCAGATCGATTATCAGCGTCTTCTCTAAAATCTTTGAAAATATTATATTGCGCAGAATAAATGACTACATGGAAAGATTCGACTTGATGACCAAGTGCCAACATAGCTTTCGAAAAAATCATTCAACAGAAACAGCAACACTCAAATTGGTTCGACAAATCCATGATTCAATCAATGAGAACAAAGTCGTTGTGGGGCTTTTTTTCGACTTGAGTAGAGCTTTCGATACTCTGAGTATTGAAATAATTACTAAAAAAGTCTTCAATATTGGTATCAGAGGCAATATCAATAGGCTCATCGTGTCCTTCTTAACTAATCGATATTTCAAAGTGGAACAGAATAATATATTATCTGACGAGTATTCTGTTACAACAGGAACACCACAGGGTAGTATTCTTGGTTCACTGATATTTTTACTGTATGTCAATGATCTTCCTGATAACATAAGTTATGGTAATGTGTACCTTTATGCAGATGATACGTCTATCATCTTATCGAGCAAAACACCGGATGAAATGAATACCCAAGTCATCACTGTACTGCAAAAATTCAGTGAGTGGTGTTTTGAAAACAAATTGATTTTTATTGTCAATAAGACTGTTTGTATTGAATTTGCATATTCTCCTTTGAGTCTACATAACTTCACCTTCAATTTTCTGAACTAATCTCTGAGATCAACAACTTGTTCAAAGTTTTTAGGAACAATGATGGATTCCCTTTTCACATCTAAGAAACTGAACCAATCGTATTACCAAATAAAATCACTGAAAAGTAAACTAGATACCAAATCTCTACTAACGGTTTATTACGCAAAATTTCACTCCATGGTATGTTGTCTGGGGATTAGCCACTGAAATTGACAGAATATTCGTAAAACAAAAGGCACTGCTACGATTCATTTTTAACCTTGATTACAGAATGTCGTGTAGAGGAATATTTCAAGAGAATAAAATATTAACTGTGGCAAGCATATTTATTTTAAAACTCATGACATATATCCATGGAAATAAAAGGCACTTCGATCTACGATCGGAAGTACATAAATATAGTACTAGAAAAAACTATATGCTCATAACTCGAAAACACCTCTATACAAAATATGAAAAGTCTCCTGTGTTTGTTGGAACGATTATTTATAATAAATTGACAAACAGTGTAAAAACACTGCTACCAATTGCCTTCAAACAAAAACCATTTTTATCTACTTAATGCTTAATCGTCATGAACAAGCTTTTTTTCTGCAACAATTTTGTCGTCCTATGTTTTGAATAATAGATAGTAGATTTACGAGCATTATTAAAAACTTTTTATAATTTATTCAGTTTTTTCAAATCAATGTTCCTTCAAGGCAAATTCAACTGTAAAATATCTATCAATTACCTTCACAATTGGTTATTTTTAGTTATATCAGGATTGAAGATCTCAGAAAAAACCCCAAATGTATGGGAATTTGAAAAAAATTTCATGAAAACATAATGGAGGTTAGAGAACTGAAACATTAGTTTTTCAACTTCATTTCTACCTAACTTTATTTGCCAGTCTGTTTTCAAAAATTCAACACTTTCTGTTTATCTATGATATAATTTGTTGTTGCTTCATAAATTTTCATTTATTTAGGAATAATTCATTCGAGATATATAGCAATTTCAACCATGCCCTATAATTTAAACTTATTGAATAATTTTTGATCGTGCATGTCTTAAAACTTGCCCTCGATTTAAATCATAAAGAAACGGCCAGTGGCAATGCGTATTACCAAATCACTGTCTACAAACTAATTATACCAATTGCTGTAATTTATCGATCTTATTACCGGATATCTTGGCTCTTGGCTGCGGACTGTTGAAGCAGTCATGTACTGTCAGTTTATGAATAAAATGTGGCGACACGCACGAATGGTTTTACAGTTTTAATAATATCATTTTAATGGAACCTCGGAGAAAAACAACGACAAAATCATTTGCATGTATGTTATAATTAACTTCTACCAAAGTGATATATGTTCCACGATTATTACTGAACATGACTAGTTTTTCATTCATGAAATTCTGTCGACTATGCCGGGGAAAGGTATAATCGGGAGGCTAATGATGTACAATGAACGAAATAATCGGTTTTTATTTACGACTTCAGCAACATGGTTATTGAAACAAAAATCCTATGCATTAGCATTCATTGTAATTTGTCTAACAAGAAACCCTTTCAAATTGTAGTTTGTAGAATGTAAGACGTGATATGTCCTCATGAACAACTGAATTTATTTTCCTCATGTTTGAGGCACCTTAAACAACTATCATTCCTCAATTTTTTTCGAAAGGTAACTTTTTCAGAATGAATAATAATTCTAACCCAGATACCGAACGCTGCGGTCCCATTAAAAGAAGGGTCCACATAATAATCCTACCTCAATCCGAAAGAGAAACTATATGCCCCTATGAATAGCGAACTCAGAACTCAGTATTCTTTTTTCTCCGGTGAAACGAAGGTGATTTTGTTCAACAACCGCCGAGCCACGACCAGAATTTGCTCAATTTTCAGTAAGTAATAGTCCCAATTACAGTTTCGATGTTTCGCTTTCTGTTTTTTGTTGTGCACAAAGGTTACAATAGGCACGTATTGATTTAGTCGGAAAAAATAAGTCCATGCGCGCCATAAACCTTGCGAGCGGGTGTGAATCCGAGACTGCATAAAACAACGATTTCCCGGTTATAGTGGCCAAGCATTTCTATCTATTTTTATTGCTTTCGACATTTTTCGACAAAACTTTGTAAGTGGTATGTGTGAAAGCAGCAAACAAGCATTATAATTGCCACTGTTTTATGACATATTAGAAAGATTTTGCATATTTGAGGTTAGGAATTTAGTCGACTTCATTAGAGCTCTCAAATAAGAAATAAACTAGTCTGGCTTATCAATACGGGATGTAAAATACTTGAATCAGATGTTTAGAGGGAATTGTATATACCTGTCGGTAGCAGTAATTTTTATAACCCGCATTCTTCTACAAACTGTAATCAAATATAAATTTAATACATTGTGTAGAACAGATGCACACATAGAAGGTAATTCAATAAATACATATATCTATTTTACCGATGTGAAGAGAATATACAACCATTTCTCAAGCTGAAGCTTATTATTTGATGTTTATGTTTTTTTTCAGACATTGTTTTTCAAAAGATGTATTGAAAGTTTTTTGTGATAGAAAATGCATTTGACATAAAATGACAAATGGATATTTTCCATTTGGAGTTTGTACTGATTGAAACACAATAAAAATCAATATACTGGTGGAAGTGGCAAGAGAACTTCTTTCTGAAAATTTTGCAAATTGATTTCGCAAGAAATGATGTTTATAATTTCGGTTTGAATTACTTGGGATGTAAGTTATAGTAAAACGACAAGATATGAAGCTGACAAAATTAATGTTTTAGCACTATTTTAGGTTATTTATTTTGCTCATCGTCATGTACTATAGCTTGGTAACAAGATTTCAGGATACAAAAGAAGTTTGTTGGATAATACTGTGAAATATTCTCCACAGGTCATCTCGCGAGTACAACATGGCGCGCTAACCAAACCTTGATGTGAAAGCAAGTCACTTTCAAAATAATAAAGACCAATTACTTAAAGTTTGCCAATCGTTTTGTTCTAAACATATGTAAATCAACAATCTTGTGAGTTTTTGCTAGATGAGCCAGGCGATATTAGGCGTAATTTTAGTCCAAAATCAAAAATTTGCAATACAGGAAAAACAAAAATTGAAGAGAAAATTGATATTTTCGCTCCAGTGAGGTTTATGTGTATGCAAATAAAATTTATTTTTCTCTAGAAGAAGAAGAATGCCTTAATGATGTGAACGAAGTAGAATTGAAATTTCATGTATCCATTTTTCAAGATTTAATCACGTAGATAACGAAACCATTAATAGTTTCATCAACGTCCATATTTCATCGTAGCTCAAGCCGATTTTTCCTATTATTTTGTCCTAAACTATATAATTTCAAGATAGTTACTGAAGAACTTTCTTTTTAATGACCCCGTGTGCGGTTTGTGCATAATAACTAGTATTACTAACACACTAACGGATAATTTCCATCAATATCGGCATCAGTAATCAAGGACTGTTTGAAGTAGCTATTTTATTATCGTGTTTCAAGGTTAGGAAGTGAAAATGAAAGAATGTACATATCAATATTCTATGTTGTTATTGTTTGAAAATGTACACCACTTATGACTATAACCCAACAATATTCAAATCATACCGTGCTGAAGTAAAATATGTTATCAATAATAACACAGATAGTCACACTCTTTTAATCACAACCTGTCAGCAATAAACTCTTCAAAATAAAGAAAAAGCAACTCCCGAACAGAAAAATATGCAATCTAGGTAAAGTTAAAAAGGTATGCTAGAATATAAAACGAAAGTATTTATAGAGAAAATTTACATTTGTAGCTTGTTGATTGTTTATTTCCTATAGATAATAAGCTTTGAAGTGAATTATAATCAGCAGGTAGTTTCTTCGACAAACAATTATATTAATTCAGCATTTGTTATTAATGTCATATGGCTGTGATAATGATGCTGGAAATAAAAGTTAGGAAGGAAATGCAAATTGCAAAAACAAGAAGATGAAGTTCAAAATATCGAAATTCTTGACGTTGACTTTGTTGAAGAAAGAAAAACTTTTCCTCAGAACCAAATGTTGTTTTTTCAGTTCAGATAGATATATAAATAGATAGATAGATGTTTATTGACTACGTTATATAAAAAAATTACCTTTGTAGCAGGTCATGAGGTGTGGACAATTTGTACGTATAAAATAGTAGAACACAGTATGCACTCAAAGACAAAAAATCACATGGGCATAAAACATTATGAGTATAGATAAAAGTTGCCAAGCAGGCAATCAGACAGGTACATTATTAGCGGTGTATATTAGCGAGATATGTGAATATGTTTAATAAGTGTGTGACAGAAAATAGGACAAAACTTTATACTTTATATATTGCAAGCCAGAAATTCGTCAACTGTCTAGAAACAGTGGTGGGAGCATATTTTTTTAATTTCGTCAGGTGATTTGTTATATATCCTAGTATCAACAGAGTTTCTGACTGACTTGCTTAGACGATGTCTTGGATCTCTTAGCAGATTTTCATTTCTGGTATTATAATTTTGTTATTCAAACTATCTTCTATATATGCTACGGAGGCAGATGACGTTTTCTGGATGTAATGTTGCTCCCTGCATTGGCCAAAAAAGTTACAGAGCTTTTCCTGAAACAGTGGCCTGTGTAGCTCTTATACATATATTTTCCAAGCCATTTTGCAATCAAGCTGGAAATTTATCCTAATTTATTCATTCCTTTATGTTGGTTAATACATATTCCTCTCGAATATTTCAAAAATTATCTGTTACTTTTTTTATGGGTCGGCCGTAGTGCTCTATACTTGCGGTATATCTCAATATAAACATAATTTTTAAACAGTAAACGTTCTTGCGCAATAGATCTTCGTATCAGGTATTTAACAAGCAATATAGATCCAGCATATTCAATGGCATCAATAGTTATATGTAATATTTCTTCACGGCGACAAGCACCTCTGATAGACAAAATTAGGACGATCTACAGTAAAAAAATATTGAAATCACCACTAATCTTACATATCTGTACCTTATAAAGTTAATATGTTTCGTTATCAGCACCTTGAATAAATTTATTGATATCATTCATTGATGAAACTTTAGATTTATTTCTTCGGTATCTGACGCTTTTGTTCTCAATGAGCTCGACCAATTATGAAAACTTCCTTACATCAATATTTTTCTTAACATTCAATGTACTTTTCAACATTGAATAAACACTCCATAACGTAGGAGGTTTTATAATTTTTTATTTTTCCTCAAAATGGCATATAAGTCCATTTGCAGAAACTTTTTTTGCATGTTTTTTGTCGCACCATTCACGAAATTCGTCATATGTTTTATTATTCACTAACTTGGATTTACCCAGTAACATATTAGATACTGTTGCAACATCCATTTTCTTGAAAATAACTTGAAATTGAAGCAACTACAAGCAAACACATTCAAACACGAATCGTTTCTATAGTAACCACGTCAAGATATATTGAAATTATTTTAATAAATTTCAGACGATGTAAAATCACATTTACCTGCGGTCTCGTCCAAAAATTAACAGGCTCATGTGTCATTAAAAACACTCATTTTAGGCACTCAATACATAAATAACTATTTGTGATAATTTCACAAAGAATGTAATAAAAATGTTTATCAAGTATCAGCCAATTTCATCACATGAATATAACCTCATTCGGTGACCCCTCAAAACATATCGGTTGCTAGTCACTGTTTAATAACCTGTCAGATGAACAGTATTCTCCAAGAACTTAATCCATCACGTACTTGGTCCAGATAGGTTTCCTTTTACAAACTCGCTGCATAAAAAAGCGTATCAGTTATATCATGTCTTTTTCATTCCATCTACATGATAGTCGAAGATCCTTCTGCAGCATATGTTGCAGGAATTTGCGATAGCAATGTCTTTATGCCAAACCGGCAGGCAGATGCTTATGGCGATATCGTAGTGCCTGAACGAATGACAACTGCTGTGTTCTCTAAATCAAATGTGCAAGCTGTTCTGTCAGCTTTTTGCTCGAAAAGTGCCAGTCACTGTTAGACGGTGGCGCAGGCATTCACTTGTTTTTTTTATATGAGACTGTTGCTATTTGAAAGTTGGGACGCATATGGGTTCCTGCTAGAATCAAGGTGATAAAGGGATGTCACAAATATTGTATTTCAATCTTGTAAACAACTCCTTATAGACTAAAATTGTTGTATACTCCCAGTTCAATCAATACCCTCTAAATTTTACGTCAAATCAGAATGCTCTGATCAGTTTACGTTAAAAGTTGGCATACAGCGCAGACTTTCATTAATAAATTTAAGTCAGAGGTGGTTATACTTTTACAGGCATTGTGAATCATTATTTCAACAATATATTATTCAACATAAATGACAAAATTACAAAGCTTAAGTTTTGTTTAATACACACTAAGTAGTTATAAATAATAATAATAATTACCCAACAGTTAAAAACCATTTACAGGATTAATCAAGTATGTTCAGAAAGTAATATAGCTCCTTATAATTATAAAGTCACAATATGAGAAAATGAATAACAAAATTATAATATAATAAAATAAAATATATGAAAGTAGCTGTTTCAGGAGGACTTTCTTTCAGTTTGTGTCTGAAAGTTACTTCTTTGCATGATCTACACAATCATGTATAGAGTCTAGGGAATCGAAATTGATATCACACAAATTTGAAATCAAATTGAAATTATTGCAAATGCCCAAAATAGGTGACTTGATGTACAAATTGGTTCTGGCCAGTCGGCTGTGAAAAGTTTTTGTATTTCTTGTTCTAAAATGAGGCACACAGAAATTCATAAGAGAAAACTCCTCCACAGCATCCACATTGTTGTGCAGTACTGTGTACAGAAAAATTATTCCAGCAAGTTTTCTGCGTAATTCAAGACTTTCACAATCGAATGTTATGGTAAGAGATTCATATGGAATACCTCTGTCAGGATAGATATCACAAGATTTGAAGTAAATAAACCACAGTAAACCACGTTGAACGTTTTCAATTAATTCTACAATTACAGCAATTGTAGAATGGACAATTGGATAATTCAGGCAAAATAGGTAGATTTAAAAAAAGACTCACGAGTAGCAAATTTTGGCATAAAATGCCAATAATTGACATATTTATAGCTGTTTTCCTAAAATTAATACTTAACTGTAATGGTCTTTTTCAGAGTGTACCTGTTTTTCCAGAACTTATTATTTACCTAATTATGTTTTGGAATTCCTTTCTGTTACCAATTTTCATCAAGTCAGTCTTCTCAGTTCATTTATAACAACAGTATAAGTCGTACAACACCAAAAAGAAACGAATATGTTCAAAGTATATCATTGTCAGACTTTGAAATTATGTTATTCAACGTTCCTATGTATTGACGGGATGAAAACAGTTTACTGAAATTTTTAAGGACTATTTTGAACTTTGACATTCAAAATTTGCTGGAAAATGATTCTTGAAATGTTCTCACCTTGAGTGTAAGGATTATACAGTATTCTAAGAACTGCAATTGAAATAGTAATACACAATTTGACTATTTTGTAGATCTTTTTTTTTGAAAACCCTATTTCGATTTTTTAGCAATTCTTTTAGATACTTGAGAAAGTTTCTACCTACTTTTATCCCCGACCAAAAACAGACCCTTGAGGAACACCAATTTTGAAACATCTGAATCTTGAAAGTGCAATTGTGTTACTTGAAAGAAGTTACTCTATAGTCACTTTTCCTCAATACTCTATTCATTGCGTGATCTACTGATTGTTCTGTCATATTATTCCTTCGTCGTTTAATTTTGATCTAGTCATATTCAGTTGGTATTGATGTGAAATTATGGTGAGCTTGTATGTAAAATTTACTTCTGTTTCCGAAAATGTATGAATATAAGAACTGGGTGTTCCATTTGCAATTCCAAAGTCGGGGTAATTGAGTACGGCGTACCTCAGGGAACTGTTTTGGGTCCGCTACTTTTTAACATCTACCTGAACGATATTTTCTCACGGAATGTGGGAGGTGATATAATCAGTTTCGCTGACGACACTGCAATTATTTCAATCGCAATCATGGAATTCTCTGAAACAAAAAGCAGAAAAAAATTTCAAAACGATAATTAAATGGTTCGAAAGTAAACTATTGAGTATAAGTATATCCAAAACATTTTACATTACCTTCACTTTGTATGCCAAGGATCTACCAGATTTCGAATCTCTTTCAATAAAATACGATGACGTAGAACTTTCCGTTTCATCAGTAGATAAATTAAAATACCTTGGTATATATACATATATATTGACGCTCATTTAAAATGGGATGCACATATTGATTACGTAGTCAAAAAACTACGATTCTTTACATATAGATGAAAATACGTGAGACCATACCTACAAACAGCCCAGATGCGAATGCTATACTATACATTGTTCGAAACCCACCTCAAATACGGAATCATTGCTTGGGAAGCACCAAACACAACTTTTCTGAAACACCTAGAACAAGCACAAAAAATAGTATTGAAAATTATCTACCTCAAAGAAATAACTTATCCGACCGACTCATTATATGAAGAAACATCAACTCCAGACATCAGGCACTCTACCTTCTCAAAACTATAATAAAAAAATATATTAGTAGACATGAATTAGGGAAAATAGAACACCAATATGAAACTCGACACAAAAATAATTCATATGTCCCGAATTCAAGGAAAAACATTCTTCAAAGGTCTTACTCATACCAAGCTTCTGGATTATTCAATCCCCTCCCACATCATATAAAAAATATCAGTAGTAACAATTCATTAAAAAATGAACTCAAAACCTGGGATGTTTACTATCACAGTGACATGCACAGAAACTGATTCACATCTTCATACAGAAAGTTTGAAGATATACTTAAAATAATATGTCTAATATTTCTAAAACGTCTTAACTTTTATTCATTTACTTATACTATTTTATATTTTAATTATTGAACTTTTATTCATTAGTATTCCAATTTCTGCAGAACCCACGCACAGGTATATCTTTTTGTGGGATTTCTATATTTATTCGGAAATTGCCTCGTACAACTTGTGACATTGAAATATGTATATTTACCAAAAATATTATTGTTATTATTATAATAAATAATCATATCAAACAATCTACCAAGGATTCCCAAAAGTACAGCCTATACCGTTACCTTTTATCGAAACTATTTATAAAAACAATTTTTGAAGATCATAAATATTTTTTTCTAACACTGTGAAACAGTGTGATCAAAAATAAATCCGATTTGCCATTGAAGAATTTCGATAGCATTTTTTTCGACAATTTTAAGTCCAACAACCCTGTAGAACACTCGATATATAATCTCGAGAGTGAACGCAGCATATCTCCGAATGTATAGTTTTCAAATAATTTAATGTTATCATGTTGGCATCATTCCATGGTATGTATGCTTTATGTCCTGACCAGACATGGATTGCGAGAACCCCGCCTTATGAAAAACTGGCATATCGCAGTCTTGAACTCGTTACAATTTCAAAATGGCTTCAATAGAGAAATGGATTTTATTTGAAACGTAAAACGCAATATATCTTTAATGTCGCTTTACTGAATCAGACTAATATAATGCTTACATTACCGAACCCTATCGGAAATATATGGTAGTCGAAAACGCCCTTTCTCTTCCAAGAGTTTATACATTATTTATTTCGAGGATCGATTGCTGACGTTTATCTTCTTGATCCGATACACAGGGTAATCGATATGGGAAAACCCATAACATTATTCGAAATAGCGTAAATAGTTTTAGAGAATTTGCATTGATCAAGCAGAGTGAAACCCTCGAGGATTAGGTGAAGAAAAAACTTTGTATATTGACTTAGTCAGCTCAACTAGCTGAGAAATTTTGGTACTTTCAGCGCACTTATAATTAGTTGATTACTGAAAATTGTCCTTTGTGTTTCTAGTGTTTTTCTGCTAATACTTTTTTTATCGGTGTTGGAAGTCATGTTTTTATTATACATATCTGTATCTGACGAGCAGGGAGGGTGAGTGTGAGCCCACAGCACTTAGGCCACATGTGACCCATTGTACATCCTCCCGAGGAGTTGTCCTCCTAGGTCATCGTCCATCCTGTCCTTTCCAGGCTAGAGTACAGGTCTCTGGCAGACATCTCATTTATATCGGCAGGTGTAGGCCAAGACTCGCCGAACACACACTCTCTTATTGACGATAACTCCGGGCACTCGCATAGGACATGCCTGACAGTCTCATCTTCCTGTTCACACATCCTGCATAGAGGTGTGTCCACTAGCCCCATATTATGGAGATGTTTCCTTAGTTGACAGTGGCTAGTCAGAAATCCTACTGTTGAGCGTAGATTTTTCCTAGTTATCACCAGATATTTCTTCGGCGCCAGCTTCCCAGGGTCGCCCAAGGTGATCGTGGCAGATTGCATCCTTTGATTCTATCCATCTCGTTAAGGACTGAGCATAGATGTAACATTTGGCTAGTTCCGCAATTGTCGAAGTCTTCAGGCCGTAGGTGCCACTGGATCCCAAAATTCTTAGTCCAGCCGCTTCCTTGGTTGAGTCGGCAATGCGATTACCTTTATTCCTGTCGTGCCCTTTAACTCACTTCAGAATAATGTTATAATGTTGGCTAAATCTTGGTGACACTCTAGAACTAGGTTATACGTTGTTTGTTCAAGGTTAATACGGCTTGTCTGCTATCTGTGCAGAGTCTTATGTTTTTGGTAGAAATTTCTTTCCTGGTTATTTCTTTTGTGGCGGTTGAGATACCAGCCAGTCCTGTTTGAACCACGCTGGTATTTTTTTCCATTCCTCACTCAATCCTTAGGCTTAGTGATCTGGAGTACACTCCACATGCTGAGTCTTCTTTGGTTTTTGAGCCGTCTGTATATATGCGTATTGCACTTGTAGCATCTGACTCTGCGTTCTGTTTTATTTGTATTTTGTAGTGTTTATTCAACACAAACCTGGGTTCAATTGCATCACTGGTTGCCTGCAGCAGATGTTGTGCAGTAAGCGCTTCCCAGCCTCAACTGACCCATTCCTACTTCAAGGTTTACACCAGCCGTGCGTATAGGTTCAGAGGGTGTTAAACATGTTTAAAACAATTCCTTTTGAAATTTTTGAGACCAAATAATCCCATAGTTGAATAATCTATCCTCTCTATTCATTTAGATTTGAATGTTCTGTGCATTGAGTTAATCTCATAAACAATATTGGGTATTGGAAGATTTAGACCTACTGTTGAACCTTCCAATGTAAATGTGCCGCGGTTTAGATTTGTTACAATAAGTTTACCTATAAACGATACCGTCTTTTAGAATGTGAAAATATATGGAATATGAAAACTCATTTGGGATATGATGTTTCAACTTCACCATGGTAACCAACTATTGAGTGAATAGTCTGAAAACTATTGAGTGAATGTCTGAAAAGCAGTGAAACGAGTCTTTTTTAAGATGTTTGATTTTCATTTTGGCAATGCTTGCGCCAGTGTAGTAGTGTCCGACCGAAACTGGTTTTTGCGACGAAACCGAAAACGAATTTCGGCAACGGTCTCAGTTTCGGCCGAAACCGAAACAGAAACTTCCTTACAAGGATTATGTTTTAAAGTAAAAATAAAGAAAAGTTATTATAATCAGTCAGTCTTTATTTTTTCATCTTTAAATCACAACATAAAAAACCCTTATTCAAGAAAAAATATTAATGGCACCTTAAAAATACTTGAAATAGGGGAGGTGTTCATTTAAGTAGGTGTAGATTCTTCTTTTGAATATTATTTATGGGTTTTCAAAAATATTAAACATATAATTACTTATTTGAGTTGATACCTAATATCAACGCTTTACGCTCATAAGAAAAGAAATATGATGGTCTTTGATATCTAGCCCGCTTGACTAGTAATCCTTATAACTGGGGGAATGCTTTAGACTCTGGCGCATAAGTCAGGCTGAATTTAGTTTGTGGCTCATTCTCAAACATCCGCATACATTCTCATACTCCACAAGAAAAAGTCTAACGAGATCAAATCGCACGATCTCGGTGGCACGATCTCGCTCGTATAGAATATCCATTGTGGCATGAGCTCTGTGACAAGTAGAGCCGTCCTGTTGAAGCCACATGTCGTTGGTGTCCAGATTATCAAATTAAGACCAAAAGAAGTTGGTAATTATCAACCTATAGTGCTCGCCGTTGACAAAGATGGCCTGGCTTCAAAGACATATGGACCGCTGATGCCCAAAATCCACACCAAATAGTCCATTTTTCGGAATGCATTTGACGTTCTTGGATCTCATGTGGTTTGGTATCGTCCCAAATTAGACAATTTTGTTTGTTCACGTACCCATTCATTCAGAAATGGAACTCATCGCTGAAGATGATTAGAGTCAGTTGCCAACTGCTCCAGAGCCTGTTCAGCGAACAGACGTCGATATCTATGGTCGTTTACCTTCGGTTTCTGGGTCACGAAGCAAAATTTGTCAAGCTGTGATTTGCGAAACGCCTTGGTTGAAAGACCCTATATATACTAGTGGTATGTTAATTACTGTAATTACTGTTGAGGTGACTACTGAATCATGAGGAACACTGTGTATGCTCAGTTTGCCACACCATGACCACACACACTCCAAATAGGAAACTGTGAATCGATAGTTTCGGTTTTTTAGTCTTCAGCAAAGTGATCGTGAATCGTTCTCTTCCAAATGAGCGCCTCGAAAAGGATGTTGTTTTTCTGTTTCATCGACCAAACGCGCCTTGAAAGGGAGCAAACGCCCAACTATCGTTGCCCGAACTCCAATCAAGTCACTTCTTAATTGTTTGACATCCTTCCATGTACTCTGGTGTAATTAGATTTAATTCAAGAACTAACGTTCTCCTTGTATAACCAACACACAATTGTAACCTTTCAAGAGAATGTTGGCTTTTTTGTTGTATCGCCGCACGATCGTGCATCTACTTGTCAATTCCGTTGCACAAGTAGATGTTAACCACGGAAGATAACAATAAGGAGTTAGTTGGTACCGAGGTTGGGAAGTGAGCTAGTTGGAAGGTGAACCAGATCACTTAGTCTAGTCTCATGAAATTAATGAATCTATTGTCGAGGATGACGGTAGGAATGTTCAGTTTTTTGAATCGCGCCCTTTATTTTCAACATTGATCAATAAGTCGCTGATTGTTTTTTTTTCACTGAAATATAATAATTCTAGTTTTATTTTTTTTTTCAAATGAACCAAGTTATGTTTGCATTTTTTTTTCTTTGAAAGACATTTTTTGTGGAGGACTCAATATTTCCCACTGGTTATTTTGGGTCTATAAGCTTCCACAATCTGATGAATGAACAAAGCTAAATTAAGTAATGGAGAATCTGCTGAAGTGCAATGAAGAGCAAACTCAAAGTTACTGTGTAATATAAATCACTGAAGAGTCCAATTAGTCAGAAACTTGCCGTATTCGTAAATTTTGCCTACAAGTTGAAAGAATAAATTGAAACAAATTAAATATTTATACTTTTTTTGGTTACATTACTTGATAATCACTATAAAACTTTCGCCTCAAATTGGAATAGGTCTGGTTTTTTCAAGTCAGAAGAACGAAATGTCCAGATATCCTATGCGATTGTCTACAACTACATGAATACATATACTGAATGTTTATTGAGAATTCAGTTGAGGTTCATATTTCCATTTCAACCTCTCTTCTTAGTAATGGCAACTAGGTACGATCAATTTTCACAGAGGTATTCCAAATACACTTGTTACCTGCTAAAAGTATGTATGTGGTGATAATTTTTGTTTCACTCAATTATATATCGTTATCACATTATGATTTCAGAAAATGATCCGCTATTTCCGATACGCCTTCTCCTTATATATACATGATGATAATTTTTTTTACATCGAGAGGTCTTGACTTTTTCCACAGGAGGTCTTAACTTTTTCCACAGGAACAAAGTATATTGTAAATCCAATATTTCGTTCTTTCAACCGTGTTTTCATGTTTACTTTGTGTCAAAAGAGATCGCAATGTGTTGGTAGTTCTAAATTATGTTTACATTATACATATAACCAATGCGCCTCAATTTTTCAGACAAACATTGAGAGCTCTTCCCACAAACTGCTCCGGATATGCTTCATTTATTTTTCAGATTGTGGAAGGTCTTGAACCTAAGAAACTGTTTATTTTTCGGAAGTGAAATGTCTTTCAGAAGCTCCAGAACTATTTCTCGGTCTACTTTCTATGCCTATACCCAAACTTCCGAAAAAGAAACAATAACGTTATTCATTTCTTTGTTGATATAACAACAACAAAACAGTTCAAATTGCAAAGATCAGGTTAAACACTTACAAGCTAAGTGATTATAGTTTATGAGGTCCGGGATTGACACTAATTTTATCACAGTTTATTTCATATTCTATTGGTTGATCTGGATTCAAATACATTAGCAAAAACATAGCTCCGTGACCATTTCAGAAATATTTTAAATCAAATATACTTGATAATACTTTGGAAAGTCACTTTGTAATTGTATTCTTATAATGAAAGTATATATTGAGTATATACCATAAACATTTTTAAGCACTGAAATTACTAATTAAATGAATAAATTAAAATACATTTTTCGATTATATTTGTGCCTGCAGTTATTTCTTATCAGGTGTTCCTACATGAATACTGTCTTTGTTTTTTAATTTTTTTTCATTTTATTTCGTTTTGGAAGTTATTAACATTTTTTCCCTATTTATGACTATATTTGTTTATATAGGTAACATAAAAAATAATTTTCTGTTTTTTCTATGAAATGATTTCTGTTTTATTTTCATGATATTTTTGTGCTCCTGGACTATGTCAGTTATTCTTTTGTTGGTTTTGCCTATATATGGTAGTCACGGCATATAGTCCTATAGATTATCTGGTTCCGGGGTTGGTTGAAATGTATGAATATTGAATTCATTTGTATGCTGTATGAATAAAAAGTTATGAGCTGTTCGTCAACAGAGGGTAAAATTTCAATACTATCAATGCTCCATCATACTCATGATCTCACATCTTTTTTCTGGTAAGTATTGTTAAGATACACTAGATTTTTTGGTCTGCGAAATCTGTTAAGACATTCATACCCTTTTGCGAGTTCAAATAGTACGTATGGTTTGACCAATATACTTTTGTCGCAGTCCTCATAGTTTATGTAATATTACAGATTTCTAACTATCCGGTACCTTAATTTTTTGAAGCGTAGCCAAGCAATTTTGAAAGCCACTGTCGACAATGCTAAATTTTCAGCTGAGAATAATTTTTGAAAAAAAACTATACAAAAAAACTACACGAAATCCATTCACATTGTACATCAAACGTTCGTTACAGAATTCAAGAAGATATCATTTACAGGAACGCTACACAACGCAATATATGAAAGAGCATTGATATGAAATTTCACATACATGGAACTGATCACATTTGAGAATACTTCGCTGAAGTTCAAGCTTGAAAACACGTGTTTCCAACACCTTGTCAGCACCTAGTTGATCTCAACATAATGAAAATGATGTCACCGAAAGAGACCAATTCGCTCACGTTAAAGAAACTCTGTACTACTACCTTTTTTTCTGAAAATCGCTTATTTAGGAAGAGGCCTGAAACCACAAAAAAAATTGTTTTTGCTCAGTTCTCATGGAGACGCCTTTCCAAGACCAATTTTTTACGCTCAATCTGGAAGACGGATAATATTCGAAATTGAGCTCGACGTGGTTTATGGACGATATGAAAACATATAAAAGTAGTTTGTCACTGTTTGAGGGAGTGATATTGCCGAGATAGCCATAAAGCTTTGTCTATAAAGGCAATATCTCTGAAAATCCCATACTTTAGAAAGTCATAAAGAAACCGAAAAAGGGCTCCGTACTTATTCGTTTGGCGTGTTTTATGGGGCAGGGCTTCAGTATCGATATTTGAAATTCAAATCGATTTTATTAGATTGAAAGTTGGACGGAATTTTAAAGAACATTCGTCTTTGTTTAGGCATATGGATGAGTGTACTTTATAGTGGATGGGGTGATTGAGAAACAGAACTCTCAACCTCATTATGTAATGAAAGGGAATTTGAAATTTAGTTGGGAACCCATGCTCTGAGATGCCGTTCAATTCTTGGTGATTTATTATTACTACTTGTACTTGTAATTTTTCCAAAGAGCTGTTGCGATCTATAACCTGAGGGTTTTCAAGTTCTTATCAGTTGAATAATGATTTTTCTTCGTCACTTTGCACATTGATTCATTTGATATTTCAAACAATAACAATACAATCATTTTTGCTTTCAATAAAACAAGAAATTCATTGAAGAACCAGGATATAAATGTATTTATCACTACCTCACATCTGCTGAATATCCAGTTTCGCGCAACAGTTGAATAGAGGCAAAATTGTGCTGAAACTCCTATCAAAAATCAAGGCTTTCGTGGATCCTGCTTGAGTTTGAATGGTACTTTTACTTTGGAACGGCTGAACATGTTTGTGTGTTTCTCTCCATCATACATGAATCTCGTAGATTGGTCCACAAAACAGTTCAATAAACGAATACAATGGAGAACTTTTAGGCAGTGCCTTTTTACATAAAGGATAATGAAACGTAGGCTATCCATAGAAAGTTGAAAATGAGAAATGCCACTGTTATTCAAAAAATGAGGAAGCAAATAATAAAACTTTAGATGTTGAATCTAGATTCCATCCTAAAGCTGCCATTGCCACCTTTGAACTTACCTTCGGAGCAATAATTGATGCCAGATGAAAACTTTCAGGTGTACTATCAGGTGTACAAGTATTTTGACCATGAAATTTTGGGTTGAACCATAGGACTGGATAGTTAAACATCATTAGGAGTTTGGTTGGAGATCGGTTGGAAATATTGAAAAGCCAACTGATCTCTTGTCCTGGTGAATACATATTTTCTTCATTCAAATATAGGTGGTCATTTTTCCTACAGTTTTTCATAGTTGGTTTATTGCTTAGTTTATTACGTACTTTCCAGCATCTAATGCTCAATTCAAGCATAGACTGTCTTGCTCATTACTGAATGAAAAGAATCTGCTTCGATACAAACAATGATTGAAAGTAGTCTCGAGACATCAATTTCTCTTACCTTCCTAGTCGAAAAATTGATCGCAGAAGCATTAAACTCACTTCTAAACAACACCTTGTACTTTTGCAAAATGTGTTTTGAAAGTTTGGCTTCTTTTATGTTCATTCATCAGGCCATATCGGGAATTGTTGATGTTTTGATAACTAGCAGGTGCTTGGAGGTGAGTAGATGCCTTCCTTACAAGCTGTGACTAATCTAATAATTGGTAAGTCTTTCTGAATTCTTTTCCTTTCATCTATTCAACTCACCCATTCAAAAAAAAAATCCTTGTACTGATTTTTACAGGGCACCTGTGTTGCTCTGTCTTGAGGTCTTCGTTGTACAGCTATTTTGTTCAGGTTTTTTCTGAATAGATAATGCCCAATGAGTGATCCTGTGATAATTCTGAACCAATTGCTGCTTTGCTTGTTGAAGCAGTTGTATATGTTTGACCCATTTGACCTCATTTGGTGACCTCAGTACCTACACAGCTGCTTGGAGGTCTGGCACAATTTTTATCTCTTTCGTTTGGCATGGTTCCAGATTATCCAGTGAAGAACCAGTCTACTCCTGTCTGCCATACAGTTTTTTCAGTTCTTCACTGCATTCAGTGTCTACGAGGTGTCCCTCTTAGGTTCATGAAAGATCCGTTTGCGGTCTGATAATGTTATATGCGAGAGAGATATTATATTGAAATAATATATCGATACAAATTTTTATGGACGAATCAACTCAACAATTATCCATTTTAACTCTCACGTAGAGTCGCCAAATGAAAGTCTTCTTTTGATCAGAATACTTGTAAGGAAATTACGTTGAAAGTCGTTGCTCGTGAGAGCTCTAGAAAGGTACTTAATCCGACTAACGAAAGCATATTTATAATATTCACCTAGAAGATGTCAGTTTGTTTCAGCCAATCAGCCAGTTTTCCAACGACTGGTTCAAATTAAGTTAAATCATCTCCCACAGTGTGGGAAAGCGGTGATTCTCTTTGGAGGCTCATCTGGTGGATGAGCTGAATAAAATCGAGTGTAACCATCGAAGCACATCCAGGGCTCATTATAAACCAATCACGGTTTAACAAGCGACGTGGCGCGTCGAGATCTGAGCAGACTATCGGATAACCACATTGTCACCCGCGGACGGGAGCTGAATAGGCGGTAATAACTCATGAATAAATAAATAAAATCAAAGTCGCGTTGCGGGAAATGCGCTTGCTGGTAGTCTTGGCAATTTATGGAAGTTTGTTAGCTCGTAAACTTCGACAACCATCCCATGTTGGGCTTAAACATTGCACCCCGTAACTAAGCGACTGGCCGAAGTTGCGTTCGAATATTCGCTCTGGTAGTAAGTTGGAGATGAAGTCAAAGTTCAGTTCATGTATTTACAAGCTTTACAAATTTCATGTTCGGTTTTTGCTTGCTGAAATTTGTTTATTATATAGGATTACAAGCAGAATCATTCTACACTTATATCCAGTTGTTATTGAGGTTAAATTTGATATTTGTATTGAGTGCATAGTTTTTTCTATCGGTAATTAAAAAAAGTAATTGAGTCTAATTTTTTCCAATTCAATAATATCCAATGAAATCTTGTACAACTTTCCAGACTCGAAATTTTCTTTGAAAAGACATAACAATGGCAATCGAATGTGAAGATAATTTTTCGCTTTCAACGGAACTGTTTTTAAAAATGTGATTCAGTAGTGAATATACTAATTTCAATTTTGATAAAACAACTTCTCTGTCTATTCTGTGACAGTTTTTTTGTTCATTATATATACCAAACTATGAACTACGTTGAGTTACAGGATTGTTGAATAATTCATTTTTAAAACTCAATCCAAATAAAGCTTGCTATCTTGAAGAGTTGACGAATACCAGAAGAAATAAATTTTCAAATCCACTTTAATATATCATTTGGAGCTCAACAATTCATATGATTCATCTACCAGTTCGTTATTTCTTTAATTATATAAAGAACCTGATACGTTGGATAAATCGTACTTTTTTATGAGTTCAATAAAGTTATAATCAATATTCATTTGGCAATAATAGTCTAGCTACCTAATGTATCTATAAGTATCACATCTCTGTTATTCAGTGAAAAACTGGTATTTGATGTGTTTTTTGTTGTCTAATGTTAATGAAGTGAAATCTACACCATTATTTTTAAACTAATGAACTTGATCTATGAATTAACATTCTTTTTTGTAGTATTTCAGTAACAGACTTCAGAACTTAACAGTATCTTTGTTGAAATAATTGGTCCTTAATAATAAGGTAATAAACAAATGAGTCGAAAATAAAGCAAATTCCCGGATTTTTTATAGAGAGAGGAGTGTGTCTCAATAAAATGAGAACCAGTTTCCATGTTCCAATGGTTAGTCTTTTATGTAGATGCAAATCGTTCTAATTTCTCAATTTCTTCATTGAGGATATCATTGTCTTCTTTGTAAACCTAGTTTGTGGACATGCAATAAAATTGATAAAAAATTATGATGAATATGCTATTTCGAATAATGTTAAATTGTCCAATCATATAAAGATACAAACTGAATTGGAAAAAGTGTTTTTGTATAAATCAGTATCAAATTATTTGTCTGAAAAGTATTTTTCTTTCGTTTAATTCGATGTTTGTATGAAAGTAGCTGTTTCGAGAGAGTTTTTTTCCCAGTTTGTGTCTGTGAGTTACCTCTTTGCATGATCTAGATATCTTTGCATAGAGTTACTTTTTTGAAACTCATTGCTTACTTCCTGTTTTTTTTAAGAGTCCAATATTATTTGTATCGAAATAGAAAAGTAGAAAGCCGAGTTCTATTTCAATATCAAACCGTTATTTTAAACACCTCGACACGTGTTTCAAATCACCAAGTGGTCATCTTCAAGAGGAATATTAACCTTTCCCATATGAAAAATATTCTTAAAAGTTGTTGCTAGAATCGTTAACTAAATTGGAACCTCAGTGTTTCATTATTTTCCTTCATTTCTATCATTACTATACCATTGGCCTGTAAGAAAAATATGTTTATATAACTTTATACATACTTAAATTTTTGAAAATTTTCTAGGTATAGATGATTGTTTTTTTTTTGTAACTGGTCTTATTAAACTTTTATCAATAGTGTAGTAGATGGATCTGTTCAATATGAATAAGTTCGAATTCGTTAATTATAAATCATATAATTGTCGATACAATTGTTTTATGTAAAAGGAACCTTTGAGATGATATATAATTTTTTCATCTATATGTACAATTCTTAATTGTCCTATTATTATTTTCTTTTATATTTCATTTTAAATTCATGCAACTCCTACTACAGGCTCACAGCTAGTAGTAGCTGATATCATAAAACCCCTAAATTCCAGTCCTTTGAGAAAATACCCAGAGTTCATATTCGAACACAGATGAAACGATTTGTAACACAATGGCCAACGGTCTCAATTAGACGCCTTGGTTCGTAGCTCATAAGAGGTTTTTCAGTATATTTCAGGGGTTCATTCTTTCGTTTCTGATAAATTGCTTTCCGGAAGTAGAAGAGTTGCAGGAAAGTTGTGAAATAGGATACACAATGAGCGAACTTTGCACTCCGAGGCATTTGGGCTGTTCATTAGAGCCAGTTTTATCTGACAGAGGTGAAGAAAAAATCCAGGACTACTCTGGTGTTTCATTTTTCATATTTTATTGAACTCCAAGCATGGTTTCGTGACATGATTTGTAGGATGATTGGAACCTTTAACGTAAAACAAATCTGATGAAGATACTTTCACAGCATATTCGAATCAGAACACTTTTCTGCATTTCGCTAACCGAGCTAACATCATTAGTAGACTTCTAAAACTGGTTCAGTTTTAGTCATGAGGAGTTCAGTGAAAATAATCTGGTAGGTATTTCTGGAGTAAAATAAATCTACCAAAAACACCTTTTACACACTTCAGTGGAATCAGAAGTTCGTAAAAGTTTTTTCCTTTAGCATAATCAAGAGATTATCAGTTTTTCATCTCCCGATCACACTCTCTAAAATAAATCAGTTTTCATCATCTGCTGATGATGCTCTAGTTCTGGTGTGTTATTTTCATTATATGACTTTATGAGAAGAAAGTTTGATAGTTGAGAGTGACTATTGTTTATGAATACCCTTCTTTGGCTTTCTACTTCCCCATTTTCTATTTATTGATTGAGAAATAAAAAATTCATGAAGAATTTTTGACAGACATTGCCGGTACAACTTTTAAGTCGTTCAGACTCATTACTATTCAACTTGAATATAATAATTTTAAAATCTTTAATATTCAAAGACTCATAGTAACTACGATTAGAACACTGACATTTAAATTTTCGTCTTCAAAATCTAAGTCAAGCAAACAAAACACTAACACCCTTATAATAATGTCTCCGGAATTGATAAAATATACAAATTTCCTCTCCAGTTTCCGCTTGCAAAATCATGATGGTAGTTATGGTAGTAATGAAAAGTTTTTTTGGTACAAATATTTTAAAAATTGATTCTACATATTTACTTCACTGAGTCCAACAACTTTGCACCACAATGATTTTGTTCGATACAAAATGTTAACAGTAACATAACAAGCAATAAGTAAGAATTCAATAATGAAACGAGTGAAGATAAAGATAAAACAATTATGAATATACCTTTCAACCAAGAGGAACTGGCTTTTATTTCATGAATGTTACGTAAACCAACAGTTTGATTTTGAAAAACTGATGATTTGGGAAACAGACAGTTTTGGTTGTGAATTATGAAATTAAAAAAATCCTCCGTATTTTTCACCGAAGTTTTCGAACTTTATTAGGTTCATCTTCAAGGGTCGAACTGTATTTTTCCATATTAAAAAAATAAACTTTATACATAATTAACGCAGACTTAATTTCGATGAAAGTTTATATTGTTTACTGTTTTAAATTAGAAAAAACACAAGAAATATTTATAACATCGGTGACAAACACATAGGTTTTATCACGATTTTCATGATTCTTTGCCTACTAACCAGTCATTATTTTTTTGATTACTAATACGTCAGTGCAAATTAATTTATTCGTTTTTTCGTATCATTTTTTACTTCTGACAACAGGCAACTGATATCTTTCCTCGCTAAAAAGCCCCATAAGCGGTAATTTCGTACTCAAACAGTAGTTGACTGCGTATTGTAGATTTTCTATCTCAATCATCCCAATAGAAGAAAATCCAGTGTCATGAAATCGTGGAATCCTGGTGGCTATTGTGTAGGCCTTCTGCAGCTTTCACTAGAAGACAGCTAGTTGAAACCAGGGCCCCAAAAACAAAGAATTCGTAATCCAATATCTGTACCAAATTATAACCATCTCAGTTTTGTAGGTATTCTTTTTTCGAGTTCTCCATCAACTTTTTGATAATCTTTGAAAATAACATGACTCAAATTTCTGTACATAACTTCAGTTTTGGATGCAAATATTTCACTAACCATTATAACTAACGCTTAATTGAAGTGGTGATTTGTTCAGTTAGACACCTACACAAAATTCGTTAATTGAATATCCGGTGGTTTTTTGAAAATCGTGTCGATTATAACGCTCGCATGTTAACAAGTCCAGCGGGAAGCCCAATGAAATTATAAAATATATCATCGTTAGCTTGATTCATGACCCACTATAAATTACCTCACACTTGCAGTTTCTCTTCGAAAAGAGAAGAAAAAGGTGCCGTATCGGTCCAAGGTTTAAAAAACACATTGAAAAACATTATACACTATCAAGGCTTCGATACGTTTCTTATTATAAAAATATAAGTGATGAAAATGGTAGCGATAAATACATCAGCATGTGAAAATTAGGTGCAGCCATATTAATAAAAATAATGTTGCCTTGGCTTATGTCAAAAATAAAATCATGCATTGGAATTTTTGGAAAATGTAGAGTATACTAGGACGAGGTTTTGAGTATCACTATTTTTATTCGGGGCGTCAATTTTTGGAATATCTTCCGAAAACTTCCACTGAATTTAAATCGGGGAATCTGGATGGCCACTCATCCAATCCATCGACTCGGAATGGCACCCTATTTTGTTGAAAAACTACTCCATTTTGTGAAAGAGGATCTAACTGAATAACTTTGCAAATTGCAGTATTCCTCACCATTTTAGTTTGCTTTGAAAAATGAATCTATGGTATGGTTACCCAAAAATCATTTTCAAACATTGAGTTTTTGGGGATATTGGTTGTGAATTTTGCTTGCCATATTGGGATTTGAATCGCTCCAGTTTCGAAAATTTGAACAATTCACTTGCCCATTCATAAGTTACATTCCCCCAAGAAACATGTGCACACAGCAAAGTAGACAAACAAAAAATTAAAAATGAAGTAAAGAATCGACTATTTCCTTTGTTTTGTTGTACGTATTGATCAAGAAAAGAATAAAGAAACAGACAAGCAAAATCCAGACATTTTTCCGCAACCAATTGCAGTTTAAGAACTACAGATCATTAATTATTTTAGAAATACTGATTGATTTTTGATTTTATGACGTAAGGTTAAAACAACAACATATTCTTTATTCGTCTCAGATTTTATTTTTTCACAAAAGGATATTTTGAAAAGTAATTTCAGCTAGCGAAATCCTACTAAATTATTGTGTGAGTGATAAATATTGTTATAAGAAGTTTATGAAAGGTTTGAAATAAGAATTTCTTCATCACTCAAACTTTTTTTGCACCCAAATAATACCAACTCAATGATCAATAGTATAAATTATTCTTTCTTTTATTTATTTATCTTTTTCATTTGCTCTCTGACCTGTCTCTTAACTTCTATCGAGTCATATATACAGAAATATTTTTTCATCAATTGGTAACATATTTCTGAAATCTTAACAAAATTGGGACAAACAGAGGCAAACATTATTATTTTGCGAAACTTCAGTAGTTTATACTCCAATGATAAATGCCGTATTAGCAGAGAAATGTTTACCTGACCGAACATAAATGTAAACGAGCCCTCGACAAACATGCTTTCATTTCAGAAACTTGTATCTGTTGTTGCAGAGTTTTCAAATATGCCTGTTTTGATATGATATGGACGTGTGAATGAAAATGAGAAAATGTAACGGCATCATGTGGTTTGGCAGTATGAGTCTTTAATCTCTGAACTCCCACGTTAATTAAAATGTTGAAAAGTATTATTATTTTATCTTGAAATAACTTAACATGGTGTCACATATGAAAGGGAACAAAAGTATCGATAAAACAAAATCGCTATGATTGGGTGTTCTACAAGGTACTGTCTTAGGTCCATTACACAAAGTACCCGTGTAAGAATTTAGTTGAAATACAGTTTCAAGTTCGACATAATAACTTCGATCATTGAATCATATATTTTTAGCCTACGTTTCATATCTTCAACTTTATTGAAGAAAAAGGTGTGTTGGGCATCAATATTACCTATATTCTTGGGGAACGTGAAATTCTTATTTCATTAGGCGGATAAGTACTTGATTCAAAATCCATAATGTGTGAATGGAATACTTTAGTGTGAGTTTTTCACTATTACGCTTCTGCCATTTTCAATACTGAAATTAAACACATTAAATAATAATAATAATAATGTTCATGTCACAGTTTGTACATGAAATAAAAATGCATGTGAAACAGTAAACTTGTGCGTTATGTCACCTGAAATGAAAAAATAACAAGAAACTATCATGAGCCAGTGAACAAACAACATAACAATCTGAAATATCGGTCATGAAAACTAGCACCTATTTATTCTATTCTCAATTTGGTCATTAATGTCTGCACATTTGTAGAGTTGCTGTCTATTCTCAAAGGTAGGTCCTTGTTCAGAAAGATTGTAACACAACAGAGTGCCCCACATGTTGAAAAATAATAACAAATGTTAATTGAAACATATGAATGAAAGTAGCAATATACATATGAATTGTGAATTTATTTGCATTTATAGTACTTGTGCATTTCTTGCTTTTACTTTTTGTATGACTACTTCATTTTTTCTAATATCTCATTTATCTTACCTATTCTTTTAATCAGCCGCAATTTTAGTTCTTCTTTGAATCTGTCATTACTTATAATGTTAACAAGATTCCAATGGATACACTGTATGATCGAAAGGTAGTATTTTTGAAAATATTCAATGTGTATTAACATTCATCGGATCCATTTTCATTTTGAAAGGTTAATAGGCACAATGAGAATAAAATAAATTTAACAAAATTTCTCTGGTGTTCCATGTTATTGCTAAGGTCCATTGAAAAAACTAATTTCAACAATTAACATCGAGACTCGATGAGGTCACCGATAAGAAATCGGCATCCCAGTAGCTAATGACCACAGTTTCAAGAAGTGATGAACGGATATATGTGTTTTTGCTAATTGTGGCATTATATTATTCAATAACGGTTGTTAGAGGCATTGGGCCGGCACCTAAAGAGCAGAGATAACCTTATCGAATAGCTGCGAAGACCTGTAGGATTGGTCGAGTAATAAGAGCCAGAACTGTGGAGAAACCGGTTCTATATAAGGCCCCTACACGACATGTCTTGCATGGTCGCTGTCACAGGCATTTCCTCCGCTAATGAGATGGAATTGGACGGACAAGCTTTTGCAGTTCGCCACTTTTCTGCGATACACAAGTAAAAAACTGAATAACATTAGTTCTAATAATATTCGAGGCACACCGGAGTACCAGTCTCAGGAGCGTACCGAAATGTTTTAGTTTAGGAGTACTTCTTACTCACACATATATACAATAGATCGCTTCAAAAACACTTCACTAACTTCCTTCGGAAGCTTCTGATAATTCCTCTTCCATATTCTCTATTTCACTATCTCTGTCGTCATTTTAATCAATAATGAATTTATTTCCACCATTAATATGGAAGTGTTCAATCTCCATATAGTCTTTTTCAACTAAAATTACTTTTTTTATCCCTTTCTGCCGGTTTTTTTCGGTAATATTAGATACTTCTTCTTCAACTAGCTCTATTACCTTCTTTAAATTTTGGAAAATTATTTTTACGCCTGATGATTTGTTTCAATTTTCTCCAAATCAACTAGATGGGATTGAAAACACAAAAATAGGGGGGAAGTCTCAGTATGGTGTGTCTATACTTTTCAGCAATATTTCCAAGAGCATACACTTTTTCAAATGCTTTTGTATGTAAAACTTCAAGTAGTTGGTTTTTGGTATAGTAATGTTCAAAATCCAAATTGTTTTTCATCTTTCTTCGTATTATTATTTGCTTCTTTGAAGAGCTGTCGCGAACGATAGGAAGCGTTGTCAAGAACTATTACACTATTCACATAATTTGGGGTCAATGTGTTTCCAAACCATTACTCGAAAATGTTAGCTTCCATGTTCTTATGATAGTCAACATTGCAGTCATCAAGGTGTTTCCACATAATTTCAAAGAATTCGGAATCCATCCTTTACTTCCTCCACGATGCACAATGATTAGTCGCTATCCTTTGTTTGCAGGCATGTTAAGCGTACACATTCTCGAACCACCAGTCCACCCTTTCGTAACTTATTCGTTAGTGTCACATAAAGTTTCGTCGAAATAGAAAATTTGCCGTTGTTCTTGTCTATATTTAGGTATTTGTTTCGCAATTCCACTATTCTTCTACTTTCCATAACTGCTTGATGTTTGTTCATTATTTTGAATCTGAATCCTAGTTTCTTAATCCAATTCTGAAGAGTTTTGTCACAGCAGCTCACGTTATGACTGGAAGTATTCAATTTCTTCCTTATGATTTGTAGGAACCTCATTGCTTTTGTAATAGTCCTATATTGTTTTTTCATTGATTTCAATGAATTTCGGTCAGATCTGGCTGTTGCTTATAATACTTTGTTTCCCTCGAAACCAAACTTTCTGTATCTTTGTTTCAATATTCAAATGCATCCGAATCTTATGATAAATTCTTCTCATTTCTCATGCTGAAGTTGAAGAATCTAAAGTGGGACATTTTAACATGAAACAGGTCATGATTTTATTCGTGCTAAACTATGGTGATGTCTCATTGAATCTAAAAACAGCTTGAAGACAAAGATTGTTTGTTATGTATATAGTTGATTTGGCTTTTTCAAAAATCAGGTTTTAAGATCCCATATGCCTTATCGTGAAAACCTTATAAAAAGAATGTATGAGTCGTTTATACAGTACTTTGCTCAGATTGATTCAGATACACCTAGGTTGTATCTATAATTTCTCTCAAGAGATATCACAGTTATCAGATGGATATAAAAAAGGAAAAAACAATGATTCACTTTTTCTTTGTGTACACTTAGGACTTGTTTGTACTGAAATGACCTATTCATATTGTATGAAACTAAAAATATTGTCAACTCTTATAATGATGGCTATTTTGGCACGAAAGTATAATACGAAAAAGTAGGTATTCGGGTTTTACATTGTCAACTCCTTTGAAACACAAAACAAAAATGTATGTGCTCTGTTTTTCTTTCATTATTACACAATACTTTGTCTCAACCCACGTTGAAATAACTCAAATGTAGATATTTTGGAGTTACATGAACAAGCATCTATAGGGTGCCACGACTTCATTGAAAAGAGAGTGAGCTCAACAGTATTAAAAAAGTGTTTGAATAACGTTCTTCAATATTGATAAAAACTTTCATAAGATAGTACTGAAAAATCTATGTTCAGATTAAAATGTAACTAGGCAAAATCAGATAAATAATTGGTGAATCATGCATATGTAAGAGATACATTATTATTTTTTTAGTTATTTATATTTAGTTATCAATTCGTTAATGATTCCAAGATGCTTCAATTGATTTTCTTATCGAATCGTCGCCGTATGGTAGCTAATAAATACGAATTAGACATCACTAAACATGCTTTTGTGGTTATTAATATTGAAAGGCTCAAGATGTTTGAACAGCTTGATTTTCTTAGTTCTTTTCGACTCACCGAAGATATTGCCGTCATCCAGTAATAATGGATGAAAAGTATCACCTAATAACTGAAAACTGCTTCTCAGTGACTGAAATAGCTCCTTTGCGAGTGAAACCTTGAAAAAATGTCTTAGAACAACTCCAGGCTATTTCGTGGCGATACCATTTGGACTCGCAAACGATCCTCTAACACTTCAACAATTGATGGACTCAAAAATATCATGTATAAGAGAGATCAGTGAAATTGCTGCCACTTATGATCTTCATTCATTTTTCAATGGGATATCATCATTTTACTCTTCAACAATTAAGTACCACCCTTTGCCAGTGATCATACTTGCTGTTGGTCCTGCGCGCCTCTGGATCGACATCAGCTTCTAATGGCGATTTTGAACTAAACGAGTTCGAGTGGTATAAAACACAAAGATGCCTCTGGAATCTTGACAAGATCGCGATATGAAAAATGTATCACCGGTCGCAACTGATTGGCTTCGAATCCTCGTCGTTTTCTTTTTGTCCGGTTTGGCTTTCTGTCGGTCTACTTTCATTATCCGGGACATACAGACGTCTTTTTGTTGACGAAATTCTCGGCATCGCAGACGGGACCTTTCAGAAATTAATTAAAATAGCTAAATGGCTAATTTGACAGAGTTGTCAGTTCATAGATTATTTTCGGAATTGTTGAATGAAATACACAGTAGAGTTTGATGATTCATATAAAATAAATAATGCGTCATACGAATTTTGCTCGGTCCATAGACCCTGCCTGTGATGAGAGTTTATTAATTAGTCATAGATATCAGTTTTCTTAAAGATCGCACCTAACAGTGTTATCAATGGTTTTTTCTGGTGTTCTCCAGGAATCCATTTTGGATCCAACCCTTTTATTATACGTTTATGATATACTGGAAACGCCCAAAAATTTTATATTTTGCTTTACTGATGAATATTACGGGGGAAATTCGACATGAGGTGCTAGTAAGTGAGAATAATTTACTGCTACGGAAATTCAGGTTCCAGCAAAACAACCTGGAGTAATATTGTCAGTGTACATAATTCCGCTAGCTCGGTCTATATATTTGTTGAGCTTGATTTGGATACCAATATACCTAAACTTGGAATGCTTTTTTGAACTGAAGGAATCAACTAATTTCCTTTTTACTATAAAGGATTGAATTTAATTAAATTATTCTTTTGGACTCTACAAAGAGCTTTTCCTTGAAAACTATGCCTGAATGTAACGTGTCGGATACATCACAACACAACACAATGTCACAAAACAAATGAATTGTTTCATTATGGAAACCTATGCATTCACAGAGAAACAAAAAAAAAAACAATTAATTCAAACTCAAAGTTGTGTAGAGGAATCGGTGCCAAATAAATCTGACACTACGGAGAGTACGGTCACTACGGAGTCAACATTTTTTGATGTTCCATCTACATCAACCGATATAGTAAGAACTAAATTTGAGTTTTCATTAGGTTTTGCTGATTTGACATTAACGGAATTAGATTATAATTCGGATTTGGATAGTGCAAGTAGTCAAGAACAAGACGATTCTGATTAGATGTCTGCTGAGAATAAAGATGAGAAAAAATTTTGTTTTTACATGGATCATTTTATAATTGATATTTCAATTTTGTAAGTATTCACCTTTCTGTCGATGAAGATGCTTATCCCGCCGACCCATTTCTGTTCAAAAATACTATTTTGGTCCCTGAAATAGTGCGTCAACTAATTCTAAAAGGACCTTGCCAACCTGGGTTATCAGATGTCTTCCAAGACTTTCCAGTTTCCAATTACAGAAAATTTAACGTTTCTTGGTACAAACTTATAAATAACGACTTTTGGACATCGCAGCGTACGTGAATGGTTCGTTTACTCTCCAAGAGGTAATAAAGTGTTTTGTTTTGTATGCTGGCTTTGATAGTGCGCATTGTTTATTATCGATTTTTTTTATTATAGTTTTGTGATATTATTTCTTTTCTTAATGGGAAATACATTATTACTTCAAATACCTGTGCTATTTTACCGACTCTTAGTGCCTAGTTATGGCGTGCTCCTGCCCTTAATTATTGGAATCGCCACTGATCCATTACTCCATGGTATTTAAATATGTGAAAATCTTGTCTTGAAAAATATTTGACTTTTGGAAATTGCTCAAAAATATGGAGTTCCGCCCCTTGGTATTATTTTTACCAATTCAAATTCATTCTAGTAGGTATAAGGCCGTCTAGTCTCTAAAACAAATTCCTAAGACAGCAACGTAAAGTGTCCCCCCATACATCGACGCCCCTATTCCATTACCCGAGATAAGAGGACAATAGCACGAACGGGGTTGATGGAAAGTATACTGAAGAGAATTTGGAGGTTCCCTCGCACGAAGGTTGTATTCAGGAATAATGTAGCCAGCACTGTAGACATTATTAAGCTTGCAGTTACTCACATTGCGGTTTTCGGGCATGATTTATGCCGGCACTGCAGACTAATGATGCACCGCAGTCTCCCGTTCAACGCCAACTACAACTAACTGTGTTGTTTAATACAGCAAGCCTTGTTGATAATTTAGTGAACCCGCTTTTCCACCAATAGAGCACCGGATGTACGTGTGGTGGTGGTATTGAGCTGTTCAGAAACAAACAAAAGTTAGAAAATATTAGTAAATTGGAAGTGTTCCATGAATGTTTACTCATTGGAACATTATTAACATTATGGTGTGACAGTATTTTTGAAAATAATAATCTTCAGAACAATAATGAACAACTAGTAAGTATCATTTACAATTTCTTGGTGATAATAAAAATAGAAACTCCAATTCGTCTTCAAATAAAGTTAGGAAAAGATTTATGAAAGATGACCAACTTATCAATTCCTGCATCCACATCGCTAACCAACCCGTCTTGCAGTTGCAGAATGCTGTGTTGAGCAATTCCTCCGGAGCAGGAGCTAAAATTGTCGTGATAGGTGCCAGGAATACGTTACGCATTGTCCAAACCCATTCCTGGGGTTTTAAATCATGCCCTAACCAAGTTTGAACTTGATAATGAAGACGATTGAAATGTTGGTGAGCTGCTAAACTTGTTGGTGGAATATTTGACAACTGCACAGGTTTATTTAGTTTTGAAGACTTGACGTATTTTGCATAACGAAGATGATCTATATACTGTCCACAAATTTTGGAGCATCGTAGACTACCAAAATGATTTAAATTCCATTCTCAAATAATCTTTGAACCAGACAATTTTCAAGTGCTGCTGCAATTTGATCCAAATTCGGCCAGTTTCCCAAATCCTCTTAACAACATTTTTCCCCTTTTGAGATTATTATATAATTTAATGAAAGTTTGTCCTTTTATTATTTTTTAATTTTAGGAATCGATGATTGTTTTATTCAAGTACTTGAATAGATAGATCACTTTAATGAAATGAATAAAAACACTTTTGTCTTGTTTTGTTTTGTTTGTGTTGATGGAACATTAGGTCAACATTTCTACCGGTTTGGCCTGCATATACTGCAGACCATTCGCCTTACTTATCATTTAATAATCTAAATTCGTATAAAAGTATCAATAATTTTCATCTGGAAGTGAAACATACAATCAAACATACAATCCATATATTTTCTAAAAACATCACCTAGGTGAATATTCAACAGAAAGCACACTTTTCTGTTGCTATTATGATAAAATAAGTTCAATTCTCACAGTTGAAACTGAATCCAGTTATCAACTCTTTCTTCTTAGTGCTTCAGGTATCAATTAATCCTGATTCAGTTTAGGTAAATATCCCTTGATATCCCTAGAGAGAATTAGGATTTTGTTCTTAAGGATCACCTTCATTTCCATTATTTTCTTTGGCCTCAGTATGAATATTTTCATTTCAAACATCTCACGTAATGGTGACACCAGACTATTTCATTAAGTGTCAATGAAGTTAGCAAATTTGGTTTCAATGTTATATATATGAGAGTATCACTTATACCCTCCAAAACATTCGAAACACGTTCACAAGATTTCATCAACAATAATAATCCAATATGAAATCAAGTTATAGTAATTGACTGTTAGATCGAACAATTTCCTATCTGAATCCCTTTGAAATTTCTGTTCTGTTAGCTGACAGCAAGCAATAAAGATTATTGCAATAGCCACATATGACACATATGGACTCTTGAGAACACGTTATCAAAACGAATCCAGTCTAGGGGTGTGGCAAAATCCCACAAAATTGTGGTTCGGCTGCGTAGCTGTAGGAAAGATGCGGTTTCCATTTGAGAACGTGACTGAAAAGATAAATACCGAAATGTGCGGAATTCGACTTGGCGGGTATACAGAGTGTTATTGAAGGGATATATATAGTAGCTCGATGTTTGGAGGGATAAACTATTTTCTTTCTATGAATTAGTGGATAATGAGTTTGCATTTTGGACTGTATCTTTCAGAACACTAATGAGCAATATGGAAGAGAAGCTACCAATATCCTCTGATAGGGGTGACAGAATCTACCCCAATTATTACTTTAAAATTTATTATTATCCTCAATTTTGTCATCTGACCTGAAAGATCACACCAAATGAAAACCAATCAACCTTCATTAAGAAACTGGATTTATTTGGTTTAGGTGTCGATGCAGATAATATCAGCTGCCAAATTTAATATTCGTGCGGATCGTTCAGAGGTTAATGGTTGATTTTTATATCATAAATATTCATATTATTTATGGGTTGTTTGAAAATATTTCCAGAGTTTTCAACTGGGTAGATATAATACATTATATAGAATCAGTACTCGTAATACCTATTCATCTACAGATTCTTCAGTCCTTTCTAGAATAACTACTTGATACGAAAACACTTCAAATGAAAAAAACAAACAAAACTTCAACAAAATCATATTGTATTCCTCCAACAATACGTTTTCACCTAGTAATTATTTGGTATTGACCGACAGACTGATTCCATCAGTAGATACTGTAAAAATATTACCTGAATTTCTGAAAATGTATGTACGCTCAGATGTTTTTTGAAAAAAAAGGCTTATAGGCTTTCTACTTCTGAATCGTTGATCAATAAACAAAAAATGTGGGGAACTTTCGAAACTAGTCCCGAAACTTCGAAGTATACTAGGAATTTGATAGACTTCCATTTGTTTCGATATTTTCACATATATCATGGTGTGAAGAATGAATGTATTTATATACATATATTTTTTATGATCTTGACACAAAATAATTCTCTTTTCATTCAAAATATTTGATATGGTCTCCAAGGGCGTATACTTTCTCATATGAATGAATATGGGATTCAGATATTTCCACAAATTCAATGTATTTAAATGTGAATCCATGAGTATTCTGTTTATTTTTTCGTTCGGGTGATGAAGAAGTAGAGTGACAAAAACCTTTTTTTGCCAAAAACTAATATCTCGTAAAAATATTCCATTTTCAACTCAGCCTGATTTTTTTTATTTTATTTGTATTAGATACATTATAAAATACTTTTGATACATTTTATTAGTTTCAGAAATTCAAGCAGTTGAAAATATGTTTGGGAAAGAAAGGAAAGAACTCAATTCATTCATAAAATTACGACTAAGTTAAATCTACTCATGTCATCGATGATACTACGTAATGAAATTATTTGGCATATTTGAAGTGAAATTTGCATATACTATATTTTGTAGTAATCCTGGGAATAAATCTCTGATTCAATTCCACAATGATTGTTTGGAGTACAAACTGAATGGAAAAAAGTGTTTTTTGTGTGTATTTGACTTTTCTTTTCTTGGAAAGATCCCAACATTTTTTAGTATAAAGATGGAGTGGTAGAAAGCCAAAACCTTCATTTCTTAACACTGAATCTCTTCTGAAAGCATGCTCCTTTCAATTCAAAAATATATTTCTAACAAACAAACCCAACTTTTCTAAAAGCAAATTACTTGATTTCCAGTAAAAACCAAAATCAGTTTGTAATGATTATGATGATTCACCAAAACGCCATCCGGAAGCCTACACCTGAAATTTATTGCACAATTAAACTCATAGATCATACATCAATTTCTATTGACATATTACATTTACCCGCCTGCATAAACATAATGTAAATTTATGTCGTTTCATATTTCCCGCATTAATATGATTATCATGTGGTGGTGATAAATCTCGACAGTGATTATATCTCACTAAGGTAATGCTGCTTGAAGAATAGTCAATAATTTAATGAAATAGGTAAATCAACGGAATTATATGACTATTTATGATCGGTATGTTTTTATTATTGCTTCATCATCTCGCTTTTATGGACGCGACGGCAATAAATATCTGCTAATATTTAATTATTTATTATTACCTTACCATTATGCTATGGTTACTGGTATTGTAAATAATGGAGGTTGGAATTCGTACTGATTATTGAGTAAGGTATGATTTTGCTGCCAAGATATCATTCTCGGTGAATACAGCATCATTATGTTCATCATCGAATACACTTTATTGTAAACCATTCGGAATATACTGTTTTGCAATACTGTTCGATGGTGACTGATTAATGTATTTGTCAATGAATTAATGTGGACCTGATTTACAGCGAGCTTTTGGTTGTGTGCCAAATTTCTTGCACAATGACATAAGTCATTCACATAAAGCCAAGGAATATATAAATCTGTTTTGTTTCCAATTTTATAAAAAAACTGCTAGTTTTTACCTACCGCCCCAGATTCTTCAGGTGCATTGAGTATTTCTGTAAACCCGATTTTATGGTGTTATAAATTTGGGTACAGTTATAGTTTTCGATTCCAAAAAAGCCACAATTTCTGGAAGAGAAAGTCGAAGGTAACGGTACAAACAAAGGGTGCATATCTTTTTTCGAATAGCGAAACGAGAAACCTTACCGTTATACCTACAGAAATCCGTTTTTTGAAGAGAAAGTTCAACTGGACCCTTTTTAGATGGTTGGTAATAAATTTTATGATTTGAAAGAAATATTTTTTAGAAAGTTTTTTGAAGTGTCTTGTGTGAAGAATGAAAGATTTCTTTGGTTCAGTATTCTGTTAACACTTTAATGTGCGCTATGCTTAGTTGGGGTAACGGGTGATTTCACGAGAATTGTGTTCATGACTGTTTGAGGGGTTTACAGGTAAAGCTATAAAGTGTCATTTTATTTCTTCAGAATTTCTTAGTTAAAATGATGCATACCATTTATATATTGCTGTGAAATTTAAAAATTCCGTAAGGAATAACAGTAATGTTACAAAGGTTTTTAAGAATAGGTACCCTAAAAAAATTTTTTCACTGTCCTTAGTACATATAGTTCAATAAAACGTAGCCCTCATATTAGTTCATTATGATATCTACTATTACCATATCCAGTAAGTTTTATTTTTTCATTCATTAGTTATGAGAGAATGTTTTCAAATTTTCAAGATAAGGAAAATCTTTGCCTTAGATATTGTTCAATAGTAGACTCAGTATTATACTACCATGGATTTTTTCGACCTTTTGTAAGGATCGACAGACTAAGTAACATTGTAACTAAGTGATGAATTGATAGTAAAAGTAATTTTCCAATACTAATTATGGTCTACAGAAGAAGAGAGTAAACATCAAATTTAGAAATTTATACGCTTGAAGCGCGATTAACTTGTATAAGTGAACAAGCGTTCAATATGTTACTTGATCTTGGCGTAACTAATTCCATAAAAACAATTATATTTTTCATAAAACACTTATATCTTCGAAATCGAAAAGTTTTCAAATCATATAAATTATGAGTTTGGTTCAATTTGAAGTATGTTTTCTAATTTTTAGAGAACATAAATACAAGTTTGTTTTTGGAAATGTTATTTTTACTATACATTCATCATAATAAATGACTTGTATATAATAATTTTGTCTATCAGAAAAAAGTCTACAGTTTCATAAGTTCTCTTCTCAAATGTTATCGTTTCTCAAATTGGAATGTTTCCATATAAATCATTATTTTTCCATTTCCCTCAATGTTGGTATGGACTATCAATTATTAAAAAGCGAAGAATATTCAAAAACAACTTTGTTTCAACTATCAACTGTATGCAAATTGAAAATAAAATTATTCTATCCGTCAGTTTTGAATTTATTTCATTGAATTCAGTAATGTAGACCAATAAAACTGGCCAGCAAAATGGATATCACGAGATTACTTGAAAAATATGATGAAGTTTATATATCTCTTTTTAAACTTTCAATAGATCTCTGTATAAATGTTACCTAGAACCAGAATAAACTCCTGACATATTTTGTCATATTTATAACGCCGCCTTTGCTGATCCTGCTGATCTCACATGAATATATCTTTCATCGTGAATTAGTCGGATGCGCGGTAGTATTTTAAATGTGAAAATAAATCTCTCATGCGACTTGCTACCCGAAATTAATTGCTAAATATATTATCACCTCTCCGTTCTTACATCCTGTATACTGGGGGCTTGTATTTCCATTCAGAAAAAAGGCATTAAAGGAAATCCTACGTAGTATTTATCGTTGCTGTTTTAAAAGAAAAAATAAGAACGACTGTCCGTAATTTAAAGTGTTTTGAAATAATATTGGCTTATGAACTAATTGACATGGCAGATGTGGGGAGGATGCAACTGTGGAAAGGAAGGAAACGAAAAAAGAAATGATAGAAATTCGATCGATTTCAAAGAGGAATCTGATTCCAAATTATAGAATATTTTTATAATTTCCCCAAAATGATCAACAAAACAAAATATTGTATGTAACAAAATATTATATGGAGAAGTACCTGCAGTTCGTCTCCTTTCTTGATAGAAAATATACAATAAATAATTATAGTAATCTTATTACTTTACTTGTTCGAATGGTTGTATTGATTTGAATTATTCATTATTCATATTTTCCCTTTTATTGAGTGCTTCGACAAGAGTACGTTGAAAATTTGCGATAACAAAATTATGCATTTACGGTAAATAAATTATATAAACACGAGCTTGCAAAAAATAATTATATTGCTGAATGCTGTTATATTATTATGCAATGGATCTTTTTAAGGACAAAACGTAAGCACTAAACTAAAATCCTTGAGGCGCTCTCACATATTATGTTTGAGAAAATTTTTATATTATGTCGTGTATTGAAATTATGAATAATCGGATTGGATTCAAATATTATTGAGCGAGCTCTATTTCATCATGGAATGTTCGTGAATATTCATTACAAGCATTGCCACTAATAAATTGAAATCCATCCCCATGCACAATTACTTTAAAAGCTCTGCCGATATCAATAAATTCCTTCTCTTCTTCGAGCTTCTTCAATAAAACAAATTCATCGAAATCGCTATCCTAGTTAAAGCCGGCTTCAACGGGAATTATTGAGATTTTTACTTTGAGGGAGTATTGAATCTGATTTGATAATACAAGACGTATTGTTGACATATTTTTCAAATTAATTTTCGTAAAACAAAACTTGATTTCTAAAAGTTGAACTGGTGAAAACACCGTGTAGAATTTAAATCAATTCCATTCGATAGTCGTTGCAATGATGCAAAAGTAGAACAGTCGTTAGTTTGGAAATAAAACTCTCAATATTAATATTTACTGAAAAAACACCAACGATTTACACTGTTATAATCCGACATTGTAAAATTGGAAGCTTTTGTTATCAATTAATAACCTAATAGTGCATACATCAATATTCAATGGATATATACGTTTTCACAGTTGTTTTAATCTGTAACTGTTTAGCAAAAAAATCATTTGTTTTTTTTTCGTTATAGAAAGAAGAAAAGGTATCTATTCTAAAGTCAATATATTGACTTTAGATCAGTGGTAAATAAGTAAAAAAAAATATCAAATTCATCACATATTGTCAATATAAATAAGGAATAATACATACTCAAATAAATACAAAATATTGAAGTAATTTATGAAATGACGATAAAAATAAAAACAACAATAAAAATTAATTTGCGCTCCGGGGCGACTTCATTGATTCCAGTGTCGCTTTTTCAGCTGCAGCAAAACCCGGAAAAACCAGCAGCACCACATCGTCTGAAAATCTTGATCTGCCAATGTCCTCTCTCTCATGAAACAAAATGTAGGGTGTCTCCAGAGGCTTCAATATATCGCCAGAACACTTCGTGACACGACTATCGTCAAACTTAAACCAGTCCGTTTCGTCTTTGACCAAGGAGTAATAATGAACAAATTCAACGCCAGAACCACAGTGAACAATGACTGCATGAATATTTTAATAGAGGTCTGCTAGATTGAAATGTTCATCTATTTCGAACCTTCGAAAGAGTTTCATGCTTCCGTCAGAGGTTGAGTCTTCTTTGAAGATCATCAGTGTTATTATTAGATTGACTGGTGCCTCAGCTATACTTGTTTCCTTATAATAGTCAGTCAGTTTGGTGCATGTTTGGCAATACAGTCGATCATCACCTGTTAAAAATTCCATTTTCAGATGATTTAACAATAAACTTTGCACTTGAAGTAATATATTTTCGTCGCTATGTATATTGTTTTCCATTCCAATTAAAAGACTTTTTTCTAATCATGATTGAAGCACTGTCTCGATGCGCGTTTCAATAGCATCGTCAGCATGAAGAAGACTGACACTGAATCTTGCAACCAAGTTTGAGCCTTGAAACTAGATTTCTTCCTCTCTAACTTGGTAGTAAGATCAAGTTTTAATCATCTCCTGATGATGTTAATAAGTTAGCAAAACGGGTATCGAGAGATTTTACGCCAAAAGTTCCAATTCCAAGATTCACTTTCGCCTATGATAAATATAATTGTATTCTAAGATACCTGAACCTTCCTAACTCTTCAAATCAACTTCAATATACTAATGCTTTTGTTTTGTTTCAGGTGAGGACTGTTGTACGTTAAGAAATTTATCACCATCCACCCCTCCGTCTTCTAATTAACTGCAACAATAGCAACCGTGAGTACATATCACATGATCTATCTCTCCGCCTTTGGATACCAGGTGATTCATTCGAGAATGTGCTTTAGTCTGCCACTTGTAAAATTGAAGAGTCATTGTTCATTTTTTTGAATTGTTTAATATTAGCATGAATATAGATACGAGTAACGTTGATAACATCTTAAAATATATGAATCACAAGTCATTCATTTATGTTTATTAAAATTTGTTCACAATCACTCGTGTTGGAGAAGGTTTGTATATGTTTTGTTCGTTTTGGTTGCATAAATATTTATATCTTTTTCGTAAAAAGTCGTCTAGTTTGAATTCAGGTTAAATTTGCTATTCCAAAGAAGCTCTTTTGAATCATTATTGTAACTGACTTCATTATGGTGATCCTTATATGAGATGGATGGCAATAACAGATGTATCTTTGAAATCTCATATATTCTCGTTTTCTTTGTCTCTTACGTTGTGTTGGTTTGTATTTTTCCTTTTTTAAGGTGTTCCTGTCTCCAAACCCTTCTAAAGCTGGGTATTAGTCGTTTGTCTTTTCTTTTAAGGTTACTTTCGATTCGTAGTTCCAAGTTCTTCTTTTACTTGATCTATAGTTTTCCATCTTTCATGTTAGCCACACTTTTATCATTTTATTGGACATATCAATGTCCAAAACAAAACAATTTTTTATTTCTTCAGATACTGACACTTCGTTCAACTCTTTCTTGATTTAGTAGTTTATCCTTTTGACAATATATATTATTCTTGTGAGGAATTATCATATGTGTCATCTGTAGTATCCTTCATTGACTTTCAGTTAGGAATTAATTATCTCATTTGTACAGTAGTACTAGTATATGCGTTGTATAAATGCAATTTTGGTCATTCTATATTGTAAAAATATATAGTTTGCCAGTTTTAGTCTTCAGAAAGTTTCTTTTCTATTTCATAAGTTTCCGTTATCGGTCCATTGCTAATTATTGTCATTAGTATGAGCAGTTATGCAGCAGACAATGTGGCTCCTTGTCATTATAATCTATATGCACTTTCAAATCACAGTGGGACTACTTACAACGGACACCCATATAGTGGCACATGGCATGAATACAACGATTCACAGGTGTTCCCAATTTCGTCAAAATCAATTGTGAGCAATGAGGCATATGTCCTCTTTTATGAACAGGAGGGAATGAAGCAGCACCTTTGATGTGTTTTTTTTATTCTTTCCTTTTTTTTTAAATAATCTTAGTTCTTTGAATTGATTTGTATTTCTAGTTGTGTCACAATATGTTTCCTTTCATTTGGTTTCAAAATCTAATTTGATTTAACTGTAAACGTATATGTACTTCCTAGTCAATTTCTGAATAATTTTCCCAGGCATGTTTTCAGGCACATACTCTTCCAGAATATTATCTAAAATTCCACCTTAAAATTTGTAGCAGTTCAAAGTTCTCTTGTTTTCTGTTTGTCATATTTTTAATGATAGTTTTTCTGTTATTGGCTCAGATATTCGTATTTTTTTCTAGATGATTGCTCACTGCTATTTCAGAGCACTGTTAAAAACTATGCTGCAAGCTGTTCTCAATAGTTAATCGTTAGAATAAAAAACAAACAAACAAGTCTCAGCAAAATTTTATTCCATATGGTTTCTATACTTAGGTATTTGTTTTACCAAAGGATCTTTTTTTACCGACCTGAAATGACTGTGGATTGTAGACCATCTTCTGGAATATCCTCTACGGCAGCTACAATTGCTTACTGAAGTCATTCCACTTGAATAATACTCCTGTTTGAAGCGTCGATAATTATGATTAACTGGTAGTTTAAAACACCAGCTAATTAGGAGGTACACATTCGGATAAAAAATACAAAAAATAAAATTTGAATCACATAAAATTCACTAAGGGATTATGGGCCACCCTGTATTCGTCTCTCTCGGGTGGCGTGCGCTTCCTTCTCGTGCCCTTTGACACTCCACCAGCGAGTCTCAACCTGTAGTGAGCGTGGAATATAATCCCATCCGTTGGCGAGATTATATTCATCCAGACTATTGGTTCGTTTAATTGCCGTGTTAGGTTAGGTTGGAGCGTTCAGAAATTGCGAATGTAGGAGAATTATACGTAAAAAAACTTGATTTGAAACAAAATTCAGAAAGCTGAATATCGGTGGTATATTTTGTTGTGATTTAATTTATATGTTTTGGATTTTAGGGACCACAAGTAACGCTCAACAGTTTACAAAACCCAACACGCTATACAGTAGCTTCCTCAGGCGTATTCATACTGGATGAACACGCCTAAGAAATCTATTGCGTAGTGAAACACGTGTTGCGGCGTGTTCATACTGTATGAACACGCTATAAGAAGGCTGTTGCATAGTGAAATACGTGTTACGGCGTGTTGATACTGTATGAACACGCTAAACGAAGCTATTGCATATGAAACACGTGTTGCGGCATGTTGATACTATATGAACACGCTATAAGAAGCTGTTGCATAGTGAAACTGTGTTACGGCGTGTTCATACTGTATGAATATGCCTAAGTAAGCTATTGCTTAGTGAAACACGTATTGTGGCGTGTTGCTACTGTATGAACACTCTATAAGAAGCTATTGAATGAGGAAACATGTGTTGTGGTTTTGTAAACTGTTATACTTCAATATACCCAACATGTGTTTCACTTCACAATAGCTTCCTCAGACGTGTTCATATAGTATGAACACGACTGGGGAAGCTAGTGAAACACGTGTTGCGGCATGTTCATACTGTATGAACATGCCTAAGGAAGCTATTGCTTGGTGGAACACATGTTGCGGGATGTTGATACTGTATGAACACGCTATAAGAAGCTGTTGCATAGTGAAAAATGTGTTACGGCGCTCAGTGAAATACGTGTTACGGCGTGTTCGTACTGTATGAACACGCCTGAGGAAGCTATTGCTTAGTGAAACACATGATGCGGCGTGTTGATACTGCTTGAACACGCTATAAGAATCTGTTGCATAGTGAAACACGTGTTACAGCATGTTCATACTGTATGAACACGCTTCAGGAAACTATATCCTAGTGAAACACGTATTACGATGTGTTCATATTGTATGAACACGCCTAAGGAATATATTGCGTAGTGAAACATGTGTTGCGGTGTGTTCATACTGTATGAACACGCTATAAGAAGCTGTTGCATAGTGAAATACGTGTTACGGCGTGTTCGTACTGTATGAACACGCCTAAGGAAGCTATTGCTTAGTGAAACACATGTTGCGGCGTGTTGATACTGTATGAACACGCCAAAAGAAGCTATTGCTTGGTGAAAGACGAGTTGCGTTTTTTTAAACTGTTATACCTGAATGTGTTGTTTCACTTTACAATAGCTTCCTCAGACGTGTTCATATAGTATGAACATGTCTGAGGAAGATAGTGAAACACGTGTTGCGAAGTGTTCACACTGTATGAACATGTTTCAGGAAGCTACTGCGTAGTGTTGCGGTTTTGTAAACTGTTCAGAGAAAATCTCACCTTGAGTTTATACTTGAATACGCTCCTCAACACGTGTTTCACTATACAATAGCTTCCTCAGACGTGTTGCGGTTTTGCGAAGGAAGTATCTCACAACAAAGTGCCAAAGTGCCAATACATCAGATTTCGGTCAATTTCATCGCATATCAGAAAATGTCTGTAAAGTTGACTCCGAAGTGAACACAAATTAATATTTAAAATGTGGCATCAAACTTCATTTGTTCTAAGTTCCGTAGAGAAATCTATAAGATTTAAAGCTGATGACTTTGCTGGCCATTCGGTCTGCGAAAAGATGTACAGATATATCTTGAGCACACAAAATAAATGAATCTAATTGTCAGTCATGACATTTTGGCTTCACTTACTGTTTGAAAAGAGGCTTGAGATGATCCAGATTGTAGAGGGTTATAAACCCAAATAAAACAGTGAGGACTTTGTGAGGAGGCACCAAAGTATCATGCAGGACGTTATTTTGGCCAACATTAAGCTCCCTTGGAGGCCAACGGCGTTTTTTATTCAGAAAGGAATCAAAAACAGTAATAAAAATAAAATTGTACCTATTTATTCATGACTTCAAGTTAGTCTTCCTTTTCTATAATACAATTTTGCGTTTTGCAAAATAATCTGACGTTCTGAAACTTTTTAAGTATTTTTATAGTTTTCACAACACGTAAATACAGATGAATCTGTTGAAATCATTTGTTGCAGACTTGTGTTTTTATTATAATTCATTAGTTGTGCTTCAAAGGCAATTATTTAGTCTTTCCGTGTTGGAGAAATCAGTACATAACAACTCCCCTGAAGAATTTAGCACTTCCATTCACACGAATGCAAAATATGTGCCTTCTCTACCTGAGCAGCTAGGAAACGTCTCTGTCTCCGAGCCGAGCAAGATATTTCGTCTCGAAATTCGCAATATCTCGGAGCCGTTACACAGAAACTATTGTTGCACGATCTTATCGAAATGTATGCAGTATGCTTTGAGATGCAGATCCGGACGTTATCTTCTTTAGTACGTGGTTCAAACGGCGTCTCGGTTGGCACCACTGAAATCCCGGAAGGATTGCGAGTTCTCTCATTTCGGAATCCTTGCCAGCTTAAAACTTCTGAGTCGGTTCTAACATTGTACGTAACTTAGAGCGCTCCCAGAGTTGGGTTTCAACTTTTATAAGCTCGTCGAGTTCGGATTGACACTTTATATATGGACGTAATGGACATTTCAAGGAATATATTGGCTAAAGTCTTCGAAATGGACTTTGTTGAAAAGGTAGTAAAATTATGCAGAGAATTCAGTTTGCAGGATTTCCAATGCTAGAGTTCCACATTATCATGGAAAAATCGAAAAGATTTATTCTCTGGAATTTGGATTCATTCATTTTTATTTGTTTTCTAGTTTCTGCTGACGCGTAGATTTGCCATTCTGCCATATCAAATACCTAATCATTTGAACGCAAAACTGGTGCTGTTTTAATCAATTGCAATGTTTTCATCTTCACAAAACACAAAATTTTATCGCTCATCAACTTGTTTACATTTGTATGGTGTCACTTTTGATCTATGGGAAACGAGGCATCCAGCAAATATACATACTTACACAACCCAAGATCAGATTAAGTTGGAAATGGGAAAAAATACCAGCGTGGTCCAAACAGAACTGGCTGGTATCTCAATCGCCACAAAAGAAATAACCAAGAAAAGAATGTTTGGCAAAAACATTACAATCTGCACTGATGGCAGACAATCCCTATTAGCCTTGAATAGACAACGTGTTACCTCAGGGCTAGTACTAGAGTGCCACCAAGATTCAGCAGAAGCCTCGGTAGATAATAACATTGTCCTAGGGTGGATTAAAGGGCACGACAGGAGTGAAGGTAATCGCATTGCCGCTGGACTAAGAATTTTAGGACCCAGTGGCAGTTACGGCCTGATGACTTCGACAATTGCCCAAATGTTACACCCATGCTCAATCCCTGAAGAGATGGGATGGAATCAAAGGATGCAAACTTGCCAGGATCACCCTGGGCGACCCTGGGAAGCTGGCGCCGAAGAAATATCTGGCTCTATGACCAGGAAAAATCTACGCTCCTTAATATGAGGCTAGTGGACATACCTCTATGCAGGATGTGTGAATAGGCATGTCCTATGCGAGTACCCGGAGTTATCGTCGATAAGAGAGTGTGTGTTCGGCGAGTCTTGGCCTAAACCTGCCGATATAAAGGAGATGTATTTCAGTGACCTGTCCACCGTCCTGAAAAGGACAGGATGGACGATGACCTAGAAGGACAACTGCTCGGGAGGATGTACAATGGGTCACATGTGGCCTGAGTGCTGTGGGCCTACACTCACCCTCCCTGCTCTACAGATAGAGAACCCGAGATCAGTGTGTCATCCTACAAGTATAACAAAAAACGTAGGAAACCTCTATGTACTGAAATTGAAATCTATAACTATATTTACGCGTCACTAAAATCATATAGTACAAAAAATTATTGCACCAACAGGTTTTCTATACGCTCGATTAATTTTTTAAACGTAATCTCCGTGTCGATAACTAATCAATATTCTCCCTATTTCTTATATGAATTAACGACCAACACCGTTCAGTCTAAAATATTTCCATTATATGACATGAGACGTGAATTATTGGAATTTTGTATTTATCTACACCTCTTTTTTTTTCTCCGGATCCATACCTCAATTTCACACGAACGAAGTAAACAGGACAACAGGTAAATAACAAGAAAAATAATATCAAACGAATATATAAACGAACATAATAAAAAAAGAGGGAATGCGTACTTGACGTGAAGTTGGGGAAAAAGAGTAAGAACGCACATGACAGAAAGACCTATCTGTATATGTAGAGTAGGGAGGGTTTGTGTAGGCCGCCCACACCACTTAGGCCCCTACTGTTAAGCCTAGGTTTTTCTTGGTCATCGCCAGATATTTCTTCGGGTCCAGCTTCTCAGGGTCGTCCAGGGTGATCCTGGCAAAACTGCTTCCTTTGATTCCATCTCATCTCGTAAGAGATAGAGCATGGGTGTGATGTTTGGCTAGTTCCTAATAGCATAAGGTTGAAGAATTGATAAAATGGTTTAAGGCTTTCGCTGCAAAGGTTTTCAGTGTCCCTGTTTTTATTCGGAATTGAAGGTCGTGGAGTTTTTGAATTTCTTCCAGACGTTTCACTGACGCGAGTGGCTAGCTTCTTCAGTGATTCATATATTTTGAGTGGCTCAAGGTGTATGAATCTCTGAAGCAGCTAGCTATCCACGCCAGGAACGTCAGGAAGAAATTAAAAAAATCGACTTCTTTTAAACCCGAATAAAAATAGTGACATGAAGAACAGATATTTTCTTGTTACGAAAAATTCTAAAAATGATACGTTGCTTCTTACTTTTCTGGATAGAAGGCAAATTGTTGAATACTGAAAATTACAACTTGCTATGGTGGTGAAATTCTTCTTTGTTGTGACTTCAAACTGGAGATCGGGTCCGAGGGCGCAGTTGACTTTTGAATCTTCAGTAATCGGAACAACTGAAGTTTATGGTTATTCAAGATTCGATTCTGAATTTTTCTTGTTCTAAAGAAGAATTCTATGGATTCTCCGTGAGGAAACTCTGCGATGCTAACGCATAAAAATATTTTAGTAAATGTAGTCATCATTTCATGTTGAAAAATTGATAATACTGTTTCTCAAGAAGCGTTCATCAGTATTTCATTCCATATCTTCGATCAAAAAAATAAATATTCAGTAAAATATCCGGCATCATATATACTCATGCTTCCAGACATTTTCCTTCGAGACGCAAACTGTGGAAAAACAAAATTTATCTCCGTTTCATTGCACATTATAGGGAGATATAATTCCAGAGATAAGTTATACTGCAATTGTAAAAGTCATTTGGCCAGCAATGGCGGCTATGGCATGATGAATGGCTCTTTTTCAGTCTTTATAAACACACAGGGAATTCGTGCGTATTTATCAACAATGCATCGTCTGTCGTCGCGACGCTTCTAGTAAAAAGTATAGTAGAGCTAGTGATATCGCGATGAAAATCGCACTTATGAATGTATAATTAATGCTGGGATGTATTACAGTAAAGGCTAATAACACCATGTTTGGTGGGACAGTTGAGGATAGAAAAAATTATGAATATTGTATATAGAACGAGTCAATATGTCTCAAGTTATTTGTCCAACAGATTTTGAACCAAACGTATCAAATACTGACGATGGGTGGCAAGGCATATGTACCTACATGTTTTTCTATCATGTAGTATCGCATCAGCTCGTAACTACTAATGATAACCTGTGATAAAACTCATTCAAACAAAAGTGTTTTCACAATTGAAACAGGTACCTGCTATCTAAATAAAAATAACACACAACAAACCTGCGACCAAAACTTCCAAAGTGATTCACTATGTACAATATAACAAACGCGATAGCAACCTTTCTTCATCACGCGTGCCACATCATTCAATTTTGCGATAACTTCTGAAGCTTAGGAATCACAAGTTAAAAGGTAAGACCTCGTTAGTCCTTAGCTCGCACAAGTTTCTTAACTTCTGAGAGTTGTCGTTCGTATGGGGGCGACAGCTGATTAACGGAAAAACAGATTTTAAACAGATTTTTAAATACCAATTTAAAATTGTGTGAAAGGTAATAATGTGCATACAGTACTTCGTCAAAAATAACTCATTTCCCAACTAAAAAATATGTTTTTTCAGAACAACATCTACGTTACTTATTATAATATTTGATCCAGTGTTCAAACAAATGAATATTATTTGCCAATTTTTGTCACAGGAACATTTGTAAATAAATCTAACTAACGGAGCTTAAATAAGCTAATAATTGTTGTTCAGATTCAATTAACTCCACAGATTTATCCTTCATTTAACGTTCGGAAGGTATTTATGAACGTAATATCAGTATATTTTTTCTAGTCCACCATTTTCAACATACTTTATCTGCGAACCCCTTTTGAAATAGAAAATATAGCCTAATGATGAAGTATATTTGAAGTGAGATCTCACGTAGTAGCGAAAACGGTCCATTAAGAGCACTTTTGAAATATTATTGGGGTGCATTTTTATTCCCGACACTTTCCGAAATTTAAAACTGATCTACTCCATATTATTGCGTCGTTCCCCATGATGTCGTTTTGGAGCATTAAAATGCTTTTAAATTGATGTGGCAATGAACTTTATTACGCATAATGAGTGTTTATATGGATCTTTTGATACAACTTTATGGGTTGGATTTTTGAATCTCGCAGAAAGGCAAAATCGATTTATATTTTCCTCTATGGAGATGTTAATAATGAAAAATTATGATTTCTAGGTAATCAACAAGAATGTTTTTGTGTCAGGCACTTTATTCTATAAGACACAAATCTATGGAAAACTGCTTTTTGATGAATAAATGTTTGTGCAATTAATGAGAAATTGAACATAATGAAACTTTAAATTCAGAAGAAAAAACAGTTCCCATCAGTTTCCAGCCTCCTCCCATTCAATTTTCACCAAATCGTGAATGATAACGAATTGTAACAGAATATGAAAGAAAAGAAGAAATAAAAATGATCAAAAATTTCTTATTGAATTTTCTGGAAATTTTACCTTCCACAATATGAAAAAATAACAAATATAGAACTTTATGCAGTCACGAAAATGTACCTAGGTCACTGAGATCCCGTACACTAAATTTAACAAACCTTATTTTATTTTACAAATAAAACAATTTTTCACAAGCTAAACTCTGCAGTAATGAACTGCATTGCTAAATAACCAAATATCTTAGGATAAATTGATGGCTGTAGCCGTTACCATGTGGTAGAAGATCATCATGAAAAATGAGAAGTACTATACTGCAGTTTCGTCCTATAAGCACATTTTTAAACGAATTCAATAAACTGAAATACTTAACAATTTACATCCTTATAAACCTTCATAAGCACAGCACGTAATGGCAGACGGTGCTTAATGATTTTATTACCTGAATTTTGTTTACCTGTGACAATGTCAGTACGCTTATCTGAAAACCGGAGAGTTGACAAGGTCAATATGGTCATTTACTAGGTTACAACGCCTATGTTTATGATTTGGAATCCTTGGAAATTCATAAACAACCATTGCGGATGTAACCTTCTAACCAAATTGATATTATCTTCTCGCCGGTTTGCAAATTAGCGTACATACATTGTCACAGGTAAAAAAATCAGGTAATGAAGTCACTGTGGACCGCCTGTCATTACCTGCTGTGGTTGTGAAGGATGAAGTTGTTAATTTCACTTAACTGCAGTAGGTTAGGTTTTTGACCCTCCACCGCAACCCGCAAGGGTTTATTGTGGCTCACACCTATTCACATTCGACCAAATAAACCCAGCTTCTTAACAAAGCCAATTAGTTTGTATGGTGAGTGGTCTTTTAGGTCAGATGGTGAGAGTACGGCTCTGTCGAACTCTAAAAACCTGATTTGGTGCCTAGCGGGGCAGGCATAAAGTATGTGCTCTGCTGTTCCATTATTTTCCAAACAGAGGCGACATACTGATGAAAACATTTTAATACTGATGAAAACATTTTCATACTGATGAAAACTGACGAATCCGATGAAAACTGATATAAATGAATCTCATAATGAAGTTTTACTGGCTTCGACAACATTTTGGCTTCGTTCAATGAATTCAGCATGTTTACCAGTTTATTCATAGTGCACCTCGTTGAATAATCCATCTTGCCCTTACGGAAATTTATGCGATATTGCAGTTCAACCCCATTTCCATAATACACTCGTAGATTCAAGTTCACGCAAAGCCGTACATCACGGTATCAACATTGGCTGATGAAGTGACTCATCCGTGAGGGTAACATAACCTAGACATATTGCACCGCAAGTCACGTATGGACATTTATTACTTATTGATGGCAAACCGGGTTGGACGCGATTCCTTTATATTGGGTGTCCTAGAGGGCAGATGCCATTTTTATATTTCAATAATTTTAAATTGGCAATAAGGCGTGTTATTGGTTTGGAGAACACTAAATCATGCAGGACGTTTTCAAGTATTGTGTTTCCTTCATGGCGGCTTTTGTGATTTTCTGAAAGCATCCCGATCGGGCTGTCAATCCAAGAGCAGATGCGTGATTTATTGAGAGGAAGCGCTTTTGTGTCGGGGAATTGATTCGTAGGCAGAATTAATTTCTCAATGGAGTTCGTTGTCTGTTTCTTGTTGCTGATTTCATGCCATTTGATTGCAATAATGGGTTTTTGAGTTCTTTACCTTGATTACTGTGGATCTTCGAAATGTTCCTTTGATGCACACCGCTTTCGAGGATTTATGTTGAATTAGAAATATCTGTTGCGGTTCCAATAACTCGTATACTTTACGATCCATGCTATGATAGATTTACCCAAAAGGAATAAAAAATAAGTTAAAAAATATTATTAAATGGTTTATTTTCATGTTGAAAACTTGTTTCAATTCGTATTTTCAAAAATCATATATCAATTGTTGTTCTTCTCCTAGAAAGTAATATAAATCATGCAATTATGAAACAACATGAATCAATTAGCGCTCCGAGGCGACTTCATTGATTCCAGTGGCGCATTTGCTTTTTCAGCTGCAGCGAAACCCGGAAAAACCTGCAGCACCACATCATCTGAAGATCTTGATCTGCCAATGTCCTCTCTTTCATAAAACAAAATGTAGGTTGTCTTCAGAGGCTCCAATAAATTCAAGACATCGCCAGACCACTTAGTGATCCGACTATCGTCAAATTTAAACCAGTCTTTGACCAAGGTGTAATAATGACCAGATTCAATGCCAGAACCACAGTGAGCAACGACTGCATGAAGATAATAATAGTGGTCTGCTAGATTGAAGTGTTCATCTATGTAGAACCTTCGTAAGAGTTTGGTGCTTCTGTAAGAGGTTGAATATTGTTTTCTTTTGATAGTCAGTTAGTTTGGCGTATATTCGGCAATACAGTTTATCATCACCCGTTAAAAGTTCCAATTTTAAATGATTCAACAATAAGCTTTGCACGGACTGGTTATCAGTCATATTAGGAAACGCTAGTTGAAGTTTCAGGCAATCACATATCTCTTGAACATTTACTACAAAGTAAACAAGGGAGGATTTTTCCAGCAAAAAATCTACAAAGACAAGACGAGATAGACTGTACGGAATTATTCAATTCAGAGCGGTCAGGAGTATTGACTCTGCTATTTTTTTTTTCTCATGAAGAGTATTCAGTAAGAACCCCAAGAATTCGGAGCAGTCGTCTTGTTGTGTTAACCAGTATCTAGTGGATTTCGAAGACTCCAGGAAATCGGTTGGTGGGAGAGATGATGAGTGTTGCCATTTCTCTAATGTTATCATGTAACCCTGCAACGGAAACTTCTGATGAAGTTGATAATAACAAATCTAACTGAACATTGTTTCGTTCCTGTTGAATATAATGGCATAGTGGATATTTGAACACATGAAAAACAACCTGTATTCAGAGAGAAAAAAAATGTGTTTCAATTTCTCAAAAATTTCGGTATTCAACGAAGCTGTTATACATTATGCTACTATTATATTGCTATTATCACAATACCTCCTACTATAATTACATATTGTGACGAAAATTACAGATTTTTCATGAAAAATTTTGAATGGGACAACTTTCATAAGTTGATTTTTTTATTTAATAACAAAATATATATTGTAATAACACCTTATTGTGACATTCTCTGCACTTGTTTCGATATACGACACCTTTTTCGAGCAAGTCTCAAGCATACTAATTACTACCGATCTATGTAGTTGGTGAAAATTATCATTCGGTTGACTGATACATTTTTGGCGCATCATTTGTAGCTTGAAAAATGTAACCTTATATATGGCTACCAACTGAGGATTTGTTTATATTAATTATTGTATTTCAGGTGAAATTTTCAATGAATTAATTCCACCTATTTCAAGTTTGGTTGAAAATAGGTAAAACTGATACCTTGGACATAGAATTAATTCAAAACAAAGCACTTTTCTCAGTCAACAGAACTTTGATACTCTTCAGGGATGACGAGAACTACTCTGTCCATAGAAGCAACAGAGTGCTCCAAAACATTATCATTCATAGTGCACGTGAGCTCCCTGACAAGGCTGCTTGTACAGAGTGACACTAAGGAACGATCGAAAATAAAATTTTCAATAATATGCGGCAGGGTAACGGAAAATTTTTCAGGTGGGGTGTAGGGACACACATTGGAAGTTTGTTCAGCCGTATCAGTACTTGACATTTTGAAGATTTCAAACTTTAAAATACCGTATATGTACCTACTACAGTGTGAAACGAATTCCGTCAGCCGATTGCACTTAAATCTGATTTGCTTTCGTGAGGCTTGTTTATTTTACCCAATAGATGCAAATGTACGGGGTGATCGTGCTTTGATCACTCATCTATCTTTGTTTGGGTTACTTTGTTCATTGGATGGATATAGTTTAGTTCATCTCCTAAAAACACCCACTTGTCGTTTGGTGAAGTTCTGGTGATTGGAGAAACAGTGCTTGTTTATGTATACATATTTGTTTGAAGAACTGTGAAAAAATTAATGAAGTGAAAAAATTAATGAAAAGGAAAAAATGAAAAAATTACCGAATCAGTTGTTTTCGAAAGGAAGTGAAGTTTTTTTATGAACGTACAAATTTACCTACGTATATCGTTCTTCAGACCTACGGATGGGGTTTGTAACCAAAACAGTTGTCAGTGAGTTATTGTGGGCAGGGTAGCAATTATTTATATTTTCAAAATATTACACAAATCTTGTTTAGTATAACATCTCATTTGTAATTTGTGAACCCATGAAAAAGTTGGAATGGCGATTTTATTATTATTATCACTTGATGAAAAATAGTAAATCACAGACAAAAACTGAATTTAAGACTGGATACTTCCTTTCATATTCAAATATGAAGGTGCTCTTCAAGTCAAAGTGAAATTAAATCAATTTGACACTCAACAATTTTTTGAATTTCACTACATTTTATATATTCAATGTGATCTTTGTTATTGAATGCTTCTTCAGTATAGTTTGTCCAAAAATGAGAGAAACTGCAGCAGTATATCTATATATTAGTGTTATAGGCGTACTGCATTGAAATCATTCACTCTCAACGAATTGTATAAATGAATATACAAAATTTATTCTTGAAAAATCTCATTCATAACAAACAAAATAACAAATCAACTACGACAAATATGAAAATATGTTCAGTAATTATAATGTTATGATTTAAATAAGTTTGATAAAGAAAATGATAGTCTTCAAATCGTCACCAGATGATACATATTTATTTTTTTATATGCAAAATTTTATAAATTGAAGTTATTGACAAGTTATATTCCGTTTTCAAAAAGCTAATTTATCAAATGCAGTCAGTAACTTTTTCTACATTTGTATTTATTTTTAAATTTAATATTCTGATTATTTTATAGATATGTAGAAGGTAACAATCCTAAATAAAAAACTCTTTCAAATATAAATTATCTTTCTCAAAATAAAATATTTAAACAAAATTAGTTTTCACGATATTTCAATTATCTTCGCATCATACAGAATATATCATTGTGAAATCTATATTAATACCCCAATCCGAAGCCTATCGACATTTAACGCAATATGACAAACAGCGTCGGCCGCCTCTTTTGAAGTTCTTTGCCTCAAGTTAATATTTTAATGGCGTCCTCAAGGGGCATCGCGAGTAGAAATATCTCAATGAGTTTATGTATGAATTGCAGTGCCACTTGCTTGAGATGACTATGTTCCTTTCTTCGAAACTCTTTAACTGTCAGACAATACCGAATGTAGGTACTATAGTAGTTTTCTAATATGTATTTGTGTTTTGAACAAAACAATAGATAAAATGGTCTCAATGATTCCAAAGTGGTTGAATTCAAGAACAGTTAGTGTTTTTATCTTAATAAATGATTGTTAACAACAAACAAATCTTCCTTCAACTGCCAGATTTCAGTTAAAAACGTTATTGTACACTTTCCATTGAGTCCGTTGTGGTCTACATTTTTTTTTGTAAACAAAGTTGGTTGTGAAGACACTTGTGACGTGATCCGTTAACAGACGATTGCCAGGTAATTAATTCAGTGAAATAGGTTTTTTAATTTCTCGATCTGAAAGCATACGATCCATTAATGGTATCTAGAACGAAACTGCGGTACTACCATCACGTGGGAAAATTAGAGAAACTTGTAAACGAATTGCAACATATTTCCTATCTCCAGCTCTCTGTAAAAGGTCTCCCCGCATAATTCAATCTGGATCGGCGAGATTGTTAATGCGTGCATTAAAAAATTGCGGCTAATTAAATAATGCAGCCGTCGCACAAATGTTGCAGTCTTGAAGGCACCGGCCCCGAAGAGAAGAACTTGCACACCTGCCTTGCAACTGGTGTTCCGGTTGCAGTTGACTTTTTGCGCCCGCAAATATTTTAATAATATTAAACAATTCCTCGGCCACGAACCATTTCTCGATGATAAATCGATGCAGGTTCTAAATAGTACAGTCTTTACAGGTTTCATTCGTTGCAATGAGAAAAACACCACGAACGCAATATATTAGTTCTTGGATACCGGTCAAATTGTCTGAAAGTTGAGGAAAATTAGTGTTTGATGAGTTGAACTAATCGTGTAGAGAGTGCGAAGCTCAAAAAAAGCTGTTTTGGAATGCAGCAGCTCAAAATTGTAGCTTTCACACTTGCAAAAGTGCGAAGAGTCTAATATTCAATTCCTTATACAAGTTACAACGGTCACCGATGTCTATAATTTGACCTTGAATCACATGCTCTTTGCTCTAGAAAGATACAAAGATTTTCAGGACACCATCAAGGGCTGAAATCCATCGACCAATAATATATACTCTGACGTGAAAAACAGATCATTCTCTTTTAAAAGTTAATCTGTTCGATGTGCAGAAGCAGACTGGTTCGTCCAGCGAACGCGTGTCTACAATGTTAATGGCCAGATTTACATCACGATATCATAAAAACTGTATAATCGAGGGTGGAAATCCATTGATCAATAATAGTGGACTTGTGAAAAATGCATTTTGAAATAACCAAAATATGAATGATCAAACATACCCGAATATTTCGAGTTAGATATTGGGGGTCAGCTGGTAATTTATCATCACAGGAAAAAAGTGAAAGTTTGAGACCATATAAAGACGTCAAGAAAGTACAATTGCTCTTCACCGAAATGTGTTTGATCTAAGTTTTACCTAACAAAACCTCGTCGAATGGAGTTGTTTGAAATATGTTTCAAATGTCACATCTACAAACTGTATAACTGTATAATGCTTTACCATTATGCTACAAAAGTACAGCTTACTCAAATTCAAACATACTATAAGCTCATATTTTAAAAATTAATAATATAGAAACGAGGGAGAATGTGGGAAGAACATAATTTATGAAATTATATTCTAAATAAGCCTTATATTTCAGCTTTGCTGTTGAATGTATTCTTAAATCATAACTTCTGAAATTGAAATGAATTACATATTGAAATACACGTTTATGGTTTGTGTTTAAAAAAAATGTAAAAGTAGAGCTACTAAAGCGGACGCGATAAATTTTTACAATTATCTCCTCCACATACACATATTTTACAGTTTAACATTTGAAATGTTATATTTTTACATATTAACAATATATATTTATACATTTTAAAATTTATATTTATGTGTCTGATATTACTATTTTAAATTTATACATTTTAAACATTTATACATTTTATTCAAATTTATATCTCCAAATTCACAACGTTCATTGATAGATTAATTAATTTATTGATGCCCAAGGTTATACCTTTTATGAGCAACAAACCGATCTATTTGCTGAATTAGACTGAATAATTGTTATTTTGATTTTATATATTTTCGATAGCAAAATTAAAAACAAAGTCGTTGACAATTCCACGTTTGTTTAAACGCCTGTTTTTTTTTAACTTCAGTTCAAGACATACCAAGTAAATACATATCACAACTATACAACTACTATATATGAAAAATAGAAAAACAGAGTTTACACAATTCTGCGTTCAATTATTTAATATCTATATCTAATATCTATTATGATTCGAAATCTGTAAAAGAACAAATGAAATTATAAAGAAGAGCTCAAATATCACTCATTTTGAGTAATAAAACGTGAAATGAAAATACAATAAAACGAATAACATAATCAAGTTAGAGAGTGAATAAGAAATAAAAAGAATGAAACTGAAAAAAAGCAAAAATTAAGAAATACATTTAAAAATCAAAAAGATTTCAAACCAAGTTACTTCACTAATTAAATTGATGAAATTCATCATGGAACATTGTCAACTACTTTTAAACAAACACAGAATGAACAAATTGAAGTTTCTATATGTGAAAGGCGTTCAAAATGGAAGAAATATGAAGTGATTTTGTTGATAGACCAATTAATACTGAAAAAATTAAATTATTCTCTTTACTTTTGACGGGTGAAAATAGATATTTATAATTATACCAAAATTTTCTTCCTAAAATGTTCATAATTCTTTAGAAAATTAACATCTTTTTCATTTTAGTTACTTTGTCTATTGCTAAATGTATATTGCTGTATTAATGAATTTTATTTTAGATTTCATATTTGACACGTGAATTTAAGTGGTTTCAACGAGTTTTCAGACAGCAATTTTTTAAACAAAAATGACAACTGCGGCAATCAAAAAAATGAATAGAACACTATGTTCAAAGGAACCGCAAAAAAAGTTGTGATACGTTTTCTGGTATGCAATGAATGATTCATTTTGAAATTTTCGTGGTTGACAGATCCATCCAAATTTCGACGCATATGACTGTGCTAAAATACGAGCCGCGAAGAGCTTCAAGTTTTGTGGTGCGGGCAACCTTGGCGACAGACCGGCCAAAAAAGGACGGAGATACGCGGCCAATTAAAATTTTCTAAGTGCGGCTTTCGTTATAAAGAATAAAACCAGCCTTTATCGCCATGCTGAATGCGTCGGAAATGAGAGTCCAATTACAAGTGAAACCGGGCAAGCGTCAGGCATGTCCCTGCTTCGTGCCTCTGTAACGACAGACCGACAGACTTTCCGCGCAAATAAAATTCCTGCTTGGGACGAAGAATTAAAATTCTTGACAGTTGTAATACGAGACACCATCTCGGAAGAGGCCTCCACCATTTGTATGCAAACTTTCGAAGCAATTACCAGATGATTCCTCGTTCTTAATTGGAGAGAATTTTTCTGATAGTTTATACTGGAACGACGATAGTTCACTCTGAGGCATTGCAATTGTAGTTCGGAGAGTAATGCTATTCCCTTTATTTTAACTAGGCCTTTGCTGCTCGTTCTGAATACTATTGAAAAACTATCAGAAGTATGGGAATTCACTGCAATATCTTCATCAGTGTCTGGGAACGTCGCGTCGTGGGAGATTGAGAATTACTGTTGTATTGAGCTACCATCTAAAAATGTGATGTTATTTGGTTTTTTCTTTCCGTGGGGATTTCCAAAGCTTTGTTGCCCTAGCTCGTTGTAATATGTATCAAATAGCTACAGCTATTTGATACATATTACAGTTCCTATACGGAGGAGGAGAAGATAACAAAAAAAAAAACATAAATCATTAGTTTTCCATTATTCATTGCATCTTGTTGATTACAAAGTCTCCCAAAAAGCCTATACATTTGAGGTCCACAACGCCGTACAGTGTGCCTTGGTATGATCTGTCCAGATTTGGAAGATTGGGAGGGCGAGCTGGCAGCTTGTCTCTCATCCGTCCCGTTCATCCCTCAGCACGCTCTCTGCCCATTCGTTTGCAACTCGTATCCATTTCCATTCGTGTCTCCCAGTTGCATTAGTCCTTTTTCTCATTCCAGCCGTTCTTTACATTCTCGCCACCCAACTTTATCTCCGTCCATACATCTCTCAATCACATGTTCTGCCGTTTCAGGCAGGTTCACCAGGTGCTCTCCACTCAGATGACGATCGATTCGATTCCTGAGTGTGGACCCATGTTGCATCCATTGTCACATATCGACGGTTGTTTATGTTTAAACATTTCCGAACGTTACCCAGAATCATCAAGACGTTCTTAGCTCTCTTTATCCGTTATTCTTTAATGTTTTCATCAGATCATGACTACTTAGATGATTATCCAGGAATAAATATGCTCTGTAGAAACAGCAACTACATCTGATACTTCCATCTTAAACTTCCAAACTATTGGGAACTTGAGTGAAAATTTGTATCTAAACTGAATCTGGTTACTTTGTTAGTACCATATAGTAGTTAAATTTACAGTTTGTGTAGCCAAAGTAGTTGTTTACAGCTGATTCTCGGCCTCCCCCCACCACTATGACGTATTAATTGCTTTTTTTATTGGTTGTTGTTTGGTGAAGTTTTTTTTGTTGTGCAGTGAAGTCAAGGCGTTGTGACCTTGAAGTGTCTGGTGCATGGATCGTTCAGATTTTTTTTTCATATGAGATTTTGTGTGTTTATGTGTGTGTGTAGGAGAATGCACGGTACAGGGTTTCATCATGTGCTTGTTTGTCTATGTACAAACATACGTCTGCATACTTCGAAGATCCTCCAAGTAATAAATGCTCCATCGGTGTTAGGGCACCAAGTTAGTAGTGGAGTGACGTCACAGCAATAACCGTTCAACGGCTAGAGAGCGACATGTTCACTCCACGACGTGTGGCAGAGTAATGCGTATTCATCGGTCTGCCCTCACCTCTCCTGAAGCGATGAAGGTTCGCTCTAGCCCCGCTATCGATGGTGACACAACGGCAGCCGAGGACTGTTTGCCTAGCGTCTACCCTCTCCGAGACCGCAACGACCACTGCTTGCTCGTATATCGACATCTGTTATCGCATTCAGTTGGGAGGTAATCTTGGCGCATGTAGTTGAGAAGTGGGGTTGGCTATGACGTCTTGACGGGTCCTATCAGAGTGTATTTAAGAAGCGTACGAGTGTTGGCTATGTCAGTTTACATCAAGTGAGTTAGTGAGAACTATTATATAAAATGTATTCCTGTGACTGTGGTAAATCTTTCACTCGTAGTGATAATCTTCGTCGGCATCAGCTCCAGAGTTGCCAAGGAGGGCCTGCAGTGAAACGGGTGAGAGTGGATAATGCAACACCTATGTATACGTGCAATTGTTGTAATGTGACAATTCCTATGAGCCAAGTGAATTCTCACCGAAGAACCATGAGTCATAAAAATAATGCATGTGTTCAATTGTCTGACGGTGTTCAAATTATAACGAATGCATTCAATTGCCGCATTGCTACATACAGGGTGGAGAGTTCGATTGTAACCAGTGACTACATTTCATTTTTCAATAAGATTAGGCAGAAGGTCATTGAATTACTGGAATCAGCCATCAGGATCCATAAAAGCATCAAGGTGAATATGGAAGTTTTTGGGAATTATATTCTTCAGACTGATGATTCGAGGGACACGAAGTCATTTAATTCCCAAAATAAAATAGTGGACCAATCTTCAGATTTGAATGCTGTTTTTGATGGATTCCGTGATGTAATTGTGGCACAAACGACTGAGTTCCAGGATCGTGACTCAGGTATTTATTTTTTAAAAATTTCAATAAGATTGAATAGTAATATTTTTTTTTTTATAATTCAGGTTGGACTTGTGAAAAAATATTGTTTCTCGAGGTCAACATTAATAAATACAGTCCACTGGAAGGACGTTCATATGTGAAGCTGCCTCAATGTATTCAATGGAAGAAAGCTGTTGTGAATGTTCGTAATGAAGATCAATATTGTTTTGCTTGGGCTATAACATCAGCATTATATCCTGCAGATAGTCGAGTGTCCGAACTTACGTCATATCCACATTTTTCCACTGTTTTAGATGTCACAGGTATGGATTTTCCGGTTAAAGTTAATAATAAGAGTATCGAAATATTCGAAGATAGGAATGATATTTCAATTAATGTTTACGGTTTAGAGAGTACATTTGAGAAGGGTAAAATGAAGTATGAAGTGATTGGTCCATTGCGATACTCACAGAGAAGACTCCGGAGACATGTCAATTTGTTGTTTATAACTGATGACTCCGGTAATGGTCACTATTGTTGGATCAAAGATCTTTCAAGATTAGTTTCTAATCAACTATCAGCTCATAGACAGAAAAAATATTTTTGTGACGGATGTTTGATATATTTTTCTGATGAGAGATTGCTTTTACGTCATAATATGTATGATTGTAATCACATTAGTACCACAACACCAACTACTAATTTAAAGATCAATAAATATGGTAGAATGGTTGCGGAAAATAAACTAATGTTTGAAAACTTTGAGAGGCAAATGAGGGTGCCATTTGTAGTGTATGCTGATTTTGAATCAGTGCTTAAACCGATTCATGTGAATGAGCCAAATCCTGGAAGTTCATACACGATTAAAACATTCAAACATGCCCCATATTCATTTGCTTATTTGATAAAGTGTTCATATAATGATGATTTGACAAAATTTGTTACATATAGGGGTGTAGATGCAGCTCAGAAATTTGTGAGTAGCATTGAAGATGATTTGAAAGAGATACATGAAAATCATCTCAGAAACCCTAAACCAATGGATACACAAACTGTCGAAGAAGAAGAACAGTTTGTTGCAGCCAGAACTTGTGGTATATGTAATAAAGCATTTACTGATGGTGACGTCAAAGTAAGAGATCATTGTCATGTCACAGGAAAGAAAAGATCACATGCCGCTCACTCGAAATGTAATTTAAATTTCAAAATACCAAACTTCATACCTATCATTTTTCATAATTTAAGTGGTTATGATTGTCATTTATTCATAAAAGAATTGTATAGGAATAAAGAGAAAGTTGATGTTATCCCGCAAACTAAAGAGAAATATATATCTTTCACGAAGCATCTCTTTACACACAGCTATACCGATAAAGATGGTGTGGTTAGGAAGAATTATCTCAAAATGAGATTTATCGATAGTTATAAATTTATGACTAATTCGTTGGAGAAGTTGGGTGCAAACTTGACCTCCGATCAATGTTTGGAGATGCACAAACATTTCCCACAAATTGAGAAATTCAATTTGATGAGACAGAAAGGTGTATTTCCATATAGTTTTGTTGATGACATTGACAAATTGAATTATCCATTACTTCCGACAAAAAATCAGTTTTATGACACACTCAATTGTGAACATATATCGGAAACTGATTATGATAGGGCTAGAAAAGTTTGGAATTTATTCGAGTGTCAGAATTTGGGGGAATACTCTGATTTGTATTTGAAGTCGGATGTATTGCTACTATGTGATATTTTTGAAAACTTCCGCACCACAAGTTTAGAGATATATAACTTAGATCCGGCACAATATTACACTGCACCTGGATTATCATGGGATGCCATGTTGAAGTTCACTAATGTTGAATTGGAATTACTAACTGACATTGATATGATTCACTTTTTTCAAAAAGGTATACGAGGTGGAATTAGTCAATGTAGCGAGAGGAAACATATAGCAAATAATAGATTTTTACCCAATTATAATCCCAACGAACCTTCCACATTCATTACATATTTAGATGCAACAAATCTATACGGTCACAGTATGTCACAACCTCTACCAACAAGTGAATTTACATGGTTGACACCAAATGAAATTCTTAATCTCGATGTGATGGATGTGAGTACTGATAGTCCGTATGGGTATGTATTTGAAGTGGACATTCATTATCCACAAGAGTTGCATGATAAACATTCTGACCTTCCATTTTTAGTCGAAAAAATAATACCACCTCGTACACAATCGAAAATTCCCAAATTAATTCCAAATTTGAATGATAAAAGAAAATATATTGTTCATTATAGGAATCTACAGCAAGCTGTCAAAAATGGATTGATTGTAATGAATACACATAGAGTATTGAAATTCAAACAATCATGCTGGATGAAACCCTATATAGATCTTAATACTGAAATGCGTAATAGGTCTAACAACAAATCTGTTAAAGATTTCTATAAACTAATGAATAATGCGGTGTATGGAAAGACAATGGAGAATGTAGATAATCGAATTGATGTTAGACTCGTTACACATTGGGAAAATATAAAGAAAAATATAGGTGCCAGCACTCTCATAGCCAAACCAAATTTCAAAAATTGTTCAATTTTCACTGATAATTTCGTTGCCATTCAATTGGGTAGAGTGAAGGTTCATTACGATAAACCATTATATTTGGGATTTTCCATATTAGAATTATCTAAAACAGTCATGTATGACTTTTTCTATGGATGCATCAAACAACACTTTGATGAAAATGTCTCTTTACTTTACACAGATACCGACTCGCTCATTCTTAAAGTAAACACAGAAAATTTTTATGAATTCATAAAAACTAACATAAGTAGATTTGATACATCCAATTACAGTATAGTTAACCAATTCAATATTCCAGTAACAAGTTCAGTCTTGGGTAACTTCAAAGATGAATTTCCAAATGATCCAATCATGAGTTTTTATGGTACAGGTGCTAAAGCATATTATGTGAAATCTGTTGATGGTGAATTTAAGAAAGCCAAAGGGGTTAAACGATCTGTAATAAAGAATGAATTGACATGCGAAGATTATCAAAAAATCGTCGAACAAGGTGGTATGATATTCAGAAAGATGAATTCATTTAGAAGCGTGTTACATGATATGTATACTGAATTAAAAAATAAAGTTGCATTATCATATCACGATGATAAACGATTTATCATTCCGAATACTACCCACACTCTTCCTTGGGGTCATAATGATATTGAATTTTATGAAAACGATCCAAATGAGAACATTCGTTGGATAAGTAATATTATTCAACAATCACAATCTCAGGAGACTCCATTGGATCAATTGATTAATTTATTATCTGCCGAGATCAATGATTGAAATATCATTCAATATCTTCAAAACCGGAAAATTCAATATTGATATTTATGTAGCCATTTATAATTAATAATATATGATAGAAGTAATGTGATATTAATGTATTATGTATGTATGTATATGTATTACTGTAATGAATATAAAATGATTAAAATTTTATTTGTATTATTTCTATTTCCCTAATCAATTACTGCAATATATAGTATAATGTAAATGACAGAAATATCAGTTTGAAGAGAATCATCGTAGAGTGCACAATGTCTAAAACAATCGATAAGTTTGGTAGAAAAAGAAAATGGGGTGGTAATGTCATTCGAGGTCCTCCTGGGAATGGTTTTAAATTAACAAAAGATGGTCATTATGACATGCAAAGGAAAATATTGAAAAATACAAGTGAACCAATTGACAAGAGTGATTGTGTAACTGTATCATATCTTGAGGGGGAAATTAATGGAGCAAAGGAAGTTATACTTCTAGCCCTACAAGCTGCAATACAATCCACAATAGGCAATATTGCTCGGGACGCCCGGCAAGCATTTAACGATAAAATTGCAGAGGCTCGGATAACTTTCACTCGTAAATTTGACAAACTTACAAGTGATGTAGACATAAAAATGTCTGACATAACAGCGTCTACAAATAAAAAATTTGATGCTATGTCAAACATAACAGGGACTACAATGAAAAAGTATGATGTACTGGAACAGAGAGTTGAAGTATTGGAGAAAAACCATAAAGAAGTTTTGGAGAGAAACTATAAAGTCAGGCCATCATCATCAGGTGGACTGGGATATCCAGGACTGAACATTAATCCAAATCATAGAATAATACAACCAAAACCAAAACCAACTGATGATGTATTAATGGAACCAACATGGTGAATGTATTCCCTCGTTAGGTTAGGTTAATAGCTACGTTAGGTTAGCTGCATACTTACGTTAGGTTAGGTGTTAGGTTAGTATTCCCTCGTTAGGTTAGGTTAATAGTTACTGTAGGTTAGGTTAGGTTAGGTTAGGTTAGGTTAGGTTAGGTTAGGTGTTCGGTTGCATAGCGGTAGGTTAGCGTACTAGGTTAGGTTACGTTAATACATACGATAGGTTAGGTGTTCGGTTGCATAGCGGTAGGTTAGCGTACTAGGTTAGGTTACGTTAATACGTTAATACGTTAGGTTAGGTGTTCGGTTGCATATTATGTTACGAACGCGCGCGCGAAGAGGGCGTAGATGTCTCTCCAGATGTCCCGCCTACCTGGGGCCGGAGGCCCCACCCACCTGGGCGGAGCCCAGGCAGTGGGCGGGGCCCGTTAGGGCCACGCCCCCCCCCCCCCCCCCCCCCCCCGTCGCCACCAACTTTTCGGATACCCCGCCCCTTTCCGAAGCCCCGCCCCCTTTCCGAAGCCCCGCCCCTCCCCTCCCCGAAGCCCCGCCCCCCCGACTCCCAACATTTGCGCATGTACACCCCTACCCTCATCGCGCATGTGCGCTCCCACCATTTTCCCACCGCTCACGCATCGAAGTCGATACCCTCCGGAGAGCACTCCACAACATTCAGTTCGAGAAGTCATCTCATCGAGAGCAGTCCACTCCACAACAAGGCAGTACGTTCCAACGACCAACTTGATATTTGAGTAAGTAAATTAGGAATGTTATTTTTTATATCAACTAACTTTGTATTATTTCTTCTTTTTCAGAATGGCAACCAATACACAGGAGGTGAATAATGCTGTGGCGTCTATTCTGCCGGTGTCCGCTGACCAGGAGGAGGCAGCATCTTCGAGAGCGGTGACGGTTGACCAGCCAACCACTTCGCGTTCGCGAGTTAGGTGCAGATCTTCTAGCCCTGACTTATTCGAGGAGGAGGAGGAAGTCAGGGCTGTGAAGAAGGTTTGCCAACGACCTGCAGCAAAGGTTGGTCCTATTTCAAAGTACCGAGCTACTTGCAATAGGACTAATCCTTATGCAGGTAGTTTTTTCGACCTCTCGTAAGAGGGCCTCCACACCAGCAGCAGCACCAGCAGCAGTGGAAATTCCGAGGAGTCCTTCTCCGGAGTTGGTGATATTGTCGCCGTTGGTGACGCGACTACCACCGCTGCCAGCGACACCGGCGGATCCTGAGGTGTTGGTGCCACAGCCTATCGGAGAGGTTAGTGAAAAGATGAGTGTTTTTCTGCAGAGATGCAAGAAAGCAGAACGAGCTGCCCGATCTAGCGAGGCGAGTTGGTTACCATGAAGCGACAAATGGCTGAAATGGATAACCGACGGAGGGAACTCCAAAAGGAAATGGCCGAAATAGATCGGAATTATGCATCTCTGCAGGAAAGGTGTAAAGCAAAGACCTCTTCGATAGAGCTTACAAAAAAGTAGTGACAGTTATGGACACTCTTTTTGTAGATGAAGTGTAAATGTAAGATTAGTTTTAGGTTAGTTAGGAGTATTTAATTATGGTAGTTTTAAGTTTATATTTGTTAAGTTTATATTGAATAAAGGAAAAGGAAGTGAAATAAAGGGTGTACACTGTTTTTTGGTTTGGTACACATTGAACAATGCGATGGTTGGAGCATTTTTCTTCACTTCCTCTTATTATCATTATTATTTTTTTATTTCAATTCCAAGTTCTTCTAGACAAATACCTCACATCAATTTTTGTGTTCTCTAATCACTTGTAAATAATTTCATGTGAAGAAAATTTAAAAAATAAAAAATAGACATGTTTCATAGTGAAATCGACAAGTATATTTCATTTGTATTTTATCCATTCAAGTATCTCTTTCATTGAATATGTCTTATGTCACTTTGCAATTTACCCTACTCATTGAATATGTCTTATGTCACACTACAATTTACCCCTACTCAATGTTCCACTCCTCTCCCACTCCCTCTCGAAAGTATAAAAGTAGAAATCATCTGATGAAACATTCAGTTGATCAGCTAGCATCGAGATGGAACCCGATTCAACCTCCGAACCCTATAGCTGCCCGGATCAGGGGTACAACTTCAATTACTGGGATAACAGCCAGGTACAGGTTGTCTCTTCCACCACGGAACCCCACAGTCCGCCATACGAATACCGGGATCACGACATCAGGATGCAAGTTCAGCATGTCACTGGCAGTGACGAAGGACACTTGGATGACTCGGAATATCCAGATCCTGACGGATGGTGGGACCCTGCTTATGATGACATTGTCCCAATGAGTAGCGACGACGACGATGATGACGACGACGACTCTGGTGATGATGCTGATGACGAGCTTGACGTTAGACGTCCTCCACCATCCCCTATCCTCATCGAGGATAGTCCTCCGCCATCCCCAATCCTAATCGATGATGATGTCCTCAATTCCGATGATGACATATAATCATCTACTCGTCCATCATTTCCTTTCCTTTCCTTCCACGGAGTACACACTTTTTGGTTGGTGTACACGAGGCACTGCGAGGCTGGGGCAGTGTCTTCCTCCCTTCCTCTCCCTCTTATTAGTTTTTTTTCCATAATAATCACTAGAATTTCTCCTAATAATCGCTCAGAGTTTCATTCTTGATGTTTTCGAATCTCAAACACTGTTCTACATTTCACCCCCTCCATTTCATTTCTTCCAATATAAATATAGCAACAATCCCAGTTCTATATCATTCTTCCACAATGTCGAGTACAGGACCCATCCAAGTACATGAAATAGATTCAACGTCTGATCATTTGAGTACAACCTTCGCTCAATTTCTGCAGCGAATCTATGATCTTCCTGATGATTTCGCAGAACGAGTGGAACAAGGTATTCAGGACGACATAGATGCTGTTGACGATAATAATGCGGATGATGTGATTAGTATATCATCTGATTCAGCTGATTATGACGACGACGACATCATGAGTATATCATCTGATTCAGATGACTACTATGAGGATGATATCATTAGTATATCATCTGATTCAGATGACGATACCATAATTATTGTTTCTGATGATGAGGAGCGTTAGTCCATATCATTGCATGGATTAATAAAAAAATAACAGCCCTTTTCAGGGCTACAATTAAAGACTGAAACAATAAAAAAAATAGCTCTTTTCAGAGCTACCATTATACTTTCAAACAGAAACAGATTCATACCATTGTTAACATTATGTTAACATTATAATCTCAAACGAAATATATGTATGTGAAAGTATTCATCATTATATGCATATGAATGATTGACAAATGCCAACTTCAACTTTCATTTAAAGTAGTACTCATCATATGCATAGATATTCAATGACTATCAAATTCCAAATTTCGACTTTTCAGTCAAAGTAGTAATTTATTTGTCATATAATGTATAGATATTCAAAGACTAACAAATTTCCAACTTAGACTTTTATTAATCAAAGTATTCATTTGTCACATAATCTATGAATACTAATACAACTAACTACTGTTTGTGTGAATAATGTAGCCCTGAAAAGGGCTGTTGTTTTTTTTTTGACCAGTAGGTCCACGGTTATTGTGCCACAGGTTGGACATTATTACATATAATACATGTAGATACTCGGGTGAAGTTTGTTAGTGGCCTCTCGCAAGCTTCACACCAATTCTGTCCCATTTCCATAATTGAGACAGTGTTGTGGGTGTTGACATGGGCATACCACCCTCCATTATTGTTTCTATGCGAATAAAACCGAAAGCAGCACCAACATAGTTTTTTGTTCTCTCCATCTATTGTGCTGATCAATACGTATGCATCCAATGCACAATACAAATCCAAGGGATCTTCCAGTGTCTCACTGACATTGAGTGTTCGCATACCGATCCTCATAGCACCATCACCTTCAGTTGTGTCAGCTTCTATCCCTTCATCATCTCCTTCTTCATCCATGACCCTCTCAAACTCCATCACGTCATCATCTTCGTCGCTTTGGTTGGCCTCGTTTTCAACTTCGTCTATCTCATCTTCATCGACTCCAACATCTTCTGCTTCAACTATTACTTCCTCTAGCGGAACATTGACATCCTCATCATCTGATTCGTCTATCCAATTGTTTTCATCAACAGCAGCTATTCTATTTAATGCAGCATTTATTTTTGCAGAATTCATCTTGTTGTTGTTTGCTCACAGTTGTAGAGAGTGAATGAATGAACTCTAGGTTTGCAAGTCAACTTATATAGGAGGTGATGCGACTCCCACTTGACTCGTTTAGAGTGGAATAGTAGGAGAAGTTATCCCACTATACTTCCACATGATGTTGATTTGTATAAATAGAGATCGTAGGTATAGGAGAGAGCATTCAGAGTTTCTGTAAGTCATCTCTTTATATTTCTAATCGAATTAGTAAAATGCCGTTTCCAAAAGAGTGGAATGAAAAAACCAAAAGTGTGTGTCTACCCAATGATGATTGCAGGGGCTATTGTGTGCTACTTTTGTCAAATAAGTAGACCTAAGGATTCAATCAATCCATGTACTGGTATGTGTAGTGATTGCGTGTTGCGGATTCAACTATCGCCTCCTTCTCATCCACCGAAGCGAACAAAATCGGATTATCGTCAACAACAGTTACAGTGTCTGAAGTGTTCCGAACCTATAATATTTAACAATATAGGTATCTGTAGAAATATTTGTGGTATCTGTGCTGCCGTTCCAACTCCACTGCAACGTTGTTTGCGTTGTGATACATATTCCATGAATTGTTGGAATCATGTATGCAATGCATGTAGAAGTACTTGGGATCTGTGTGAGAAGGTTGGTCAACTCTACCCCAATAGGAGAATCCATTTTTTTCAATGTTGGTGTTTGACGCACGAGCAACAACTATTGAGGAATAGAGTCAAAGAACGTTCCACATCCACAGAGACATATTAACATTTTTCATTTTTTATTATCGTTATTGTCCTCTATTATTAATAAATATATATATTTTGAATTTATTTGTATTATTTTCTAACATTTAAAAATACATGCATGCAACACAAAGTTTTCCTCTTAAATGACAAAGATTGTTACATGCGTGAATAGTTTAGTGAGAGAGCGCATGTGCCAGTTGATGAAAGAGCGCATGCGCTAGTTTATTTTCTTCTATAAATGGTGAGGTCTCAGTAACATCATCACCTTTCCTATCCACATTCTATTGCTATCACATATCATTCCTCAGACCTTAATAATCATGAGCTCTATGCCGCTATTGATTGCTGAAGATGGTTCACCACTTGTTGATATCGATCAGACTGATTTTGAAAATATTCCAGTATTACATTTATCGAGTCAAGATTCGATAAATGATTTTGATATTAACGACTTCGTTAACTTTGCAGATGTGCCAGATGCCAGAACCAAATGAGCAAATTATTATTGAAAATCCGATCGTTTCGCAATTATCATCACTCAAACACTCTTCATCTACCCTTCCTCTTGGTGTTGATAAGAAATCTAGAACAATCAAGAGGAAGGTTACTAAGGCATCTTCATCGATTGTCACTGACTTTAAAGAAAAGAAAGAATCCAAAAGTGTTGTGCGACAGAAAAAACCCGCAACGAAAAGTGACAGATCGAAGAGGAAGCCAAAAGGTACTCCTAAAGAAATGAAGAGTGATTTGAAAGCTGAACCGCTATCTTCTTTCAGCCCCCTCCATCGGTTTGGGGAAATGAAAAGGAAAGCAAAATGCCGTCTTGTAAAGGCACAGATGACTATTGCTGAACTTGAAAAGAGTGAGCGAGCTATTAATGCTAATAATGAAACTCTTGAAGCATTAGATGCCAAGATTGCATTAGCGAAGGTTGAATTGGCTAGAATGTCTAAAGATGCTGATGAACTCCGTTCAAAAATTGGTAAAGATAAGCAATTCCATCAACGTTCGAGAATGCAAGCTCAGGCTGAGCTTGAGGAGTCGACTAAGCTTTATGAGACAGCATTATCAGTGAGAGATAATTGGCAAAAAGAGTTGGATACTGCATTTCAAAGTGACGGCGATTAGTTTTGGGAATGATAATGTGTTTTCAATATCGTGAGTTGAAAAATATAAGCGGGAATGGAGTATACAATTAATTTGGTTTGGTATAAAACACAGAACATTGCGAATGGCTGGGGCAATGTTTACCGCTGCAATATTTTTCAGTTCACATACTTATAATTGAAATGAAAACAATAATGAACTTTAATATTACTTTATTCATAAAAGTCACTATTATATACATTTAAACCATATTTGATTCATCAATCCAAGAATTTTGTTCGCTAGGAAGGCCTAACCACTTTACATATACTTTATTTTTTCTTCTCTTCAACACCTTCTCAATCAGATATACGTCAGGATTCTCGGTTCGTAATAACTCTTCTTCGTAAAAACATCCTCTAATCGGCTGTTCATTCATATCTTCAAGATTATAAGTCGTTGGGATGGTTTTATTAATTTTAACAATCTTGAATAGCTCCGTGGTAAAATTCGCAGTGTAAGACTTTTCAAAAATATGTTTTGTATTTACTTATACGTACAATATCATTTAATTGGAATTTGGGTTTACTTTGTCTTCCTCCAATTCCATTGATACCCTTGAATTTTAATTTTGTTGTTGAATCAACATTGATGGGTGCCATACCTATTGTACGATGAACTTTATATTATATCTACTAGTTATAATTGGAAGAATATCAAGCCATTTGTGGTGACCTCTCATCGAAAATTCCTTGTAGAGCCATGCCTTTATTGTACGAATCACTCTTTCTGCTATAGCTGCCTTCTTTGTGCTAAATGTTGAATAATGATTGATATTATATTCTCGCATGAGAGATGAGAAGCTTTTATTGAAAAATTCTTTCCCTTGATCGCTTTGTATGTGTTTGGGGGAGTATTTGGCTTCTTTCAGTACATGTTTCATTGCATTAGTTACTGTACTACCTGTTTTATCTTTAACTGCTACAGTCCACAGATATTTGGAGTAACAATCTATCACTACAAGTATATATCGGTATCCTTCATTACTTTTTGCATAAGGTTGCAGTTCAGCTAAATCTATTTGCCATAGATCTGCAAAACCTTTGATGGTGGTTATTCTTCTACGAAAATTACGTCTTGCAGGTTTATGTAATTCATTAACAACTTGTCGTTTGACATCACTTATTTCATTAGTCATTCTATTTCAATATGATTAAAGAGAAAAGGTGATAATGTTACTGCATTGAATGATGATGTGACAGTGATCATTACATGTGAATATGTTAATATATTATACCTTCTTCACGTAATTCTTCAATTATTGAAATTATTTCATTATCATGTCCGTATGTCCGGCTGACTTTGAAGCTACCAATAGTCGTAGGCGAGCAACTAACTCTTTCGGTGAATTCCAGTACACATAATTCACAGGTTTAGAATTATATATTTCTCTCCATTTTCACTCGTTTGAGTGCTCCACCAATTTTACTTCTACTTCTTATTGGATATTGTCGTGAGTCTAATAGAGGTTTGATAACTTCACGAAATTTTTTAGAATTTGTATTTTAAAACCATTCTTCAGATGATATTGTTTATATGGAGCATTCGTTATTTTCAATATTTTGGAATATACTTGACGAGTTTCTTCATTATCAACATCTTGTGGATTCTTCAAAAAAATCATATCATACAATTCTGGACTACCTGCGCATTCATATTTTTTCACTTTATTAGCATCCCAAAATGAAATGTTTCCATCTTTGAAATTTACCACTAGACTTCCCATTTTCAGCTTTTGTGTAATTGGATCCATACGTACGCCAAATGTTCCATCATATGCTGGATTTCTAGATTTTATATTATTCAAATGTTTCATCAAAACATCTTCACCACTTTCATTCATAACAGGTGAGATGTCAGGATCCGAGGAATCGATGTGGGACGATGATGGTGTTTCGAATAGAGTTGTTCTCATATCGTCTTGAAGTGTGCTCGTGTCACTATTCACAGATGATACACTACCAAAAGATTGTTTTCTTCCTATTGGAGTACTCATGGGATAATTTGAAGTAGATTGAACAGTTCCATGATTTGGTGATAACACTGGTGATTTAGAAGTAGCGTTTGATGATAAAACATTCAATGGTTTCATTATGGGCTCATACAATCTTTCAAGTGTCGTACGATTTTCAATATTATCATTCTTGATAGAGTTGAATTTCTGCCTGACAGCTTCTGTTGTCTCTACTAGTTGACGTTTCAAATTTATTTCATTGTTTTTATTTTCAGGATCTTTTTTTGTATTCATAATGCCCTTTTTTTTGAATTAAAGCTTAATTCGTTGGTGAAGTGACCACTACAATATTCAGTGATCGAATAAGTTCCAAAAACAAGATCATGGGTATATAAAACTATCGAATCCTTTGCGATATCTACCTTCATCTATTTTTCTATCCTTATCAATGACTAGAAATCCATATTGGTCCTCCCAGCATTTAACACACATCAATTGGAATTGTTTGAATGTTACATCGGGTGAAACATGATCTGAATAAATGTGATGTAAATTCGTCTCATCTTGTTTGAACATTATAATGAAATTGGTATTGTCACGCACTAACTGTTTGGGTACCCGTGAATATGTCTGTGCTAGATAAAAACAATCAACATCCTTATGACGTCCCATACAGAAATATGATCTAATAATATCTTGCTTTTCACATATTACATCATCGAAAATGAAAACAGAATTAGGCTTAGCGTCGGAGGGTTCCACTATTTCTGCATTATTGCTGAATGTATAAAAACCTAATCCTTTTATAGGTTCCAAAACACTTCGCAAGTACTGATATTTAGGTTGATTGAGTGATTTCGAATAGAGATACACATTTCTAAATCTCAGTCCTTGTGGATGTGTTAATAGTGATATCATTGCATTCGTCTTTCCACAATTTGAAGGTCCTATAATGAGTCCTCGAACTGATGATGGAAGTAGTGGACCATGTCTGAATACCCTTTGTCCATTCAATCCACAACCAAATTTCTCATCTAGATTATCTACAGCAAACTTTTCTTTCTGTTTTACAATGCGCATCGTGCCGTGGTTGGAGACTATATAAATGTTATTAGCTTATTCATTTCAATGTGTACCATCAAACGATACGGACGTATTGAAAGTGATCGTAAAATTAAAAGAGGTTGTGGTTTTGTTAATGATTTAATAAACAAACTTCCTTTCGAATTACATCTACCGGAGGTTATCAATACTGTGGACCGGGTACAAATTGAAACAACGTTTAGCTCGTAACGACCCTGGAATCAATAAATTAGATATTGAATGCAAAAAACACGATATTCAATATTCTAAGCTCCATCCGATCTTGCAGCAAGACATTTAGCCGACAAAGAACTTGAATACAGCGCTTGGGATAGGGTTAAATCGAAGGACGCGAGTATTGGGGAAAGAGCAGCTGCATTACTTGTCACCAACATTATGAAAGCGAAAAGACATATGGGCATGGGTTGTAGTACCAATAAGAAAAAATGTAAGAGGAAACAAACGAAGAAAAATAAAATTAAAAAAGTTGCATTTGGTGCTGGGATAGTCCATAAAGTGCGAAATGTATTGAAGAAAGCTGGTGGGAATCAATTTGTGACGAATAATAGCAAAAAGCTATCACTGTGGCATTGCAGGCGGCACGTAAATACCTTAAAGCTGCCGGTGGAAAGAAGAAAATCCGCACACCACGCATAATTCCTGTTCCCAAGATCGGTGGACTTTTACATTGATACCAATTTTTGCTGGACTATCCGCACTAGGAAGTTTGGCGGGAGCTGCTGCTGGTATTACCAAGGCCGTGAATTCGGCAAAAGCCAGCAGAGCGGCTTTAATGGAAGCCAATCGTCACAATAAAACCATGGAGGCTGTAGCATTAGGCAAACGCGGAAGTGGAATATATCTCAAACCATACCGTAAAGGTTTAGGACTATATTTAAAACCATACAAAGCCACAAACAAAACAAAAAACTAATTGAACCCCTACCTCAGAGGCCTCTTACTGATCTCGATCTCAGTTATTATGCACAAAAAATGAAAATTCCACATTTTCGTGGTGTTTTTTATGCGTGATAGATTACCATCTTCAGGTCCAAAACAAAACGAGACAGCTATTGTTAATTTAGATGGAATAAGTGGACCAGGAACACATTGGGTGGCATATAAAAAATGTGGGAAAGAAGTCACATATTTCGATAGTTTTGGAGATCTACCCCCACCATTGGAATTGACTCGATTCTTTCGAAAATGTTCGAATGTAAAAATCAAATATAACTATGATCGACAACAGAAATTTAATACAGTTCTCTGTGGTCACTTGTGCTTGCAGTTTCTCTCTAAATAATTTTCCAAATAAAAATGGATTCAACACCAAAACTGGATCGGGAGGCTATCAAGGGAATGGGGTTTTCACTTAGAATGTTTTCAAAATATGGTACCTTGAAAAAAATGGATAAAGTGATGCTTGCAAATATGCCTAAGGAAGTGATACTTGCATGTGTTGCACATGAGATTGCATATGTTTGGGAAAAGTTGCCTAAGCATCTGCAAGATGACATCGATATAATGAAACATAGATATTGTTATGAGCACCACCACCACGATCAAAATTCAGAATCGGATGTTAATGACGGTCCTATACCTCGGAAATCTATGTGTTGTATTTGTAATATAGAGGATGTGAATATTGGTATCAATAAAAATGATACTTATTACAATACAACACCTTCCAAAAAGTGTAAATTGTCTCAAATGTGCTGTTGCTGTGTACAATAATAAATTGAAATGTGTTTCAAAATATTCATCAGTCATGTCACGAAAGTTCGAGCTACAAGCTGTCGGGACAAGTGTCTTGAGTGCGGATTTTTTTCCACCAATTGAATTGGATAGAACAGTCGTTATGGATTAGGACTTTTGGGATTCTATGGATGCAATACAATCAATAATATAACTGAAGCTAATAACTTAGTTAGTTTTAGAATCAGTAATGACAACTCATCGATACCCCAAAAGTTGACAATTGAAATTCCATGTGGTGCTTATGAAATAGAAGAGATCAATGCCGTCATACAGAAACATATCATGTTCAGATTGTTTCATGATAAAAAACCAAATGATGTCGTTGCAGATGATATTTTCTATCTACACGCAATAATAATACATTCAAATGTGAATGCGATCCAAATATGAAATTGATCTGACACATCCAAATTCATAGCAGAAATGATGGGGTTCGCTCATGAAATATTTTCCACCAAATCAGATACATGAATCATCATTACCAATAAACATTACAACTGTGAGACTTATCCGCTTAGATTGCAATATAATATCTGGTTCATATATAAATGGTGAAGAAATCCCACATTCTTTTCTCATTCGATATTGATGTTGAACCTGGCTACAATCTTACTAAAGAACCACACAGTATTAATATATATGCCTGTCATCCAGAAGGTCGTCAATTGATTCACAACATTACAGTGCGTATTTTGGATGAAAAAAATAACCTTATCGATTTTGGAAGTGAAGAAGAGATTTTCATTATTTTGGAATTGAAGAAAATCGAATAACTGTTGTTATGGGTTTCATTATAATAGACAAATCGCATTGAACAATCCCAAACGAGTTGCACTATCAAAAAGAAAGGTGTGCATAAACAGAAGC